>NC_089681.1:14794566-15132483 GCF_031753505.1 Anomalospiza imberbis | reverse complement strand
GCAAGGGAGACAAAATTCAGTTTTAAGCCAGAATATCCCTTTTTCTGCCACATAATTTGATATACTATTTCTTTAATCCATATGTTGCCTCTGTCATTCAGGAGGTAGAACAATGAACCATTGGTGGAAGGGATGGAGTCCTTTGGGGAAAAACTACTTGACAAAGTCAAATAATTGTCAACTAATCAGCAAGTGTTGAATTCTGGCTAAAAGAAGAGAAAAAAACTGTAAGAAAGAAAAATTGTCATTGGCATGGATACAAAGAAGAGGACTTGCATCAAATTGTGTTCCTGAAGATTAGGACTGGAAGAGACCACTGGACTGTAACTTCTTGCAGAAGAATGGCTATAGAAATACATCCAGTTATGAAATTAATCTAAGTGACTGTTTTTCTTCACTGTGTGAAATAAAATCAATAGTGTTTCATGTTTATTTGTTTTCAAGGAGGTTAACTCTACAGAAGTTATCTACAGTAAATATTGTGTCCACACAGACTTGATCACTGGATTCCCTGTGTTCTATTTAGAATGGAATAAATCAGTTAGGATTGTAATAACTGGGGTCATTTACTCCTGCTTAGTTCCCTTCCCACACAGATTTACACATACACACACTCCTTTCACTGGCAATGCAGCTTTGATCATCTGGACAAAAGTCCCCAAACATAGTGAAAGAGTAGAGGGAAAGACAGAAATGATGGGATTTTTTTCTGTGCTCTTTACTTCCTTAAGTGGCTATCTATATGATATGGCAATTGGCAAATATTCCTTCAGCAGGACAAAATTGAGTAATCACCTTGAAACCCCTCTGCAAGAGGATACCACCAATGCCATAACAGTTGTGGAAAACAGTATCAAAGAGGAGGTCACCTTGGCAGGGGGTTTCATGCATTTGCCCTGTGGGGTTCCTGCCATGAGAAAGAATAAAGACTTATAGGCCAGAAAGGAAATGTTACACCAAAGACTTGGTAAATCAGACAGACATATTTTTGCATTGTTTGGGACTATCAAAATAATAGTTACATCACAGCTGAAATGTAGGAGACATGGTACTGAATATTTTTGACATTTATTTTGGATCATGGTAGTGAGCTTACAGCAGCCAAGGCCCCAGCAGCTAAGTCCCCAGCCAATTGCCTTCTCCCCCGGCAGGATGTAGGAGAGAATAAGGGCAGAAGTGAGAAAAACTTGCAGTTGGAGATAAAGACACTTTACGAAGTAAAGAAAAAAGAAAAAAAACCCAAAAATTATGTAAAGACAATTTCTCTCTACCTCCCATCAGCAGAACAAGGTCCAGCAAATCTTAGAGCAACTGTTTCTTTGGAAAAACTCCCTCAGTTTTATTGCTGATAATGACATTGTATAATAGGGAATAACTCTAAGGTCAATTTGGATCAGCAGTTGCAGCTGTGCCCCATCCCAATCTCTTGTTCACCCCCAGCCTATTGGCTCATGAAAACCTTGATTCTGTGCAAACACTGTTCAGCAGTAGATAAAACATTTATGTTATCATCAAAACAGTTTTGATCACAAATCTAAAAACAACACGATACAGGCTGCTATGAAGAAAATTAGCTCCATCCTAATCACACCCAGTGCAACCACAAAAGATAAGAACTCAACCAAAGTTCCTATTTTGCCACAGAACATCAAGCATCACAATTGATTAAGTGCAGCATCACACAGAGACCTTCAGATGCTGACAAGCTTTTCCAGCAAAATAGCTTCTTATTACTTTTTTAAACTTACTTTAGTATAGAATAAGTGGGATTCAAATACTTGCTCCTTGTTCAGACAAAGAATTGAAGATTGATAAGTTGATTCAAAGCATAAAGAATTCAATACATAAAGATGTTCATGATCACCTCAACTGTGTATTTGTTGAACAAATAAAAACTGTGGAAAATCAGCAAATAACTTCACGCATAGCTATGCATGGCTGAAGCAGTTACACAAAACTTCACAGCTAATAGATTGTGTCTGATAAGCACAGAAAATGAAAATTAACTTCTCGTGGTTAAGAAATCCTCCTCCATGATGGTCTTCCATTAAAAGCAGTTGAAACAGGAATTACTTTCTTTTAGGAATGTACTCTTTCTTATTTGACATCACTTGCATATCTGTCTACGTGTATGACCCCTACCACCAAGCACAGAAATACCTATTGTTACCAGATGTTGCTCTCAACACAGGTAGTGTTAGAGTGTCACACTATAATACAAAATAACTCACAGAAGCAGGCTAGATGTAAAAGGAAAGAAAAAGAACTTAAGAAAGCCAACTTTATTTTCTGACTCCATAATATATGCAGTAGCAAAAGTGACAGTGGATTGGAGGGTGAAACTGCCACTTCTCCAACTACGCTGGTCAAACTAACAGTCCATCAATTCTCTCCACCCACAAAGAAGAATGCAAAACAATCATTATTTACATGAACATGCATGAGAATATTCAGTTGAAATATGTAAATATCAGAAGGTGTTGAAACTTTTAGAAGAACTTTAAAACTCTCCAAAGAACAGGGCAACATTAGAGCACTTCTGTATTCGTGACAAAAGTGGAGAAGTGAGGCGCAAGTTGGAGTTAGAATCACAAAAAGATCAGTTTCTTTCCTACACTAATAAGTTCCTTTCACTACTCTTCCAGTGCCCTGTGTGTCTGTCAGCAGATAAGCCCAGCAAAGTAAGAGAACTGGCTGACAGAACTATTTCTAAGAAACCTGTATGACATCTAGGACTGTCAAAAGCTCTTTTCTGTCTAGAGTTATGTCAGTGCCAGGGCTGTCAATGCTGGGAAAGTTCTGACATTTAGAGGGCACACCAGGTATCTAAAATCATGGTCTGCTGAGTAAGCACAAAATGTAACTCATCAGACATGCTTTTCAGATGTACCTAAAGTGACTGAGGATTTCATTTAGAATACCTGAAGTTTCCCCATCATATATCCCTTCACTGGGACCACTTTCCTGAAGACTGTAATGGCTCCAAAGATGGGAACCCAGGGGTAATGGGAAGGAGACTGTTTCCAAATATGCCTCCAAAGTAAAATTTCCCAAAATCTTGTTGCTATTAGAAAATGACTGAAATGGCAGCACAGGGACTGGGTGACAGAGAATCACAGAATCACAGAATAATGAGGTTGGAAGAGACCTCTAAGATCATCAAGTCCAACCTATGCCCTAACACCTCAATTAGATTATAGCACCAAGTGCTACATCCAGTCTTTTTTAAACACATCCAGAGATGGTGATTCTACCACCTCCCTAGGAAGACAATTCCAGTACTTTATTATTCTTTTGGTGAAAAATTTCTTCCTAATATCCAACCTGTACCTTCCCTGTCGTAGCTTGAGACTGTGTCCTCTTGTTCTGTCAGTTGCTGCCTGGTGAAAGAGACCGACCCCCACCTGTCTACAACCTCCCTTCAGGAAGTTGTAGAGAGCAATAAGGTCACCTCTAAGTCTCCTCTTCTCCAGGCTAAACAAGCCCAGTTCCTTCAAACGTTGCTCATAGGGCTTGTGTTCCAAGCGCCTCACCAGCCTTGTTGCCCTCCTCTGGACGCGCTCAAGCATCTCAATGTCCTTCCTAAACTGAGGGCCCAGAACTGGACACAGCACTCAAGATATGGTCTCAAACTCAAGATGCGGTCTCAAACATACCCTTGAGAAATTATGAAATATTTGTCGTGCTCACATTAGGTTCTGACCTCTGCCATTAGCAGCAGAACACCTTAAGAATGACCTTAACTGCCCTAAAAGCTATACCTGAATGAGGTCGTGACCAAGTAGAAATGATGTTCCTCCTTGTGAGTGAACAGCTCTAGTATTTGTCCTATCCCAGCTGCCAAACTTGGCAGCTGTGTTGAACTGCAAGTTCCTATTCTGATCCTGTCATCTCTGTTACTCCACACACCTTCCCTCAAAGTTCTTTCCTGAACTAGTCCAGTATCCTTCTCTAGGATCTCTTGCAAGAGCATCCAAGGAACAGGAGGAAAATGCTGGTGAGCTCCTTTCTTAATTTCTTCATCTGAGTAGATGGAGCACAGGTTTTGTGCAGGATGTCAAGACTGGTTGCAAATGGGAAAACAGAGATAGACCCCACTCTGGGCATCAAGCTCATCTTGAAGCTGCACCCTCACACCTTCATTCTTTGCTGACACAATCCTTGGATTACATAGCCCCAGACACAAGCTTAGAGTGGGACAGCTTCTCCTTGGCTTATTAGCATACCATGTGCAAAGGGAGAGCTGCAATCCAGAACATCCGCCCCTCCCCCCCTCCACCCAAAAACCCCCGCTGCTTCTGAAGCAACCATCCTGGTTGCTAAAAAGCACACAGACAATTTTAAGAGGTCATCTTCTGGGGGAGAAGGGCATGGCTGGACCTAGGTGCCTGGAAGCTGCTGTGTTCTTAGGAGATGCCAGGGACTGCCGGTGACATGAGGCACAAGACCTGTGACTGTCAATCTGAAGGGCGTGAACTCACTCCCTCATTTCTCTCCTGTCTTTCCTTCTTGTGGCCAGGGAGCCCCTCTCAGCACACAGACCTCCTCCTTGTTTGATGGAGGCTGGCATCCATGACACTGAGATATGCAGACAGGCATCTGGGGAAGAAACTCAAGAGAAAACAAACTTTGTGGGAAGCCACTTCAGGCTGAATCATGAACGTGAGTGGAACAGCTGAGGGGTCAGAATGAATTGTTTGATAATGGCCACCCCAGGGAGTGAAAGCCATGGGAAGGTAAAGGCCCTGTGAGAAAGACAGTGGTATTTCTTTCTCATTTATTACTATTGAATTGTTTTATTTCTGGGGCAGAATGACCTCTGCTGTTCTACAGATTGCACTCAGGCAGAAGAAGGGAACCTAGGCTCCCATGATAGTTTCCTAAATTAACACCGCAGTTACTTAGGGGAATAAAGATGAGGGCTGATAGCAAAAAAAAAAAAAAAAAAAAAAAAAGAGTGGGAGATTAAATTGTTAAGTGGCAAATGAAATAAAGTGTAGGTAAAAGAAAAATGTTACATGGAGTGAGAAACAATCCTACTTTTACATTCATTAAATAGTGGTCAGGGAGATTTTGAAGTTGTTACAGACACAGCTTTGAAAATACAGCAACTCAATGCTTGGGATCACGACCTGCTATCGGTGTTCCTGTGATGTGCATGTTCTTTCCTGAGCCCATGAAGTCTGCATTTGATGGCTACAATCATTTCACTATTAATTCTTGGTAATGGAATTTATATTGAGATATCACTAGCCCGAGCCCCAAAGACCAAGATTATTCTGATTTAAATGAAAATTGTCATAACACAGCTACTAAACATATTGGTGTGCAGCAGTCTTCAGAAGCCTCCATTTAAAATGTAAAGCTCAGGTGTAGTGTCTATGCCAATGACACCTTCAATAGGATCAATAAAGAAACAGAGTAAGGGTCTTCAAATATTTCAACCATGCTTTTATTGTGATTGTCTGAGAAGTATCTAAAGTTTTTGATAAGATTAGTAATTAATTTCTCATACTCTTAAAGTTACATTAAATTTCCCCAAATCAGAAAGGGTAGTATATTAATACATTTTGTTTTAAACACTTCCATTCCATATCAGACCTTGTAGCTAATCTTAAAGTGTTTATGTAAGTAGGCACAAAAATAATAATTACAATAAATTCTCAAAAGTCTAAATTATTATTGGTTTTAATCCTTTAAAGAGACAATATAATAAAATAAATGAAATTCTAGTCTTTGCTGACTAAATCTGCTAGTGTCTGGCCAGACACCTTGCTTATTTTTCACCTTCTCCAATACTGTGTTTGTTACTAACAGCTCGTATGTTTGCCATCAGCAAAACTTTGGTTGAATGCAGCCCTAACATTTTTTTAGGAAAAATGTTATTTTTAGTTATAAATTAATTTTTATGTCTACAAACTCCTCAAAACTTCCTCCTTCAAAATCCAAGCACTGTCTGGGAATTTTGAAAACCAAAATTTTCCTTAATATTGTTAGGTCTTGCTATGAAAAGTATAGAGCACTTACCAGTGCAAATGCAAAATTTCCTTAAGAAAATCATAAATTCAGTTATAATATCAATCCTAAGTATTTCGAAAGTGAAATAAAGAAGAGGCAAAGTAAACAAAAGGAGTGAAGTGACAATTGACAATAATATAACACCTTTATTTTTTTTAAATCTGTATCAGGCTACATAATTCAGGTTCAACATAAGGGGAGCACCAGCGAAATTTCAGATATTATATATATATATTTATTGCCATGATTTACTTTAACGTGCCAGTTTTTGGGCAATAGACAGCAAGCACTCTGGCCTAAGCATTTAAGACATGGAATATCCACATCTATCTATTGTTAGTGCACAGATGTTTGAGGCAGAAAAATCTGAATTTTGGAACAAGAACAAAGCAACAAGTAATTTTTAATGGCCATACAGGAAGCCAGTGGCAGAGGTTCTCCAGCAGTTATTCTCCTAAATATCTACTTACTCAATCTTCCACTGTTGCTGTATAGTTTTATTTCTCATGTCTTCCCCAAAGAAGACAAAATTGGATGATAGCTCAGTTGTAGTTTCAAAATATTGGCTTTCGACAGTATTCAAGTCTCTGTTCTTAACTTTTTTTTCCTATATATGTAATAAAATTATTTAAATCTATCCTGAAATGCAAAGAAATATCGGTTTCAATTTTTTTTTTCTTTTCAAGTTATCTTTGATGTCTGTGACTAGAACCCAAGTGCTGCTGCAGCCACGGCTTGAAGTACTTTCCCAATACTTGTGCCATTTCAAACATTCCCTTAATATTAAAATAAATGAAAATCAGGAGGTATCTAATTGTCCTGGTTTTGATTTTGTTAATAAAATGTGAAAGGTTAAAATGGAGCAAACCATTAGTTATAGCCATAGAAGTACCAAGGCTTCAAAGATGACTTGGAAATGAAAGGCTAAAAAAAAGTTACAATAAAGCACAATATTTAAAATAATTTCAGGACTTCAGTTTCCACTGAACTTAAAGGGAGTTTGGTGATGACTTAACTCCTCATAAAATCTGGGCCAGTCTGAATAAAAGCATATGAGGATTCTGCAGCAAGGCCAATAACAAGTATGTGTTTTGTTGCAGTATGTATTCTGTAAAGGGATGATGCTTGGACAACAGCACTTGTACCAATTTTTAATGCAGCCAAAAAGTCCAACAAATTTAAATTCACTGAAGACAATCTGAATATTTATTTACCTTAAATTATGTTCCTTGCTCATCCTGTAGGGGCAAGAATCAGTCATTTCAGTACTCTTTGTAACCAGTGTCCATCCTTGCCCATTTCCACTCACAGTCACAAACAGTCTGCAGGACTGTATGACTGCCTCTGTTATTGCTCAGGGAAGCATCTGGTTCACTGAGGCAAGACTTCTTGAAAGGGAAATCTACTGTCACACATAAAAGGAGCTTGTTCATTAAAAACAAGAAAGATTAGTTTCTTCTTTGCAGGAATTAAAAGGAAAACAAGAACACTGCCTATATTTTCCCTGGCCTAGTTGTCAGATGATCTCCAATGCTTGATTGTATGCAACTTAATCCTGTTCACAAGAACCAAATTTAAAACTATGGAAAAGAACCAAAGTGTCAAGTTGTCACTACAGATGCAGTTTGAATTGGTTCTGATGGCCTTTCTCTCTTTGAAAGAATCAGTCAGAAAACAGGCACTCAGTTCTGCAAGGGGCTGATGATACTAGAAATGTGAGAGAGATTTTGATGGGCAAAATCTGAAGGTTTAACTCTATGGTGTGATAGTCTGGGTTTTTATACTTCAGCTGTGCTCTTAGGTTGGAACTCTTAGTTCAGTGAAATGGATGAAGATTATTGAGATAAGGCCAGCTGGGGCTCCTGACATCTAGAGCCAACTATACATTTAAGCAAGTTCTTCAGATACCCATGTCCCCAAATATGGTGTGTTCTAAGGTACCAGATACACTATTAGTAACAAGGAACTTTTTTTCCCCAGTCAGCTGCGGAAAATCTTACATGGACTAGTTTTTTTTTGAGAATGAGAAAATAAATATTTACAGAAAAAAAATCTTCTTCTCAGGTGCTGTAGTCACTGACAGTGTGCTTGACTCATCATAAACAGAAAACCCCTTTTTAGGATATAGGCATCCATTTATTACAAAATGGTGATTAAGTGGCTGAGGTAGTTCTGAGAAAGGGCAAGTTCAGGTATTGTGCAAGTGAAGTGGTAATTTCTTACTGGACAATCTGAGTCAACAAGTGCTTTTAAGCCCCTGTAGATAAATGCTATCTACAGCACTATTTTTATTTATTGATACTTTGATGTTAAAATTGATTTTTTTAAAGCACACCGTTTCATATTATGAAGAGCTGTTGTTTCTGCTGGTATCCATCCTTAGCTCTTTACATGGGTTTTTGTTGGGGTCTGAGCATTCCTATCTGCCTTTACAGTCAAATACTTGGCATCATCTCTGAAAAGCCAGTGTGTTGGCAGCATCAATCCTTTTCTACATGTAACATTTCTCATCTCATAATCAAGGCTGAGGTTTAGAAAGAGCAGTGACTGCAGGAGGACAGCTAAGTCTTCCCTATTAAGCAAAGACTCAGACTCAAAGCTTAATGGAAGAAATGATAATGTCTAAGTTCCAACAGAGGAACTGCATATTAGAGGAATAGCAAGCAGAGGTATTATCTACATGCCTTTTATCATTGAATAAATGCTGTTAAGTTTAGTGCAAAGCTGGTTTTATTAGACCATGTCAGGAACTCTTAATACTTGCTATACCCTACAAGAACACCTAGCAAAATCTGTAGGAAGAAGCCAGATCTGTATATCATGTATGATCTTTTTCCGGTATATCAATAGAAATTGATAGAGTTGCTTACATTGCTCATTGTTATTATAATTTTCTATTAAACTAGCCACTCTTTCTGCCACATCACATTGTGATCTGCACCAGCATCAATAATTGTTTCCAGCTGGGATGCATGCAGTTATTATGAAAACCAAATAAATATTTCAAAGCTATTTTACTTGTTTCATCCTTTTCTTTCCACTGGTACAACTGTTAAATCACAGAGAGGAAAGGAATTAATCTCATCTAAGCTTTCCCTTGCTTGTTTGACAATAAAACCCTGTTAGGGTTTTTGGTTAGTTCAGAGCTCTTAGAATTCATAGAGTTCTGACAGAGGCTTGTAAGGTGGAGTCTCCTCATATTTCTGTTTTCTCTTCTCTTTTAGGGCACATGACTTCATGTAAGAAGCAGTTTTATGCATGAAGGTGATCTTCTTTGGTGACAGAAAACACTCAAGATTTACAAGAATTGTTTTGTGAGAGGTCCAGACAGACAGCACTGGAACCCAAATTCTGTTGTTGATACATGATGAAGTGAACAGAAGTTTCCCCAAAGTGTGCTAATGTTCTGTTTCATTGGCACTTGAAGGGAGGAATCTTTTTGGCAGAGCAAGACTCCACTTTGTAGTGGTAGATAGAAAGACAAATGCTGAAACTGTTCACAGGAGTTCCAATTAATGTCAGTGTTGATGGGTTTCATTGCCTGTGTGAGCTTCAGCTGAACAACTAAGGCCTTAAATGGGATACAGGATTGCAGGTAATTAAACATTCTGTTGCATACTGCCAATACTACCTTCTGTCTTCTCACCATAAATGCACAGGGAAAATAAAACGAGATATGGAAGATTTTGCACTTCTCCTTACTGTGGATACAGACCAAAGACTTTACAGGTCTACAAAACTCCATATTGTACCATCAGACTCTGGAGTCATCTGTGAAGAAGCACACAGGATGACCAATTTAAAACCACAAATTTACCTGTCAAAACCTCAGGCAAATATGTCATAAGCACCAAGCTGACTTTAGCATATTGGCAGCTGTTTGTTGTAAACAAGAGTTTTGGGGTAGTCCTGAAGGACACCTGACTTAAGTTTTGTGTTGTACTTAATCTAACAGCATGCTTCCTTGTAAATGATGTACTTGCACTTGTTTAGACTATTTGCTAAACATCACAAAATCTGCATGGATTTCATGCAGTGAAAGGTGAATAATTTGGTAAAAATATTGGATTTCCTTGATATTGCTAGGAAATTTTTAATCATTTCATGATGTTTAAACTTTTACAGAAATATCATATGTGAGTCTAATTGATAAGTCTAGCTCATTCAATTGAAGAAGTTAATTGAGCTCCTATTCTAAAGCCAGGTAGGTCAGGCCAACCACTAATAAAAGTTGACTAACCTTCCTGGCTATTATGGATTGTTTCAAACAGTGCTTGATTTAGATAGTTTTTCATAAAAAGCATAGTTTTTTCCTGTACATTAGTATGGTCCATGAATTTTATATCCATTTGCCTGGATAGATAGTTATTTTCTACCTCTTACTTTTGGTACAATACCTCAGAAAACCATGAAATAACACGTGGCAGTTGCCACTACAGAAACCTACACTTGCTACAGAATTGAGTTCCCTGCTTGAAAAGCAATTAGGTTTCAATTTCTTGCTCTGCTTTTGACTTCAAGAACAATGTTTATCCCCTCTGTTTATCTGAGGGGAGATAGGGAAGACAGCCATCCCCACCCAAAAGCTATCTGTGCTCACAGCTCAGTGTTGTGTACAGAGGTGGAGTAAATTCCTCTGCCCCAGGCACACATCTCTTGTACTTAATCGACTCTCTTGTCTGGGCAAAGTACTTCGACCTTCCTCTGTCCTTCCATAACTGTCTGTGACAGGCATATATGAAAGAGGAGATTTGTGAACAGATGGCTTGTAAAAGCTGTGGTCCTTGACACCTGACCCCGTCCAGCCATCCCTTCCCCTGATGAAGAGTCAAAGGAGGGGCTGAAGGAAGTTACTGGAGAGGCTCATGTTGGACAGACACACACAACCATATGTCCCTAGTGTTTAACCTGCAAATTATTTCAGATTCTGGGCCAGGCTGCTGTCCAACCCCATAGCATGACAAGGCTGGGGTACGTACCATCCTCCCTGTCCTGCTGACATGGGAGTGACGTTCAGGTGTGGAGTCTGAAGGGAGCTGTGGTCTACAGTGGGACAAAGCTCCTGCTGGTGAACTGCTAGGAGCACCAAACCTTGGAGCAAGAAGCTTGTAGACAAGTAAGAACTTGAAGACTGCAGCATGCCAAGGGCCTTTGGTGGAAAGCTGAGCTCGTTGACTTATTTCAATAGATAAAACTAATTTCTCCTTTCTTTCCTCAGAAATAATTTGGCATCTTGTTTTGTTGGAATAGGCCAATGACATTTTGCTACCTCAAAGGGTGTTATGTGGGTGTACTTATGTTTGTAATTGAGGTGGGAAAAAATTTTTAATGAATACTAAATTTGCCAAAAAAAATTATTGGAAACCAAAACCATGTAAAAAAAATAATGAAATTAAAAATATATATATATATATAACTGGGAATATTTTGAAGTGCCAAGAATTTTGCTTTGACATTTTTGATTAAAACATTTGTGTTTTGTGTCAGACAACGTTTTAATTAAAGACAATACAAGAAACTTAAATCACTGAATGAAAAATACAGAATATAAATAATTTTGAAATATGTAACAGAACAAAAATCATGGGCTGAATAAAACACATGTTTTGAATTCCTAAAATCCTAATAGGGAAGGAGTTTCTACTCGTCTTTCCCCAAAAAGAACTGCTTTCATCATCACTGATTCCCTTATGTTTTGGCAGATATGTGAGCCACCAAACTAAAATAACCCATTATTTGCTCACCTATGTACATAAGGTACTTTGAAACAACCAGAGTATAACTGTCAAATTTAATGTATATGTTCTTAATCACTTTCTTCATTCCATTTACAGGTGAAATTATCAAACATGAATTGCTATTATTCTCTATGGAAAAAATTTCTTTTCCTAATAGCTTTTATTAGACACTCATGGGGGATAAAGTGCACTAAATAATAGTAATCAAATGGCAAGCTATTTGGTATTGATTTCAGTGCAAGTGCAAATATTCTTTTACACTTGTAAAATAGGAAAAAGTATGTGGAAAGATGCTGCAAAGAGAGCAGAATTTTGAGTACAAATATTACATCATTACTATGTCAGAGGCCTCTCCACACAGCTTTATGACCCACAATAACTCTATTGTTTACTATAAAGACTCAGCTGTGGACAGAAATGTTCAGCTGAATGGTCATAAATGATTGAAGATAAGATCTTGGTCTGTGAGGTTTATTTTATGAATACAGTTCATAGTGCTTAATCCTAACAGTGATGCATAGAAGGGAATGAATGAAAAAGTAATGTAAAATTCTTGGTGGCTCATCTTTGCAGTGGGAAAATGTATTGAATATAAGTTGAAGATAGAGCAGGTAGGTGATTACTGGAGCAGAAAGAGAGCAGCTGCAGTACCGGGTGGAGGGCCTGCGCCTCTGGTCTGCTGTATGTCAGAGGGATGCATTTGAAAAGCCAGAGGCATACTTATAAGACTGTCAAGATGCACTGTGTATGTACCTTAGACTGGGGAATTTTGTCTTCTAGTTGGATCAACCACTGGCATGTGGATGTAGCTGGAAAGCTGTGAGATATTTGTTCAGATGTATTTGTATCATTCAGATACAAAATATGTCAAAGTACCTATATCTTAATACCACTCAGTTTATCTACACATGTCATGAATTCTCTCTCATGGTATAATTCTGTCATAAATTTGCAGTTGAGTTTGTTTTTCTTGCAGAGAGAATGCTTCCCAAGTCTCATTCCTCCAAAGCTACACTTCTGCAAGAATAGTCTGCTATCTTTCTCCCTCTTCTCTTGGTGGAAGCGATCATCGTCAGCAGAATGAAGCTCCCTTCATCAATGATACTATTTTTTTATTCTTAAGACAGTCTCCTCAGAAGCAGAAAACAAAGGATTGAATCTTGCTTCACTCTGGAGTGAAGAGACCCAAGTATTCACACCTCCTGTGTGCAATAACCACTGGAGTCTTGCATGAAAGATTCTTGTTTTCCTGAATTATTTTTAAAGCATTTCCTAGAAACAAGTCCTGGGCCATTTTTGAATGTTTGTTGGGTTTTTAAATTTTGTTTTGTTTTTTTCATGTTCCTCCCCCTCAAAAAAAAGTGCTTGTATGTCATTGTGAGATCTGATTTGAAGACTTAAAAATGGTATCAAATGTCTTTTAAAAATGCCCTTTACCTGAAACACAATGAAAAATATTGTCTGATGTTCTTTGGTCTGATTTACACCAGAAGTCAAAGAATCAGTGATGTAACTGGTGTTCAGATGTAAGAATTGAATAATACAGACAAGAAGTATACAATAAAAAATATTGTAATACTTCTCTTATATATTCCCATAAGCAATAAAATAATTTTGAGAAATATCATCTAGTATGATTCTGGCACACTTGGAAGATTAAGATTTCATGCTGCAAATATGTTCCCTTTTTTAAAACAAAACCAAACCAAAAAAACCCTCTTTATCTGAAGGATGAATGAGCTCCTTTAATACATTGTAAATGTTGCCCTGGCTGTGATCCAAGGGTTGTGATGTGGAAGGAATAAGTTGCTTAATTTCTGTATTTGAAGCCTTTGTTAAAAAACGTTTTAATCTTTTCTTGACTCCACTATAGTTTAAAGTCTGGTTTAACATTCCAGCCAGGCCACAACAAAAAGCATCATTGTTTGACATGCTTTTCCTACAGAGCCTGTCAGATGTGCTGCATTATCTAAACAATGTTGGCAGCAAGTACACAAGTAGCAAGTGTGAATCAAATCAAAGATGTCCTCAAATCCAGACTCCAAGTTTGAATGTTCCCAGACTCCAAGGGTATAGCAGGAGTGTCTGATTATCAATAAGCATAACCAAAAATAATCTAATAATTTAGAATTCAAATCCAAAACTTGATGTTTTCCTACTGGTGAAGAATAACCCTCACTCTGTGTTTTCATCCCACACTAGAACCACCAAATTAGGAACTATTTAAATTTGTTCTGTACCTAGAACACAAAAAAGGGGTTGTTCATAGGAGAACACTGTCTGACCCGTGCTGAGACACACAAGTAATTCCCAGGGCACAGAGCAAGCAGTGGAGCTGCAGTCATGTCTGCTGATCATCTTGCACTGACTTCAGCCTCACCTTCCAACTTACTCTGTCCTGCTTGCATTCTCACAATGCAGTGACCAACTTGCTAAAATCTGCCTGCTCAGCTCTTTGGGCAAGGTTTTCCTCACCTATTACCATCTAAATTAATTAAGCCAGCAAAAATGTCCTATTTAAACTTTGAAACTGGTCTGACTCACAATGAGTAATGTGCATTTGGGAGTGATTGTATGGACAGTTCAGCCTGAAGCTCTGAGGAAAGCAGTAGAAAGAAGCCAGCTACATTAGGTCTGTGATGCTATGAACAAAGACATCTTCCAAGTAAGGAAAAGTACTTACGAAAGAACTCAGAATGTCAGTAACTCATTTTATTGCTGCATCATTCTTACTTACAGTGTATGATACTTTGAAAGATATTATTATGTTTCACAAATATGATTTTGAAAGCATGGCTTAATACAAGATACAGTACTCCTAGAGTAAGTTTTAAAGAACATTTGTTTCAGGGAAAGTTTCACTAAAAATCAAAATCAAGTGGTGAAAACAAGATTAAATATATTCAGTACAATCAACTAATACTAGTAAATAAGAGTTGTGGTTCCATATGTTTGACATGCAATAACAATTAGTCTGAGGTTCTGTGAGAATATTAGAACTCTTTCTGTGGGAGGTGCCACTATATAATAGAGATTAAGGGACCAGGATGTGGTAGATGTTAACTGAAGATTCCGGTCTTTGCAATGCGGTAAAATTAGGTTCAGCTGTGTGGCCTTACAAGGGATAGAACCTGCACTTGATTTCAGCACTCCAGCACAGGCCAAGCTGTGCCTCAACAGCCTCTGTGAAAGAAGGGGATCTTCCCTTTACCACCTCATTACTCCTTGTTGTCAAATATTTTACTTTCTGCACTCACAAAAGGAAACCCTAATTAATTGACTGCTATAGAGCATTTTGCTACTGTGACTAAATTTAGACACAAGTAAGAAAAGGTCTCATTTTGTACTGTCTTTTAGTACCATTCCTCAAAAGACATCTCTCACATTTACATTTTGTATTTTCTTTTAAACAAATAAATACATTTAATATTGTGGATTTAAATACACAACAGTAAATTTAGCAAGATTCTATGACTTTATAGGTATTCACTAAAAATCAGAAACATGCCAAATTCAGTTATTCTTCAATGTCAGGTCTGCAGTCTTGTAAGGAGCTAAAAATAAATTATAGAATAAAAAAATTACTAAGCAATTTTATTAAAGGTTGTACTTATAAAACTATTTTTGTCATGTACATTTAAAACAGCACACAACATTTATATTACTTCAATGAAGTTTGATCAAATGAGGAAAAAATATTGTCTCGCTCTTGTATGAAATTTGATTTTGTGCCTAACAACAGCAAAAAAAGGAAATTAAACGAATAGAGATAATAATGACTTTTTTGTGGTTTTGAGGAATTGAAGGACTAAACTTCAAAATGTTGTCTGTTTCTTTGGGGAAAAAAGTTGTCTCAGGTAGCTAGGAGGAAAAGAAAATATTCTTATTAGAAGTAAGAATAAGTTTTCTCATTTAACATGGATTTTCTAATTCTTATTTCTCTTCTTAAATTTTAATTCTATTTTGTTGTAACAATTAAATGTAGCAATAGAGATATAAAAATATCATAATGAAAATGGAGAAAGACACAAGAGAATCTCCAATATGATATAATGGAAAAAGATTGCAGTGTGCCAACAGCTGTGTATGTATCATTTCATCTATTTTATGAGCCAGACAGCAAGGTTTATCTTTATAAGAATTATTGGTTCTAAATTAAAACACTATGGTAAAACTAGATTCACTTATGGCTGAACCTCCTTATTTAATTCTGTAATTATCAGTTTCAATGTTCTAAAAGATTTTAATTCTGATTTTCAGGGACTCTGCATTTCAAGTGACTTTTAAATGCCAAATTTAGGAAGGAAATATTCCCTGCAAGAGCAAAGTCAACATGAATGAAGCAGGACAAGAGGAAACTCAAATTACCTGAAGAATAGAAAAACAAAATTAGGGGAAAAAACAAGAGGAAAAACAAATTACCTGAAGAATAGAAAAGAAACTTGTTAATGTTGTCAACCTGAATAGTTTTCTTTTGCCTGAGTGTGGTGTTATATTTTAGTTAAATGCTATGCTCTGTCTCACCCCTGGAAAATGTATGGTTTATTCCAAGCCTGTGATCCTCCCCTGCAGTATCCTGTGTCTGTAATCCCATTGGCCCAATCTGTTCCGCGCCCACTTTGAATCTCCCTGTTCAGTGTGCCGGGGGACGGTTCTCTCTCTCTCTTCGCCAGCTCTCCTGGTGCTCTCTCAGCCCCTCTCTCCCCCTTCCCTTTCCCCCTCACTCCCCTTTCCCCCCCTCTCCCTCAGAAACCATGCTGCCTCCCGGGGGTAGGACCCCCAATAAACCTCATCTAATGAGCACCTCAGAAGCCGTGTGGAGTCTCCTTGCCTGCCTGCTGCCACCAGAGAACTCACAGCCTTGGGGGGCCCCTCAGGGACGCCCCCGGGGGGTCCCGCCCCCTGGGACGTGCTGCTACACCTGAGCAAAAATTATGGTTGACCTTTGAATATAGAAGAAAAAAAAATTATATCCAAGTTCGTATCCTACCTTCGTGTCAACTCATAAAGAGAATAAAGACTTGCAACTTTTCTTTCCCCTAACTTTGAAATTTTAAAAAGGTTGCATTTCCAAGAATTTTCATAAAAATAGAAATATAATTTTTCTTGTCTTCAAATGTGCTTTTCCTCTCTGTTTTTTTGCTAGAACTTTCCTTAACCTGGCATCATACAAGAAAACCAAAACTAACCAGAATCTTTAGAGTCAATAACTAAAAAAAATGGGCTACACATGATGGATCTGGAAGAATATGTCACAGAATCACAGAATAAGCTGAGTTGGAAGGAACTTCTAAGGACAATCAAGTCCATCTCCTGGCCCTGCACAGAACCATCCCCAAGACTCACACCATGCACCTGAGACCACTGTCCAAATGCTTCTTGGGCTCTGTCAGGCTTGGTGCTGTGACCACTGCCCTGGGGAGCCTGTTCCAGTGCCCAGCCACCTCTGGGTGAAGAACCTTTCTCCAATGTCCAGCCTAAACTGCCCCTCACACAACTTCAGGCCATGCCCTCGAGTCCTGTCACTGCTGACCACAGAGATCAGTGCCTGCCCCTCCTCTTCCCCCCCACAAGGAAGCTGTAACTGCACTGAGGTCTCTCCTCGGTCTCCTTTTCTCCAGGCTGTACAGACCAAGTGATGATCTCAGCTGCTCCTCATACAGCTTCCCCTCAAGGCCTTTCAACAGCTTTTCTGTCCTCCTTTGGACACTCTCATAGCTTAATGTCTTTCTTATGTTGCCCTGACCAAAACTGTACACAGAACTCAAGGTCCTTTTATCCCACAACAGGGGATACTCTTCTAGGTCTAGAAACACTGTTTTCCCACCATGAACTCTATGTCATCAAGTAAGAGCACACACAGTATGCAAGGACTGCAAATGCCAGTATTACATCTGTGGTACTTCATTCTCAGAGTTATGAAATTTTTATTTCAGGCTTCCTTTGCTCATCAGAAAAGGACTAAATAGATGAATAATACAGCATGATCAATACCTTAGGCATACATTGCCAACTGTGCCATCTGCACACACCAGTCACGAACAGAAAGTTGTCAGTACTGTTCCAACCCTTCTGATCCTGGAAGAAAGTGAAATCTTGTACCACACAAACTCCTCTTCCTCCACACCACTACACCTGTATTGAGCATGTACCTAACAGTCAATTTCTCCCTCTCTCTGTCAGCCTGGGCAGAAGAGGAAAACAGACTGCAAAGTCTACTTTCTTCCTAGGCAAAAGTCAGCAGCGGGGCTGATGACTAAGTACCTGGAGTATTCATGTCTCGCAACCATTAGAAGAATCTCTTGTTAATTGCTTGAGGCTGCTATGTGTGATTGCCAATCAATATTCCAGCTTCATATTATATTAGTTAATTGTGACCAAAAGTTATTACTTTTTTACATGACTATAAAATACAGATAATACATCTGCTCTCTTAGATGTCATCTCTAACAATTGTCACTGAGCCGTAATCCTTTATTGAAAAGTCTGTTCAGAATTTAATGAAAACTGTGTAAATTTTTAAACTGTAATTATTTTAATCTTGCTTCCATGGCAGATTAATGAGAAGAATTTAATATCTTTTCTCACTGATCCCTTTTAATTTATTCCTACAATATTTATTCTCATTCTGTTTTAAGGCTGGCCAGAACGTATATTGGATTAACTTAGCAGATATAGAAGAAATCAGGTAGCTGCTTTGATTCTTTTGATGTTGTGTTAAATTGCCTAATCACTAGCAGTGACCAGATGATGCTTTGTTTCTCAAGTACTGGTAAACTGGTAACACCTACATGTCTTCCCAAAGTCAGCTTTTTTTTTTTTTTTTTTGGTGTCACAATCCACTTACACAGCATAATCTTGCTGGCAGAAGGTGGCACAGGCTTCCATAGCCTTGGAGGAATTTTCAGACTAGAGCCTCCATCTCTGTCAGCCAAAAAACTTCCTTCTTATCTGAAATCAGTTTTTTCCCTGCAGTTTGAAGAAGGCTAAAATTTCTAGAATAGGTCATTAGAAGCTATAAGCAAGGCTGCAATTTTAAAAGTGAAAAATGCAGTTAGAAATGTCACAAAAGAAACTCCTAGGCAGTAATGGCTTGAAAAATATTATCTTAGTAATAAGAGAGTTAAATAAGTCACTTTAAAGTTAGTCTTCTGTGATTTTAGTGGGAATTAACATATTTCAAGCTACCCATGAGTACCTAGCACAGTAGAGAGGAGACATTCAGAGTCTCCCTCCACAGGGAAATGTTACAGAAAGGATGTGCAGAAGTCATATTTGTATTTTGATGCGTATCAGGAGAGCAGCTTTGACAGAAGTGAAGAACTCACCCACCTGTTGTGGGAGCTCACTGAAACCCATCTGGTTTTCTGGGAATTTCTTCTACATGGGGCAGTTCTGGTCTGGCACGAAAGAGGCAGACAACCAAGATTAACCTGACTTATCTCAGATAACATTGCACTATCTACATATAAATGTATCTTTTAGTGCCTCTGCTTGTGAGGCTTACTGTCTATCTGACTGTATCCATAATTTTTGAACCTGTTGGCCAAACTCAGTCACTGAGAAAAGGGTGTCAGATATAAAATTCCACAAGTTTACCAAAATTATATTGCTGCCCAGAATAAAAAGCACTTCTTAGCATGCTCCATTTAGGAACAGGCTTCAGCTGAGCTCATGCCATGGGAGATGGATGGCCTAAATACCTACAATGCAAGAAAAACTTTTAAATGGGGCTTACGCTTTAGTAGACACCACAGAATCCAACTGTGAGGCACAAATCCATAGGAAACTAGGCTTCATTTATTCTGCTCACTGCACAGGGACCTCCTTGTTTGTACTAAAAGCAAGGATGACTTTCAGTGTAGTGTCACTTTTGGCCAATATTATTTATTTATACCACACTACAAATGTGAGTGGCATTTTGCCTTTCCTCCAATGTTTCTGTCTTGAGGAATTTGGCCTACAGGCCAAAATGTTGTCCTCAAATCCACTTGCTCTAGCAATGGTTCACTGTAAACTTGATACAGGAGACAAGTCTTTCTATTGAAGTCAGTCAGAATATGTGCCTTCCCCTGCCACAGTGTGATGAGAATTCATGATGTGGATGCGTGGGAGGAGATATCTGATCCTCCAGGTTCTGAGCTTTGCACAGGGGGCTCTAAAACAAGTCTGAAAGGTGACTATTTTGAGATCATAAGCAATTTGTCTTGTTGTTTGGTTTTCTTGTTGCATTAATAAGATATTTGATTTTCTTGTTGCACTAACCCCATCTTAAATACATATTTGCAGACTTATAGACATTTTACAGAAGGAAAAAACTCTCCCAGAAGAAAGCAACACATCCATTCCTATATTTATGGATTCAAACTACCAAAGGAAGTGTGATACAGCTCCACATGTTGACCTTGAGTGCTTCCTTTCTGTGCAGGGGTCAATCCTGCCAGGTGCTCGGTGCCCCTCATTCCCTCAAGCTGAAGACACTTGTCATCTTGTCTGATGCTCAGCACCTTCACCAGCACAGGTTTTCTGCACAGTTTTTGTCTAAGGTAAACAGACTTATTGACTAGGCATTATGTATTTTCTCACTTAAGTAATAAAAAGGCTTGGTCATTTTGCAGAAGATTTGAAATTAGAAGAGCTGATGTAACAGCACTTCTGTGTTGTAATAAAAATGAGGGGTATTATTACAAATACAACAGCATATTAATGAGTCCTTTTATGATATTCACTTTAATTGCTCAATTTTTAAAGTTGTATTTCCACTGTTGCTTTGATACCGGAAGTAAATCTTTCAAGTTTCTCACACTTCCATCTTCACATTGGTCTGTCACTTAAAACAATTTCAGGGCTCTTTTGTATGGAAAAGAGGATATAAAATATTAATTATATGCCAGCCATAACGTTTCAGCAGTAGGAGCCCTTGCATTGAGTTGAATATTTAAATATATTCTAAATATGCTGCTAGTAGGCTCCAATTAAGACATGTGAGAAGCATAGTGTAGGTAGATCAGAATATTCCTAATGTGTCTTAAATTTACCAAGATGAGTTTCTCTCAGTATTTACTTATTAGCCTAGTTAGCACAAAAGGCAAACTCCACTCCTCACTTAAATATACTAGTATAATAGTACTATATATACTCCTCACTTAAATATAATAGTATACCCAAGCTAGGGGAAAAAGGTGTACTCTGACCACATACCAGGTAAAAAAGCATAGAGAATCCTATTGAAGATACAGTTTTCACATGTTTAAACAAACTGAGAAGAACACTGAGTAGGAGTTTAGGGATTACCTTGATTTATCAGAATTTAGTTAAGTTACACCTTCAGTCTTCACTACATGTTAATGGCTATAATCTTGGCCAATGTAGGACAAAAATGTAGTTTTTATGCCTACTGGAGGCAAGGACTCAGAATAGTATAATAAGGTTTCTTAAGTGGCACAGCTGTATTACTGTATACAAACAAAAGACCAAAATTTTTGTATGTGGTGTCAGCTTAGCATCTAAAGCCAACTTTTGCTTATCACTCAAGTGTTTAAGAAATTCTTAATAAATTAGGCACCTATACTTATGGACTGACCTTTCAGGTTTAGAAAACTACCCAGTTTTACTAAGGAGAGGTTGTGTCATTTGTGAAGATGGAATATATGTATACAGACATATATGTTTATGTCTATAATTAACTATGTTTATGGCCATAATTAACTGTAAGAAAAAGGTGAAGAGAGAAGGAAAAGTAATACCCTTCAGTTCAGGAAATTCCTCTTCTGAAGCAAGCAACACAGAAAGCTCTGAGTTCCACTAGCTCTTCTCACCTCTCCCCTTTTTTTCAGAGTGGGAGAAGGCAAGGCTGGTATTACTTCTTTTGTACTTATGGTCAAATTTGTAACAAAGCAGTTTTCTATTAAGGTTCATCTGCTTTAACCATAGACTTCACCTGGCTATCTGTCTTCAAAGATAAGATACTTCCTTCATGAATACTTTTTCCCAATTGTACAGGCTCTTTGGAGCTCCTCGGCTTTCTTCAGTGTCTGCAGATGAAGTCTGAGCAACAGACTTTGACTAAAACTCTAAAAAATCAAAATTAAGTCAGATTAATTACTGTCCCACAACCTGAGGAGCAGAGGTGAAGGTCCACTGACATAAATAGCTTATAGAGGTGCTCTCTGGGAAGTGCAATGAGTGTTTTCCTGAAAGAGGAGATCTAGCATCTTCCTTTCACTCACTGAACATGTAAATAATATAATGGTTCAGACATGTCTTGTGGATTTAATTTTTAGTATTTTTAAAATACTTATTTTGGTATTAGTCCAAGAATATTGTCTCAGTAATATCTCATCATTCTTTTTTGATTTTGACTTTTTAAATATTTAACTAAGTTTTTATATATATTTAAAGATAATTAAATCTGTTACCAAAAAAAAAAAAACCTTTTTTTTTTTTTTTTTTTTTTTTTTTTTGTATGCTTCAATCATTAAACATTTCTGGTCATTCCTTATCCCCTCAAAATGCTTATTCAATTTTTTTTTTAAACAAAATGTTATAAAGAGTCGACATTTGTAAACATTTTGCCTTGAACCAAATAGTCATTTTTCTTCAGGGAATGGTTTTCATTATAACTTGAAAGACATGCAAGTCAATTGGACACTGGGAGCAGAGCGAAAAAGTGCAAGTTTTCCTGTGGCACTTGCTTAGCTGTTAATACAAAACAATGCAAGGACTATTTCATCAGAATTGAAAGATGCCCTACTTCTTTCAAAGAGCAGGAAGTTCATCTCTGTCCTTACAGGCCACTGTCATGTGCTGCTACTTGGAGAAAAAAGGGGGCAGAAAAGCAGGAGAGAAAACCTTTTCTAATCAAACTGTAAAGGAGTGCCACAAGGAAGCCCCCCCAGCAACGCACAGCTGGTGGCATTTGAGATCTCTGGAAGGCTCAGTGAGTTACAAAGAGATGATGCTCCAGTGCAAGCCTCAGAATCTAGTTCAGAAATCCAGCAAGAAATGAGGGACTGGGGCCAGAGGGCTGGAAGGATCCAACCAAAATGTAACAATAACTTGTCCAAGCACAGAACAGCACTAAAAATTAAAAAAGCTAAAGGTTTACATAATTAAAGGTGTGGCTGCTCCAGGAAAGTACATGAGCCCACGGGGATTAAGACTGGCCTAGACCAAAAAGGGTTACTTGGTGATAAATAACCCTTAGAAATGGTAATTATGTTATGCCCTCATGTTATTTACTGCCTAATATTGTTCACTGTGACTCCTTTAATTAATCTACCTGACATTCTCACTAACTCTTTCCTTTTATCCTTTGCTGAGATTAAAGATCCTTTTTATCTTATTGCTTTTATGTTCATTCTTGGGTGAATCCAGTATTAAATTAGATGCCTGTGTGCATTTTGAGCACCCATGGCACTCACTTTTGGGGTTCACAGGAACCTTTTTGCCCCTTCTAAAATGATTAAAAGTTCTTGACAATCCAACTTTCCTGGTCACTTTGAAAGCAGTTTACCCAAGACAGAAGAGAAGTTGCCAAAGTATGACATTTCCCTAACAAAATCCTTAGAAGTGACTGTGTCTTTTTAGACTCACAGAAAACCTCTATGCTTTTTTTCCAATCAAGATTTCTCACTAGGCTCTAAGTTGCTCTGAGAAGCTATCTAGCTAAATTACCCAGTAATTTTCCTTTGCTAGTTTGCCCAAAAAACTGACGAACCTCCCACATTATTATTTCCCAAGACTGTGTTTTTCTCTCTCAGGATATCTTTGAACTGCTTTTAATTACTCAGACTGGTCAAGGTCTCTACTGAAAATTCTCCAGTTCCCTGAAGCAGATCTTCCTGATGACTTAGGCAAGAAAGAAATATTATTATTTCACCTTGTAGTAAATTGCCCATGATCAGCTCTATACTGCAAAGCATCATCTCATGGCCCTTAATAATTGTGGTGCCTACTTCACCAGCAACATTTTATCCTGTAACACATATTCTCCAAGCCAGATTAAACAAACGACTTGTTTACAAACAGTTTAATGAGGAGTAGCTGTGACACACACAACAGTTTCCTTTCCCCCTGAAAGAAGCACACTTCCTATTTTTGTTATAGAGGTGGTCCCAGCAGATGCCTCTGCCAAGGCTTTCCAGTGCGTGACCCTGCAGCCACAGAGCCCTTGTGCCCGTTCTGCATCTGCCGAGACTCCTCAGTGAGGGTGGGACCCTGGCCCTCACCTGAAGTCTCATCTGACTTCAGCCCGACTTCAGCCTCTTGCCTTCCTCCCCTTTGCCAGGGGGCGAGCTCCCTGCTCACAGCAGCTCCAGCGCTGTGCTCAGGACAGGGTTTTCCTGCAGCACCGCTCCAAGCTCAGGGCCAAGCTCTCCATGAGCATCCAGACTCATGTCTCTGCTTTCCACTCTTGTGATCACTCTTTCTGCAGCCCTGGAAAATACATTTGATTCCACCATCACTCAGAAAATAACCTTCCTTCTCTCACATAAATTAGTTGTCATTTCCCTCCTCTTAACCTGTAATGGTATTTTATGCCTGTGTGGTACTTTAAACATTTTAAACCAAATATAATAATTTCTCAGTGGTTTCTTCATAAAACGTGATGGTGAGCCAGACTGTTGCTCATTCTTTTTCCTGGCTTGTCTACCAAAGTAGTCTTGTTCTTTGATTTCTAAGCTTTTGGCTGGGATACCTTTTTAGTTCTGAGTTAATATAGCACTGGGTGCAAAGGGAGATCTTGCCCAGGGGTAGAATGGTTAGACATAGACTCTCTGGAAGTACTACTAACAGTAATAATAATAGTACTACTAATAATAATAATTATAGCAAAATTTCTTCAAGGATACCACACATGAGGAGTGAGATTGTGGACAAAGGATGAGTGTTATTAAATTTTTGATGAAGTAGTGACATGCTGTAGTGAAAAAAAAAAAACATTTAAGGATTTTTTTTGCTTGATTTCTGTTTTATCAAATTTAATGAAAATACAAATTAATTTGAATTTATGTTTTGTGATTACTTTTGCCATTCCTGAGAGCGCTGTCTGCAATAGCTCTTCAATTGAGCTGAATTCTGTAACTTACTTAAATGATAGTATTTCTGCTATGTATTATCAAATTGTTGAATTAAAGCATGCAGAGCCATCAAGAATTTTGATGTAAAACTGCAGCTGTTTGAAGATGTGCAATGAATATCATCTTTAGAGCATATTTTGTCATCACCCTGCTGGGCACTTAGGTATCTTCTGTTTTCCATATTACACATATTTAAAATAGATAAAGCAGAAAAGAAATATGGAAAAGATAGATATCAAGCTACTTGCATGACATTACAACTCGACATTACTACTGCCATAACATTACTGAATACCCAAGGCTATGAGTAGAAATAATCATACTAAGCCTAGCTTAGATTCTCACTAAGATGATGATCTCTGTTCTGATGCCTACTGATATTAAATATCAATAAAATTTGGGCCCTTGTTGGGAGATGCTAATCAAACATATGTTCTGCTGTTCTGATCTATCTCTACTATTATCATGTAATAATGTTGCTCTGTAAGGTGCAGAGAGCAGTACGCAGCTTGATTCATTTCTCATTATCAGGTAATACACAAACAGAGCTGACTGTAACATGAAATTTCTGTGCGTGAAAAGGGAAAGTAAGAAGTACAGCAGTGTAAAAAAGAGAAAGAACAAATGGAGAAAATGTATGCCTGCCAGGGTGAGAACTGTGGGCTTACAACCATTAGCTTAGCAAAGACTGAGAGGCTATAGCTATACTTTATTGCTTGTATTTACTACCACTATGTAAGATGACTGCAGACAAAGTGAAGGTGATTAATAGAAAAGGCAGCTGTGTAGCAGAGCTGTATTCCACTGATGTTTACTTATGTTTCTATAAAAAAATAGACTAAAGCCTGAACAATTTGCATGCAATTTAGAAATCAGAACAGTAAGATACTTGGAGTTCCTCTCACCTGATTCCCACTTCATTTTCCCCATCATTCTCTTACAATACAGGTCCTTGAGTCTCCTGGCTGCAGGCAGGAACAGCTGCAGACATAGAAGCTGCATGATTAATGTGCAGTGAAGATTTGTTTCATTGAATGCTGCTACTTGCTATCAGATTGCTAAAGAGATGGTTCCATTATATTTGTGAGAGGAAAAATGTGACGCATACCTATATGCAAAAAAGTGAAACAAAGAAAAGTACATTTGTGAATAACTTTTAATTCTTCTGGTTGGGCATTGCACTTTGTACAGTACCATCAACAACTTAATGTTACACAAGTGAGTGTTTTGATAGGCTATATGAAGACGTTTCTCATTTTCTCTTTTGTTAGCTTGGAAAGAATAGCTCTTATTTTTACCTTTTTGACCCAGTGTTATTCTACATGACTTGGAAACTCTGTCCATTTTTTCAGTACTAGTCAAAATCTTTACTAACCAGTGCATTTTAGATGTTAACATGGCTAGAAATTGTAAACAGCTATGACCTTGAAAACCTGAATTAAAAATTGGCCAGGTTCATGGCTACAGTTCCTCCTGGGGCCATAGATGCTTGTCTTAGTTTCAGCACTTTTTATGGAAGAAGAGACTAAAGATGCTAAGCCAGGCAGAAAACAGCAGTTGCAACAAGCCCAGACAAAAAGGATGAGGGGACATAACAAGCCTCAGCAAACCCTCAGCTGCTACGGGCACCAGTTCAGCAAGCCTGGGCACAGACTTGGAGAAAGGGCAGCCGCTCTGTACACATCCTGTAGAGTCTAATGTCAGCCATGTAAAACATCTGCATTTGGTATCCACACTTCAGGCACAGCTGGTGGAGGAGAAAGGCCCTTTCAGGATATGATTCACTGCTTTTGATGACCCAAGTACCAAGCAGGCACTCCCACTGTTCATACAATTTTTTTCTCTTTTTTTTTTCCTGTTTTTCTCCTTTGACACCATCATTTTTATTTAAATAATGTATCAGTCCATATGCAGAACTTCCTAATTTTTCTAGTTGCACAGTTTTGAGGGAGACTATGTGTTCTTCACACAGAGATGTTTCAGAGGTGTTTCATATTCTGAGGGTAACAGCTCAGTAATGATAGATTCACTATTATATCTATTTGCAGTAAGCATTGTAGTGCCAAATACCTGATCCAGGCATCTGGACTTAGTCATTAAGTACACTCATGAACTTCCATGGAAAGAAACTAGTGTTTGCACCCACTTTGCAAGGTACTCTCTGCAGGAGTTTTGTGCAAAGAAGGGGAAAATTCAGCATCAACTTTCTGTTGTCCACTAGTGCTCACTTATTGTTAATAAACTTTACATGGAAAGAAGAGAAAAGGAAAAGAAAGGAAAAGAAGAAAAGAAAAGGAAAAGGATAAGAAAAGGAAAAGAAGGGAAGGGAACGGAAGGGAAGGGAAAGGGAAAGGGAAAGGGAAAGGGAAAGGGAAAGGGAAAGGGAAAGGGAAAGGGAAAGGGAAAGGAAAAGGGAAAGGGAAAAGGAAAGGGAAAGGGAAAGGGGAAAGGGGAAAGGGGAAAGGGGAAAGGGGAAAGGGAAAGGGAAAGGGAGGAGATTTAAAAATCATGCAAGTTCAAACATTTGTTAAAATAACTATATTAATGTTGTTATTTGAACTCATATATTCACTCACAGAATACCCCTCATTGTAAATGAAAATACTTAGCTATCCTCCCACAAGAATTTTTCAAAGAAGTTGGAATTGTCTTTGTTAAAAATTGAGTCCTGGAAAATATTTGTTTTTAATACTGAAACCCCCAGTTTGAAAAATATAATCAATATTTTAAAACTGGCTATCTTCCTGTTTTCATTTATGGGAAATGTCAGCATAAAGAAGAAATTTAAAACAACCATTTTTTTCTCCTTTCTCGACTCTCCCATGAAAAACAAATGGTATTTTCCTTCAGCTCTACTGGCAACAGAAAAGCCAATAGAGAAAGCCTTCAGGCATCAGACTGGGTTCCTCTTCAAAAGCACAAGGTTGATGAGTATATTGAGAATCATCAGGAACTCACAAGTCTGAAGGAACCTCAGATCCATCTGCTGGACTATTTGCTCCATGACTCACAGGAGAGTGAAAGGTTGAATTACCATCCCTTCCCTTTAAGAGGATAGATAACACTTGCAAAGCTTCTGAAGATTGATCCCTCCCAGAACCAGAACCTGCAGCTGCCTTCCAAGATGTTAGCAATTCCCTGCAAGATACATATATAATCTAATTGTTAAAAGGCTTCATTTATCTACTAGCCAGAATTAATTTTTTTGGTAGTAAATAAAACAAGATAACAGATTTGAGAACCTTTGAAAATGTGTCTTCAAAACCCTTATGCTGAAATATAATCCTAAGAAGTACTGCCAGTTTAAAACAGAGGCAGTAACTTCACCACCACGACCCTTTATTCAGAACAATTATTTGCTTTTCAAAACACTATTAAAAAAACCCCAAAACAAAATAAAACAAAAAACCAACTGCAATATATATAATTCCATGTGCTAATGGAGAAAGATGGCCTTGTGGGTGGAAAATGGTAAAAATGACTGATTTTCAGAACATGCTCTAAAGTAAGAAGAGGTTGATCTGTCTGTTTTTTAGACTGTGAGATGTTTCTCATGACCCCATTCCCACTAAGGAGAAATATATGTTCTCTGGATACTACATTTGAACAACTGCAAAAGTAGTAGCTTTAAATGTAGAAATAGGTACCATTCATACTGCATAAAAGTGTCACTGCCTGACTCAGTGACACAACACAGTCAGTGTTAGAGACTGGATCAAAACAAAATTCAGGAGTTTTTTTTTTAAACTCTACTATATACTTGCATTAATGGTTTTTAAAATTCTTTAAAATATGGAATGTTTAACAAATAAATTTTGACTTTAAAGTATTTTTTTCCTCCTGTTGTATGAGTGGCTACAATGTTCCATAGAACATGTATGCATAGAAATATGCTATTTAGTACAGTTAGATCATAGTTATATTTGAATCACAGTTTGGCATTTCTCTTTTCTTTCCTAGGTGTATTTTGAAATAAAAACCTGTCTTTGTCTTAAATCACAATGTAAAGCTGCTGTGCTAATCAATAAATAACATTTATGATCATCAGGCAAATTGCTTTTGTTACACTGATTTTTATCATGATCATTGTTCTGTATGTGTACCTGATTATTATCAGCCTGCAGGACGTGTCTGTGCAGAGGCTGGGGTAATGCAGAGTAGATCACTGCAGACTGCAGGAGCTGAATTGAAAGCTCTAGGCACTGCCAGAGCAGCATGTACAGAATAGAAACCAGCTAAAATGGCATGCTAAAATTCCTTAATGTAATCTTAAATTCTCCAGAAACTTATGTATCTGCACAAACAGACACAGTGAAAATCTCAGCAAATAGTAATTTTCTGGATTTACTGTATGACAGGAACATCAGCTGGTAAGTTAAATAATGCAAGACACAGAAATTGAGTAAAAATCTTCCTGTGAGCCTGCTCATCACAGACATGTGAGCATCTGGTTCCCACTGCAATTTCTTCTAAGCCTTCCCAGCTGGGACAAGTGAAAGTTTTATTATGGTCACTGACAATCTGACAGCCATCTGAGATAGGCTGTGAGTCAGTCCCCCATGCACCAGGAGGAACAGAAACTTCCTCATGAAGCACTGGCAGCCAGCAGCACCCTTCCTGCTTTGATTCCCATTTCAGGACGCTGCACCTGCTCAGAGAGTGCTGCACGTCAGCCGGGAGAGCAAGGGAAGGTTCCACAGGCACCTCTCACACACCTAGTTAATGTGTAAAGCCTGAGTCTGTGATCCTCCTCAGAGCAGAGCAGCTTTTCACATGAAAGGCAGAGGGATGCTCCTAAAAGATAAGGGATCTCGGTGAAGGCTGGTGGTGGCATTCCCATATGCCACACCATCTGTAATGATGGGATATAGAGGAGATGGTCATGGGTTTGGGCATGCCAGTGGCCTGATGCACCAGTGCTCTGCACCTTCTTGTGGGGGCTGGGTTTGTGAGCTGGATCAGCCTGCAGTGAGAGGCTCATACTGCCTAGCAGGTATGTGGGGCTGCCACCCCCACCTGCAAGGTACTCAGTTCTGGGTACTGGATCCTTCCAAACGTAAAGTGTTTATCCCATGCAAGAATGGATTGAAAAATATTTTTCTGGTAGATTAAATGAGTAGAGTAGAAAGAGGAATGGCTACAGTGGAGAAGAGAACAATATCTGTGCAAGTAGAATTAATTTTTTCATATTTATTTATTTATTATTATTACCATTATTTATTATGATTATTTATTTATTTATTTCCAAGAAAATTGGGTGGGGGCCAGGGACGGGCTGAGTGGAACAAGTGAAAACAAAGCAAAGAGAAGATTCCCAGTAACTGGAACAGTCTCTGTGTGACAGGCAGAGATACCTACTTATTTTACAGGTTGATGAGACATTTAAATGAGATGTTAAAAATTCCATGCAAAGACCGATGTGGCAGCTCCACTGTGTAAAGATGCTCAGTGATGAGCCTGGCAGGTAATCGATGGAGATTTGCTAAGGCCCATGCTCAGCAGGTACTTAATGCCTCTGTAATCGCAGCTCGAATGAAGCTCACCTCCAAACCTTGCTGTTTTGCTATTTTTCAGAATCTGACAGGATCCCTACAGACATAAGAGATATAAAGATACCAGGGTACATCTGGACAAAAAGCTGACCCTCCTTTAATTCATGCTAGTTGCAGAAATCCATGGGTGTTCACGAAATACAGGATTGGATTCAAAGAATGATTTTCTAAATCATACCAAGTGGAATATTCTGTATGGCTGAACTAAATAGTCCAGAGACTCTCCTGTGAAAATGCATAACTTGACAATTTTGTGGCATGGAAGATACATGTGCCCATGTGTGTGTGCTTGCATGCACAGGGGAAAGTTAGAATTGGTTTATATTAGTGCATATTTAAGCAGGAATGATAAGACAGTTATTACAACTAATAAACTAGTGAGTTTAGATTTATGAATTTGAAACAAAACATTATGTTTCTTTAAAAGTCATAACCTAATACAGAGTTTTGTCAAAAACATGGAGTCAAGTGCTAAAATCCTTTTTCCCTGGTAATATCAGTATAATTTATGTCTCCATAACAAAAAAGTTGGAAGTCTGTTCATCAAGCAGATTGTGTCTGGGTGAGATTTTATGCTAATAAGTTAGAACTCTATGTTTGATTTACTTGATGGATAATATAAAGAGAGTAACAGTGAAAAAGAAATACATTTTTAATATACTATTCTGCAGTCTCTGTAGTAAACCGGCAGATGAACTATGAAATTTATTTTTTAGATTTCATTAGGATTGTATTAAGATGTATGAAAGATTATTATCCATATAGGTAAAATAAAAGAAAAGATCTGTCTATTGTGACAATTACAATTTTTTAAAAAATCCTTTGAGGCTGGAGTTTCCTGCCATGTTAGACAAGCTGGCTCGACTTAGTCTCAAACTACAGTAGATGCAATAATTCATAGCATCTGAATGGCAAAAAAGTATTCCAGTATTTAAATTAGCCTTTAATAGATGGCATGAATCATTTTTGTACTCAAGCTTTTGCACATAGGATTGCACTGCCAGAAATGCAATGTTCTTGGTGACATTGTTTAAGGGTTTAATCTCATATTGCTGCTTCAGTAAGATTCCAAGGGCTGCAGAAAATGTGATGGGGTACACTGAACAAACTTATTACAAATAAAGCACTCCTCAGCTGTTTAGATAGCTCTTCCAGAAGAAAACTTTGAGTTACATTTTTATACAACAGCAGTATAACAAAAAATATTTTTAATGAAATGTAAAAGCAGATGACAAATTGTATCCAAATCCAAGCTAGTAAATTCTTGTAAAGCAGTAAGTTTGAGCCATGACTATTTGTAATGTGATAAAGTTAATGTAAATTTAATGGCTTTCAAGACACAATCCATTAAATACCATACAAACCTGGTAAATCTATTTGAAAAGTCAGTTGCTAGGCTTCTAGATCTTGCTACAGTTTCAGAAATTGCACATTTAATTTCCAGCACCCCCAGCTGAGATTCAGAATTACAGCAAAAACAATTTTCTTTCAGGTTTTACATACCGGTCAGGAGAATGAGTCACTATTCCAGGAGGTTGCCAACATATACAAAGACAGATACATGCAAGAAGGGAAAGCCCCATGGAGGGAACCTCCTGCACCTCAGCCTGCAGCCAGCCCTGCTGCCATCATGGGGCTCTGAGACAACCTTGCCTGAAGTCATTCCCCAGCCATTAGCTGGACTGACACTGAACTGAAAGCAGGTAAAAATACACTATGTAGGGAAAATATTAAACCTTTCTTCACTGGGAACAATGAAAAATACCCAGCAGACAATAGCACAAATAAACCAAGTGATGCATGAATATATTTCCACTGCACAAACAAAAAAAAAAAAAAAAAAAAAAGAAAGGGTGGGGGGGATTAACTGCAGAACACTTTATCAAGCTGAGCAAAATGCAGACTTCTGCAGGTTGTAATAAAGCAGTCACAGCATACTTTTCTTACTGGCTTTGCTCCCACTGAGCTATCTCCTACTTGTCAGGGACTAATTTTCCTAAGCATCAGCAACTGAATGTTTTTCTGCATATTCAGCTGAAATTTTTATGAATTTCTAAGATTTTGGGCTTAGCATATTCATGATGAAAATTCTTGAACTAATATTAAAATACAAGAAAGAGTCAATGACCATTCCATGAAAAGCCACCAAGGTCTCACAAATCTGATAAAAGTACATCCCTTGGTATGCAGTTTATCTCATGAAGATACTGGGTTTGAATGAGCAGAGTGGGGTCACCCCCTCCTCTCCCATCAAAAGTCCTCCATTGCCCCTTCAAAAAAAAAAAGCAGAATCAGCAGCAAACAAAGCACTGGCAAACTCCTGTAGTTGCTACTGTACATTGCAATCATGCCTTTAGACTTCCTGCCCATTGCCTGGAATTTATGACACAGGATGCCTGACCCTATCTGACTCTGATGTTCTGGCCCTGGATCCTTTCTGAAAACACTGTATCTCTGAAATTACATTTCAAATCTGCAAATAAAAAGATCTCCTAGAGAGGTTATATATTTCTGTCCTGTGATAGCATCAAACAGACGGGTTGTGAAGCTACAATTTAAGCTGGATGCTGAATAAAAAGTCAGTTTAAAATACTCTTCTCTGTCAGTGACAACAAAGCCTTGGAGTTTAAAGGTAGCTTCAGAATAAGATATTTAAGCTTTGTCTGTGGAATCTAATCCACATGCTGATTATTTGGGTGTGTGCCTGGCTAATAGACACTACTTTCACTTGATTACCATTCTTTATCCACACATGAGTAAAAATGTCCAAGAATTTCAAGACTGATGTCATATGCTTTTTTTTTCCTTAACAGTATTTTATATAACCAAGACAACGTAAATCAAGATTTTCAAGACAAAACAAGAAAAAAATCCCTGTTAGAGTAGTTTCTTCTAATGTAGAAATGGCATTTTTATTGTCAAATAAAACCAATGCCATTTTCACTTCAAAGCTCCTGTGCTTTACTTTCCCTACAGCGTTCTGCCTAAGGACCTTCCCAACCTCTTGTCTTTTAAAGAAACACATCCTAACAAAAATGCAACCTGTAAAAATCAGTAACTCCTGCATTGGCTGTAATAGTCCAGGAAGAGTAATGACCAGCTATTTTGCAAAGGTCCCCATTCTTTTCCCCTGCTATATTGTGGATGTGGGATACACAATAACTTTGGAAAAGAGGAGAAAAAGGAGTATTTTCTTACATGACATGAAGATTCCTGCCAGTATATTGTTATTTCTGAATTTGTGTTCCCTAGATTAAGAAGACATGCACTTCCCTAAGAGCAAAGAAAGATTTAGCATATTTTTAATATGTGCCATTATCAGTAAAGTAAATAGTTAAGAATGAAATTAATTGAACCAGTGGGACAAAAGTTTGGATTAAAGTCTTTGCACTTGGGTCCTAAATTTAAGGTATTAATTCAATAGAATAGAATAATTTGCACATACCTTAAGTAATCAGCAAATATATAAAGCAAATTTGAAAATCGCCTTTCTGCCTAAATATACTGAAGGAATTAGAGTTTTAAGTAAAATTAAGGCTTCAGTTTAAAAACACCTATTCTCTGTTTTCCTGCAGTAATACCATTAAAATTGACTCTTAAACTATTTTCAAATTTGCCAAGTAATGCTCTTTCTGACTTCAGTAGGAAAAGAAAAAAACCTCAGAACATATTGCTGTATTGAGGACCTATTATGAAATTTAAACTAATAAAATTCCAGCTGACCATGACTAGAACAAATATTTTCTTGAAGTTTTCCCAGCCCAAAAAAATGAAGCATATATTCTTTAGAAGTGCCGATCCAGATCTTCCTTGAAGAACTACAAAGGTTTGTCAATTGTTACAAGTATCTTCTCAAGCAAAGTCTGCTTAGAAAAGTAGGCAGTGAGACCAATTGATTTAAGCGGGGAAAAGCAAATAGACTTTTGGATACAAAGATATTTTTTGAATACAGAAAATTTACATCCATTATTTACAACTGCTGTGCGACCATTAAAGAATATTTACTTAGAGATAGCATCTAACACCGAAAAAACATTAATAATTTTTCACACAGCACTGTTGAAAAGGGAGAGTAAGATGATCTTTTTTTACATAACAATGCCTTATACATGCAGGTAGGTATGTTTTCTGATAGTCAGAAAACCCTTAAGATAAAAGCCAGGACTGACTTGTAAAGGAAATATTTAATTCCCTATCCTCCTTGTGAAAAGGGGATACTACAGTAGAGTATATTTTTTGTTATATTTACAACTGAGTATGAATGAAAAAAATACTGGAAACCTCCCAGTAAAGGAAGTCTGTACTAGGAAAAAAATACAGGAAAGCATTCAAGTTTGTCCTGCACAAACAAAATAACTCTGTCCTCTGTCCCTCTACCTAGAAACATAAATAGCTCAAAAAAGTGCCCAGCTGACTTTGAGATGAGTTGGCTCCTGGACTACAGTGAAAACTCATTTCCCATGTCCTCCATGAACTGAGGCAGAAATTATGTCTTTTACTTTATTTTTAATTCCTAAAATTGTCTTACTTACTGCAAATAGCCTCGCAGAGGATGTATAATTTTGTGTGTCAGTGCTAGGCAGAGTTTTGCTGGAACTGAGTAAGATGTCTCTTACTCAGTGTCTCTTTTTGAGGGAGAGTGCATCTCTGCAGCTCCTCATGGAGAAGCTTTATGGCTCAGAATACCTAAAATTTCTTCTGCCATAGGAAAGCTTCTCCAAAACCAGATAAACATTAAATGTTCAACAACACAATTCTGAAGAGTTGCTTTTTGAAACAGCTTTTCTTTTAGAGGGAAATATGGTTAACCCTCTTTTGCGAGTGCTCTGCAAAGACATTTTCCCTCGTATGATCTTAAGCCACAGTTTCTGCAATTCCAGTTAAAGGGCTAATAAATCACCTTATGTCTCTCTGCCTCCCTTTTTCTGCTGTCAGTTGGTACAGAAACTACCAATCTTCTAAAGAGAAAAGTTTTCATGAAAGTTGGTTTGTTTTTTTGTTTTTTTTCTGGAGCAGAAATACACATTTTGAATATGAAATAAACGTTATTACAGGGTAACCAGTGCAAAGTTTTGTTTATTTGTGGGTTACCATAAAGATCCACTGATGAGTTTGATGTGAGACACTCCTTAGGTGGAACTGATGTTTCACTGAACATTCACACAAATGAAATGCTCCAGATATTTGTTTCAACCTCAAAGATCTTCTCAGAGGCTACCCTAGACTCATGGCCTATTAGATACTGGCAATCAGCCATGAAAATCTTGCTTGTTGAGAGCAACACTTATCATATTTTTCATATCCCTCCTGTGTAGCAGTCTCACTGTTGCATCATGAAATAAAATCTCAGTGTGTTTCAGGTAAGATTGCAGTAGCACTTCTGTGGATGTTGTCTCTAATCCAGGCAGAACTTCTGGCAAGTGCAATACAGTCAATAACAACTCTTTCTATTAAGAGGATGTTAAAATAGTATTATTAAAATATATAATATTAATTATATTTTATTGTTATAATATAAAGAATATTTCTTGAAATAAAATCTGAGAAATTATACCATCATGTAAAAGAAAGCCCTTAGAAACTTTTAAAGAAGTCGTTTCAAAAATGGCATTTATGCCCTTTTAAGAGAGATGGACATTTCTAATTTGAAAATCTTGATGAGGAAGCCAAGTCCTTTTTTTCTGCTCAATGCAACATATTACACCAAGCACACACTTAACTATAAGACCTTAGTGCCACATAGGACAGTTCTTAATAAAATACTTACTTAATGACTCTGAGGCAATATGCTGCAACACACACAGTATTGAGCTGCACAACCAGGCTAACACAAGTATGATTAAGCATTGGGCTCCCTTTTCTCCCTATGGCATTCAGAACAGCTCAGAGCTGAAAACAGAGAACAGAGGCTTTTTTTCTCTTTAGCACATGAATTATTATATTTTCAGGACAGAGAATAATATTTATGAACTCTGGCTAGCTGTTGGGATTACTAATGGTGTATCTGTATGAGTGCCTCATGACTGTATAACTTTACACAATTCTCTTCCTCACTTCCAGGCCACCAATATGAAGTCAATCATTGCTGTCAGGTCATTTGAATTTTGTCAGAGCTATGGCTGAAAGCGTGTCTTTGTCATAGTAACCATAACCTAGTTTCTGCCCACAGAGGACTGTGCTGGTGGGAGTGGGACTGCCTTTCTCTTCTCCCAGGTGACATGTGCCTTCTGGGGTCTCTGTAGCTGCTCAGTTTGGGGATAGGAGAGGCCCAATATGCAGAAGCCAATGCCAATACTAAAGGCAAGCTTTCAAAAATATTTGTTTGATATTAGACGACCAGCTGCTGTGGAGAACCTCAGCTAGGTCAGAAGGCAGAGCAAAATCACCTACAAACAGTCTCAGACTCTAGCCAAATGCCCTGGAGAAAACAAATTACCAAAGAAGCACGAGCTAGCTCAGCCTTTTATGGCAATGCCATATTTCTTTTCCTTCTCTCTACATTGAAAAGGACAGCTTGGCCTGAGTCACAACATAAATGCAGCACAGCAAGACAAACTTGACTGATGAGCATAAGAATACAGCAGTGGTTCATTTAATCAAAAGCTTTTATAAGCAACTAATGTAAATTAAAATGCTGAAAGGAAAAATCAAAGTTACCCAGGCTGCTTGAACCTGCTTTAAAAGCATACCAACACCCATATCCACACCCTTTTTTTACTTCTTTAGTTCCTTCTGGAACTATAATATATAGTTTTTTTATAATTAAATAAAAACCACAAACCAGAACTTTCAAGCAGGATTGTATTTTAACAAAATGCTCCCTCACGAGTGAGTCAGTCTGCGATGCCCATTAATGGCTAACAGCTCCGTTAAAAAGGGTGAGCAAAAAAGCCTTAAAATGTTTTATTGTTTAACGTGAAAGCACTCAGAACAATGGATGGGCATTTTTTTCTATGAATCAAAATAATCACATTTAATTAATTAAATGCACACAGCATCTGATTCTGTAGCTGTTCTGTGCATGGAAGTCAAGTGGGTTTAATAATATACAACACAATAGAGTCAATTAGTGCATTTGTCTCTAACCTACAAAATGAGGGCAGTTGGTTTACTTGCATATAAGCTTACTCCTGGATGAGTATCTGTTTTCTCCAGTGATGTCTACTCCAGACAGGTTTGTTTTTTCTAGATGTGGCTACCAACTATGGCTTTAAGGCCAGACCAGAAAAAAAGCAGGAAATTGTTCCAAAAGCCAGTTGAATTCAGCAGTATTAAGAGCTCCTTTTTATCTTTGAAAAACAAGATGTTGTCAAAAACCAGATACCTGAAAACAGAAAAGGAGCTATTTCTGAAATACCTATCTTTAGGCTATGTCATGTTTATTCTATGTTCAGTCAAGAATTTTCAAGAAATTGGAGTATCTATATTGAGTAGAAATATGAGCAGAACAGTATTGATATGAAGCCAGATGAACATCTGAGAGAAAAAAAAATAGCTTAGGAACTTATTTATTCATCTAGTCAATATGATTTCCTCCCTACTGAAAAAAAACCCAGAGCATTATAATACCAGATTCCTGGAGATGCAGTAGACTTACTGGGAGGTCTATTAATTGTGTGTTAGTCTCTTGGATACACCTGTCTGCAGTACAAGGGCAGGGATTGATTTTTAGTGTCATGTTTAAAAAGAAAACAATCAGATCATTCAAAGACAAGAGTACATTGGCAACACTCTCCCATTCCACCCTTAATAAATCCAAGATGTAGCTCTTGAATGAGAGGGTGATTTAATTCAGAAGATTATGTAGGTAGGCAGCCAGTAAATACCTGTCAGAGTATCTGCTGCCATTTGGACTTAGGGCATAGCAACCAAATCATTACAGGGGTACTCTGGGACCAAGTTTTTGTAAATGTACACTTCTTGAAACAATCTAACAATCTAACAATCTCTTCCTTTAGAACTAAAATGGTGGTTAAAAAGGCAAGAAGACAATCCATCCTGGCAGCAGTTTAGGCTTTGAGAAAACTAAGCTGAGCAAGATCAGAGCAAACTAGAAGACATCATTCCTCCAAGTCATTTGCACAAGAAAGCAAGTTTATATAGTACCCCAGACCTGCTAAAAGGAAGACGGATCATGGCAAGAGGTGTTAGAGAAGAATCAAGTGCTGAGTTGCCTTTTAGGAACAAAGCAGTCATGAACTATTGAATATATGTGTGTGTTCATGTACCCATGGCAAACATGGGAAGTAATGGGCCCAGTTGGTTTTCCATCCTCATCCTGTAAAATCAGTATCTTATCAAATGTCACCATAACAAGACCCAGTAAACTGATCTCGCAGCAGTGAGTAGAAGGCTTCATATTGCTTTGCAATCACATCAGTTTGTCTCATGCTAGTTTTTCTAATTTTTGTTTGAGGCAAAAAGGTTAATAAAGGAAGTATCAACCTGGTGTAAGTCAACTGTGAGCTATGTTTGGTCAGACAGTCTCTGGAGGTCCCCTCAAGCTAGATAATTCACTGGTTCTCTCACCCAAAAATTTTGTCAGTACTAGTAAGTACTGTATTATGTCAGTCATTTTCAAAGGAATTGTATTAAAATATATATAGCATTTCATTCAGTCATCTATTCACAAGGAATGTTATAAATTTTCAAGTATATAACACAACATGTCTACTTGCACATTTTTTTTCTTCCTGAAAAATTGTATATACAGTATGTCTCTGCACAGATACCCAGATGTTTTGACTTCCATAACTTTATTTTTACAAATGCTAAATGGCCACAGTTGTCATTGAACCTTTGAAGGCTATGGTAGGGTCCCATAGACCATTATAGATTTACCTTAGTTTGTCTAAAACACATCTTATTGGGTGTAGGGGTTTTGAACATAGGACCCTCCAGGGCTGAAAGAGATACCAACCTTCTGCAACATAAACAATTTTATTGACCTCAGAAAGAAATGAAAGTTGGGAACTGAAATCCTTTCATGACAGAATTCTGGTTTTACACACAGGCACTAATCATGGTTTGAGATGCTGTTTTGGCTTGGCATGATTAAGTGACAATATTCCATAAACAAAGAAGAGAGAAGAGATAAATGTCTGATTAACACTTAGGAAAATGAAAAAAGTTTGGTAAACATAAACGTTTGCAGAGTGTGAGGGAAATATATGAGTGGGCTGAGGGCAGCTGAAGTGAAGAAAGGTAAAGGATAATTATTCTTAGCATAGAGTTTTAAAAATTATCAAATATATGACAATTTTTAATATATGAAAAATATACCACATTGCCTCCTTCTTTGCACCTTTGACTGAATTTCATCCCTACAGACATTAATGAAGCATGTGGGTCATTTCCTGGAGACCTGTTGCTGGCCCTGGCTTGATCATGAAGTTAAACTACAGAGTCCCTTCTATAATCCATGGTCCCATGATTCTAATGGAGTACAGCCAGTCTACTGTGAGAGTTTTTGCTTATCTTAATACATTTTATGGTCATCTCACTCACCTGCTAACCCTTGTTTTCTCAATAGCACTGCAGCTTGAGTGTGGCCCATGAGCCACTACACTAAATTTTCTTGGGTTAAATAAACCTAACAACCTTGACTAAGATTTTTATTTGTCAATACTCTTCAATTCATCTTATTAACCTGTGCATTGCTGATGGCACTAAGTGGCCCTTGAAGCATATGGGGAAACTTGTGTGGGGGTTTCAAAATTACAGCGCAACTTTAGCTACTGAACAGTTTCCTTATTAAGTGCCCAGCATGCATGTGCTAAAGCCTTGGAATAGGCAAGAGTGTGCCACTTGAGTTTACACTCAGTTATCTGGAAATTGAAGAGATATGTTAACATCATTAAATAGACACTTAAAAGGAGGCTAAGAGAAAAAAAGTTGTTGGCCTGAGATAGGAGCATAAATGTTAAGTTTTGATAATGTAGGTTATTTTCTACTCTGTTTGTAGAGCATAGACATCTTGTCTGACCACTGAGTAAATTTTTTTCCTGTTTACATATTTCATCTGCCAGAAACTCCTCACAAACAATTTGTGGGTCTCTTGAATTTGCCACTATTTTTTTTAATTTCAAAAGACCCGTTTTTTAAAAATGTAAATATTTTGTTTTGCTATGTCCAACCTCAAATTTTATTTCTCATTTTTGACTTTTAATTAAGAAATGAATCTACTCCTTTAACTATAGAGAATAAGGGGTTGCAAATGACAAGTTTTGCTTGAACCAAAGCAAATTGGTTTTCATTTCAGTAAAAGAATTTTAAAAATTCAGTTCTATATAAGATAAACTTTTCTTTCTCTAGTTCAGCAGTTATCTGCAAAAAGAATAATTCATGCAGTTCTATTTAACTTATTCTGATTTCATGGACACTTTGGCTTTGATGAGTCTCCTGAACACAAAATTCACAAATTATCTTTCAAAACAATTTGAGGAAGCCAAGAATCAGTGCTATGAGGGAGATCTGCCGTCTAAATGCCCTGTTTGAGTGATCAAAGGTACACATAGAAAAATGAGATTATTTTGAATAGCAGCTTGTTTATGTCTGCTTTGAATGCTCCTAGAGAAAGCACATTTTTGGCACACTCAAGCACCGAAGTGTTACTAGTTCATGACCTTATTCATTCATTATTGAAAAACATCACCCCAAACACCTGGTTAAAATAACTTAGCCTCATGTCCTGAAGTTAATTTAACTATTAAGGTATCAAAGAATTTGGCACTGAGTTAATAAATCATTCTAGTAAGCATTGTTATGAAGTAGGGTGTAGAAAGAAGCAAGTAACCCCATGGAAATCAATCTGTCAAAGGCTGAAAATAAATTACTGTAAAATGGAGTGTGTTTTAACCACTTCTCAGCTGTTTGACTGTTGAGACATAAAAATACAGACCTTTTCTGTGTGCTGCAGAGCAGATAGTGTCAATGTGTCTGACTTCAGGACCAAGTATTTACAACAGAACAAAGCAGTACTAAAAGATGTGCTTGTGGGATGGACAAGCAAATTGAAAAATTGATGAAGCTCCTCTGTAGTATTGTAAGAAAGGTATATTAGAAATGTTAAAGATAAAAGATAGTTCTATCTGGGTTAGAATTAGGTCAGCATTGCTGGAGCAAGGCATGGAATACTTTCATCTTAGCCTTTCTAATGGAAGGCATAGCATCAGCAAACTCTGAATACAAATGTGGAAAGTCAGGAAGGTTAATCATCAAATTAAACATAGGTGAGATTCAAACCACACTCTCTACATATATGTTGATAATGGATGATGGCTCTCTTTCCCCATACAGGGTGAGCATAAACCTTGTGCAAGGACTAACTTCATTATATGGACTTAATATTAATACTTGAAGGAGCTATCATCAAGGGTCATTGACCTCCTGTCTGCTCTGACTGCAGAGGCATCCTCCTGTTGAATTATGCATAGCTATATTTAAGTTCTTATTTAAATATAATTTAATATTTAGCTTATATAGGTTTTTTTGGTTTTTTTTTTTTTTTTTACATCGTTAAATAGTCAACTGCTGTTTACCAAGCCTGCGGGTTTCATGGCCACGTAACAGAGCCTGGATTCACTTTCCTATGAACTGCCTACCTCTGCTTGTAGGAGCTTAGTTTTCCAAACCTGAAAAAAAGATTAAATTATCTTCACATCTGGGAAAAAAAAAAAAGAAAATAGTCTCATGTTCTGTCTGCCAAAGACCCAAAGGCACCCTTTTCTTTGGAAGCACAAATTAAAGAAATGAATTTAGTTTTCTTAGGTTATTTAAAACTTCAATCATTTGGAGGTTTATTAGATACAGGAGGAAACACATTGTGAGGATTTATATTTTATACCTAGCATTTTGTTCTGCAGGATGTTGAATCAACTACTTGAGTAGAAAAACAGAAAAATTCACAAAACATTGATACTCCACAGTACGTCTTGTTCTAGTAGAAATCTGTGGGGAAGGAAGAGAAGCTTGCAGGCCTTCTCTTCCTATTGCATCCTTCCTATAGATGAGACAGAGGAGAAAATATATTTCCTCTGGAAAATAAAGTCTATGCCTGCAGTGTTCAGTGCAGAGCCAGTTTAAGTTGGGCTGAGCCCCCAGACAGACAGGCAGGCTGCCCACAGCATGCTGTTTGACTGTAGCTGGGGCTCCAATATCGACCCTTGCCAAGGACTCTGAGCCTCAGGAAATCATGACCTGTAGCAGGACTGGCCTAACTCATGGCCAGTACCTCCAGCCTGAGTAATCAGGGGCCGGTGTCTATGCTGAACGAGCCCTACAAGTGGGCTGTGGCTATTTTGTTCAACGTGGATAATGGGCAAGTCCTGTCCTGAGAGCAGATTTGCTCTCTCTTGTCTTCCCAAGTTAACCCAGAGGAGTGAAAAAGAGCCAGACCATTAATCCACTTACCCTTGCACCAGCCTGCAGAACTGGCTGAATGCGCCTGAGGAATGGTGCAGTCTACGTGCCCAAACCTGTGTGCTGGAGATCTGCATGCAGGATTTTGCCTCAGGGGTCACAGTCCCTCCTCAGCTCCTCCGGAGCTTGTCTGGCTCCTCACCACTCCTCAAAGGCCCTGGGCTCATCTGCCCACAACAGTCATGTGAACCCCCACCAAAACTTTGGGGATTCTTCCGGTCAAGATCAGTGACCTCCAACCCCACATTTACCCTCCAGCCAGGAACCAAGGAAACCTGGGGTGGTGGTGAGATGTGGGATACAGCACAGGGTAATGCACTTAGACTAAGCCTCAGCAGTCCTGCTGCAAAACTCTTGCCAGGCTGAAGCTATCTGAATACAGTTCAACACATCCTTAATATCATCAACTTTAGAATTGTGGCAGGGGTAATACTAATTAAGTGTGTGTTTCGAGAAGATCTGGACCCTAATCTAAAATTACTGACAGAAGCAAATTAATAATTATCCAGCTGAAAATGTCTCAAAAATAACCTATTTCTTGACTTTGATAAATAAGCTCTCTATTTATGTTACAAGATGAGCAATAAAATAGTGTATATCCTTCCCCTAATGGACCTTCATACTTTCAAATTAATTACTCCAAAAAGACTGTGAATTGTAAAAACATATTTTGCCTTTTTTGGTTCTCCCTGAAAAAAATACTGTATTTGTAGGGAGTTTTTAATTAAAAAATAAAATCCCTCTCATTTGTCTTTGTACTTTAATTAGATGTTATACAAGTAGAAGGAGGTTTGTTATGTCAATTCTGAAAACACAATAGGGTTATCAAACTTGGATGGTGTAATGACTTTCCTGCAATACCTGATGAATATGGTTTTCTGAAGTGAATGCTGATATTTTTCATCTCATTTGCCAAGTTGGAGATCCTAAGGTTCCTGTTTCTCTGAGTTTTTTGCTATATTTTGTTTTAAGCTGCTCAAGTTCAGGTATGCATCCATGGAGGTGTATTTACAATTTAAGAGAGCAGTCTACAGAAGTAGATAAGCTGTATCTGAACAAGCTGCACTGTATCACCTTGTACACCTCAAAGGGCCATGCAGACTCATGCCCCCAAAGCAGTGGCTAAGCAGGCTGGTAGTCAGATCCACTTTTCATCCATTAATTGAGCAAATGGGGCCAGCTAGGGATTTTCTTACTATCATTGTTATTTTTTTTAAGGCCAGGACTGGAAAAAGGGGCTATCAGAAAAGGCTGAGGAGTGAACCCACCATAGGAAATGCCATTATGACATAAAGAGGAGATAAGCCCATTAGGAGAGCCAGGGAGTAGTTGGTGAAGGAATCCTGTGGTCATTTGTGTTAATAGCTGTATCAATAATATTCAAATAGGACAGATCCCAGCCTTAGGGTAAGTTTGTTTCAACATCAGATACTGCATAGCACAGATATTTTCAGTATGCATTTAAATATAAACTGTTATTAAAACTGATATAGTGACTTGGAAACTTCTGAAGTGCCAAGCAAATACAATTTGGCTATTATTTTGTGGAAAGAAATGTACCATTTGCTTTGGAATAAGTAAAGATAAAATCATGGGAATTTATAACAGTGAAGGGGGAGAGAAACATGCTTCCTTTTTCTAACTTACAGAATGGACATTTCAGCACTTTCATGTAGTGAATCCCCAAAATACAATACCCAACCATATAAAATGCATGAGATCCATTCTAGATTAAAAAAAAAAAAAAAAAAGGCCCGGATAGGGAATATATAGAAATGCAGAATTTGGTATGTAAGCTGCTTATCTGATTGTTTACACCAGACTTTTCATCAAGACAACTAAGAAAGAATGATCTCTCTTGCAAAAGTCCCCATTTCAGATCAGAACCTCTCTGGTTCCCACCTGGGTTTTGATTCAGCCCTATGCTTGAGCCCATCTGACTCTTTCTGCCACTGTCAATGTCTATTTATCTTGCTTTTTCAAGGATTTGCAGATTATAATAACTAGCAAAGAACTTGCTAAGCTTACACTGAGCAGTGATTATCTATATCCTGAAAATATGCAGATCCCATTGTCAAGCTGACTTGACTCCTGCTGGTATTCATGGAAATTATTTCTGGGAACTAATTATGAAACCATACACACTGTGACCAACATGTGCAAACAGTTTGGCACAGCCCAATGAGAGAGATCCAGGTCAGTCTTGTTTACCCACCTTCCCCGCCCCTGAACTGCACCTTCCAGCTTCCTATCCAGACCATCCCAGCAAATTAACCTAATCAAAACCTTAACTTACTGTGATGTCCCACCCTGAAGTATAAGAAAGCACACAAGATTCATAGATGCTCATGGGTGAAAATAATAATGAAAGTCAGGGGCTCCTCTCTTCTTATAAAGCTTACAAAATTTTATTAGTAAATTGCATATTTGGAATGGAAATTGGTATATTAGTCCCTGACCTACTATATAAGCACATGGCAGTAGATTTTAGGTAAAGGGGGAAGGAGGGAAGGAGGGAGCGAGGGAGGGAGGGAGCGAGGGAAAGAAGGAAGAAAAAAACAGATATGTTTTCCCCAACCCTGGATGTAAATTTCTCACTTTCTATGAAAAATAGTTATCATATATAGTCTGTTCTTCTAGGGTTGGAGGGCTTCAGTGGTCTTGGGCAGTTTTGCTCTCCCCCTCCAATCCATACCTCCTTCTTGATCTCATTCCTGTGTTTCACTGTACTGTGTTGTGCTTATCTCTAGGATCTAGAACAAGGATGTTTGTCCTGGAAAAGTGCTACCCTACCTTGACATTGCCCCCTTCTCCTGCCACAACTTCTTCTTTTCCACAGTGCGTTATTATCAACAACCTTTGGTTATTGCCAACAATTCTTGGCTGGCTCCACAAATATCTGGCTATCGGTGTCTAAGATACACATATTAGCCCCTTATCTTCTGGATTTCCACATTTATAGAAAACTAACCCACCTAAAGAAAGCCACCAGAAAAAAACAATAGTTAAATAATTTGTGAGTTTGGTGAACAGAACTGGCTTTTCAAAGATGAGAAGATTGTTAGGGTCAAAGTAAAGTAAGTGACTGTAGACTAGTGCAGTAAAGAGGGTTGATTGCAAGAGAATGAAAGAGCAAGTGGGATTCCTCCTTTTTTAGCAGTGGGTTGTTATGAATATTCACCCTCAATACAAACTATTATCCTGAGTTTATAAAGAATGTGAAGGTTTTTGCGAGATCCTGGCTTAAGACCCACTTTTGGTCTGTGTAAAAATAACTGAAATCAATCAAGATACCAATATAATAAAAAGAAGAAAATCTAAAATAGTGCACAGGAAAAGTTATTGTGTACTATTATTAGGCTAATGGAATTTAAATAATTAATTCTGGGATGTACAGAATATAATTTATCAATGACAAGGTGTAACTTCTTTGGAAGAAGGATGAAGCAGCTTCAAAAAGCAGGTCAATGGAAATCTCTCCATCTCCCCACTCTGCTTAAATGACAGTTTGCCAACAGATGCGAAGTTCTCTCTATTAATCGATCTCTACTACTGTCAGTACATGACAAGGTTATATGACTTCACAAAACCACAGCAGTCTGTAGCAGGTGATGGCAAAAACCTAAGAGCTGTGTCTAGGTCACCACAGAGATCAAGGTGGACGGGTGTGGTGAACCAGTACTTATTTTATTTTGTACTTTACTCTGTATTTATTTTATTCAGCCCCAAGAGCCTCAGCCATCAGTTACAGGAACCACTAAAAATGCAAAAACATTCCCTTTTGCTTCTACATTATCCACAGACCTGCGGGCTTTGGTTGTTTTCAAGCCATAAATGTAGATATTATTTGACATTTCATTTCTCATTTCTGTTCCAGCCTGAGCAGGTCATGGAGCAGGTCAAACTGTAGCTCCGCAGTGGAGCACTGGAGAAACACATTCCTCCAGCATGTAACCATGCAGGAAGGAAAAGACACTCTGACAATTAAATATGAAATAATATTTAGGGATACGCCTATCAATGATACTCAGTATTCTTGGTGAGCATTTGTTTTTTTCCTACCTGTTGCTATTCAGCCACAGTTAGCTGCTGAGTGCTGGAGAAGGGCTGGCAAGAGAGAGGCACAAAATTATCTGATGAACAGTGGTTCATAGAAGCAATTGCGTCAATGCCTCTCGATGTGGGGGACCCCTGCGTCAGCTGCCATCTGTGGAGCAATGGATTTGCACCAATCCTTCCACCACAGGTTGTCAGCAATAGGTGAAGCACAGAAAACACAATGAACCAGAACACCTCCTTGGACTGTCAAAATAATGTGTAACACCACAGAACATGAATCAGCCAACTCCTTGACTTTTCCCTGAGTGGATATACTGCCAAACACCTGGCCACAAAGTAAGGACATTTGTTTATGGAAAAAAAATTCAAATCAAACAAAATCTCCCTCAAATTATATGATTTCTTAATAATCCGATTTTAAAGATGATCATCAAAGCACTAAACAAACTTAATCATCCTTATAACTTTACTTTCTTTTTTTTTTTTTCCCTTCTTTTATGTTCTTACCTATCATCACAAAAAACTAATGATTCATTCTGGTTGGTTAGATCTTACTTAGAGTGCCTGGCTCATGGAGTTTATCTCAATTGCACAGAGACCAATCCCTACTTTGGTAGCACATCTCCAAGCACTTGCTTAATTTCAGTCCAATTATTTGACTCCAAGAGCTAAAAGACTCCATTCTTAGACAATACAATAAAATAAGCCTGCCCACAGCAAGACTAGTATAACTCTTGAAAATTTAGTGGATATTATACTGCCTCCAAATTTTGGCATAGGTGTACTTCTGTGGGTAGGTGAGAAATTTTAAAACCTCCTTTTATATTCTTGAGAGGTGGGATGTGACTACAGAAGCCAGAGAAGATTCAGGTGTTGGTCTATGCAGTATCTATGCTGCAAACACAACAGTAGCTATAAAGACAGTTGTGGCTGGGAGGTGGCATTGATAAGGCCTAGATGATGGCATGTTCTCAGCAGGAAGACAAATGCTCCTGAGGGGTAAGCATGTATAAGGAATGCATTAAATTAAAAGTATTATTTTCTTTGTTTATTTCAGACTTACTTTTGATTCAACAAGTAGAGACCATACAGCCATCTGCGCTGATTCTTTTGTCTTTCTCTGATTCTACTTCAAAATTCCTAGTTTCTGCTCCTCCACCCTCTTTATTTTTCCATATTTCCTGACATTCAAGCCTCAAGTCACACCCAAACCAAAAATAATCATATTTTGAATGAGATCAAACCACATGATCTCATTCTGAACGTGACCAAATGAGTTTGACAGTTCCATTGCCCCCAGTGCTTATGAACAATCCCCATTTCCCAGGGGCTTGGATGAATGGCTAAATGGCAGTGAACTCACATGGTCAAAGCAGAATATTTGTCAATGTCTAAACCTTTGGCAGATGTCTCACTGTGCTTTTCAAAATATTTCTGGAGTTATGGGAGATATCCAGACTATTGGATCATATTTATGTATTTGGAAACATCTGTATTTAAGAAGCTCTCATCACCTCCATCAATATCTGTTCTACAAGCCACTGGTTAATACATAATCAAAGCCTGGGAAGTTTGTTATACCTTCTCCCAAGCAAAGCCACTACGGAGTCCACAGAACATCAGATATTAATATTTGAGCAGATTACTTGGCAAACCAAATTTGAACAGTGCCAAACACATTTTAGTAAGACATAACAAAACATCCTAACTGGATTTTATAATTTAAATTATTTCATAATCAGTGTATATATTTAATGCAGAAATTAAACACTAAGGAAACCATCCATTTTCTTTTCATTCACAATTTACAACTCAGAAAGAGCTGAGGAAGTGCTATGTTGCTTTCTTGTGTGTATACTGTACAATGTGTTTCACTACTAGTTAACTAATAACATGATGCAATGCCCACTCTGGGTTGTAGTTTACTGATGTACTTCAGTTTGTGTAGAGGAGAGTTCATTTTCTATCAAGAAACTCTTAATACATAAGTTTAAGATGCATCTCCCTCCATAAAAACTTACCATAATATACAGTAAGTTTAAAGATAGATTTTTTGATTAGTTTTTAGCTTAAAAATGACAAATTTGACAAGATAATTGTCCTCAAAACATTTTGTATTATTGTGAGTTGGAGATTCTTGCCAGTTTTGGAACCAAATTGTGAAGATATTTCAGATTTTAGCAACAATGTCTGATCACCCACCTGTTTCTCAGACAACTATTTTTTTATATGTCAAAAAAGTGCATTTTACTTGATATTTAAAAAGCATGTGTCAGATATATTATCCTGTCTGTGTGCTCACTGCCAAAGAAATCAACTGTCATCTGAAATGCTTTCCTGAATGGAAGAAGACAGACTTGTACCTGTGCCAGGAGCATCTTTGTTTTAAGTTAAAGCAACTCCTATGCTTCACTGGTGAACATTTAGAAAGTCAAGTTCTAACCTAGGGGTATTTGTCACCCTTCATTCAGGCTGAAGTTTTCTGCTGAAGCCAAAGATGATTACTATCCTCATTTCATAGTACAGAGGTTCAATACTCTGTCTTTAAGATTTTTACTCTATTTGACAAATAATGGTCTATATTTTTACCCAAAAATAATTTTAGTCTGCCTATTCCTAAATCAGAGATATTCATTTTTTCCTGAATATCACTGTCTTGCTATTATACTTTAAGCTTTTGTCAGGTTTGTGTCCTATATTTATGCAATACCTCCTATGGGTGCAGGCCTGCAGGCACATTTTTCTTTACTCCCCTTTTGGCACTTGCTAGCATCTGAAGTAACAGTAATGCAGAAGAAGAAATGAAGGATAATATTATTCAAGAGGGATCCTTTTAATACTTATCTCTTATTAAAAACTTATTAAGATATAGAAAAACACTTCAGGAATTGTGTTCTGATCTCAAACCACTGCTCATTTTGCCTCGTCATTTTTAATGGAATGTTTCCTTCTTTGCACACATCAGAAAACACAGTGAGTGAAAACACAGTAAGAGAAAACACAGTCAGACCCAATTTATTTCCTCTTATATTGAAAATACCTCCTGGATTGAGTGGGACCACAGGTCATCACAGTTTACTAACAGCAATTAGTATGTGTGCTGAGCTTTTCTTTTATGATCAGATTAATTTGTGTGTTGCATTCTCATTACTCTGTATTTGATAAATAGCCTTTCATATCCTTGTAACATTAATTTTCTACATTCATCTGCTGTATTTAATAAATTGTATTAGACCAGTATCAGAAACAAACATTTTTTACTTTCAAATTGGTGCCTGATCCTGTGTCAGTATTCAGAGGACTGGTATGGAGAGCAGCTCTAGCGTGTGCTGTCAAATGCACATCTTAGTTAGATGACACCAACTGAAGGACTCCCATGACCAAAAGACTCTGGTAGCTTCGTCTACTCAACATAAAACACACTCAGTTTTAATTCTCTCTGCAAAGATATTTGGCCTACGAGACACTGTAAGTCTGTAGGTACTTTAGTGCAATGTTGAAATACATGCGTAGACCTAGAATTGCACAAGCCCTGGGCAGCTATTCACAAAAATCCAACAGGGATCAACCTGCAAGGTCTGCAGCCAAGATATTCCCAAAAGAATACACATTATTTAGACTCGACAAAAAAAAAAGTCTAGGGTTTAGTATTAAGTTATAGAGTAGGTTAGTGGCAATGATTCTTCTTAATATGTGAAAGGTGTGAGTTCAGTGACTTCACTTGCCCAGAAAAACTTCTAACTGCATTTCCTGTCTTCTTAGAGAATACATAAGTGACCAAGGACTCAGCCCTCTTCTGCTCAAAGTCTTTAAACTTGCATGGAATAATTAAATATTCACTGGTACAGAGTAGAGAAATATATGATTATGGCTCTACTAGACTAGTGTGTGTGTGAGGAAACTCACTTGACAAGGCAGAGATCTGTTTTCCAGTCCTTGTTTCAATTTATATTCAAGTATTCTAAATTAAGATTTGAATTACTGGCTAGTGCTCATGCATCTTAAACAACAGAGTGTAGTTTGGTGCTCACACTCTTGTCAAATATTTGGTCATTACAGTTTCGAGAAAAGGGATTGGAGGAGCTGTTTGAAATGCACTCTGTTGACTCCTACTTCAAGCAGTTGTATAAAATGTGAAACTGGCAGGTTCAGATAAAAGAAGGAATTAAATCTTGCTCTTTTACATGTCAGTTTGATGCTCTGATGAGCAAGATGGATGGATTGGATGGAAAGGAAGGAAAGGAAGGAAAGGAAGGAAAGGAAGGAAAGGAAGGAAGGAGAGTGTCTTCACTCCAGGAGAGGTTCTCATGTTATCATTTTCAATTGAAGACAGATCCACTCAGGCCACAGCTGCCTCCATCTGCCAAGGGTCTCAACACAGCTGGCAGAACTGCACTAACTCTTGACCCCTGATAATTTAGTGCACACACATCACAATGCTGATGTATCCACATCATTTGTGTGTTCAGGTCACACACTGTGCTCTCTGTCTGGTGTGTCTGTACAGGGAGTCCCACTCTTTCTGTTTCAAGTGCCAGCATACGTGAAGTGAACTCAGATATTTTGGGACCCACATGTCAGACTTAGTCCTAGGTGTCTGCTTCTCCTAAAGCAGTTTTTAGGCAAAACAAAGTTGGAGCTCTGGCTTTCCTTAAATGATTGGGTCCACAAAGCACTCCAGGTGTTCCTGCACTTTGTAATTGTCATCCAGAGTTTTTGGCTGTCTCAATGCTTCAGTATATTTTTGGAGTCTGATTTTCAGAGTTTCAGGGTTTGCATGAGTCCTGAAGACAGACAATACAGACCTGAAAATCAGAGCAGCTTGTTAAGAAAAGCTGAAGATAACTGAACTTATATGTGATATTGTGGCTCCATTTACAATTAAGTACTCCATAAAAACTTTTAATGTTAGGAAGGAAAAAAAAAGCCATTTAATCAATTTGTCTTGTCATTCTTAAGCATAACATCATGAGTAAATTATTTGTAACACAGACATGTTACGTAACTTTTAAATCAATGATTTATTTCACTAGAATTTGTTAAAATGGTCAATATTTAGTTGCATTCAGCTAATTATAGTGGTTTATTTTAAGTTGATTTTTCACAATGCTACCAATTATTTGTGTTGTTTTAATTTGTTGTCTACATGCCCTCAATATCCTTGCTTAGTTACTCTCAACTCTAGGTTCAATTACTGTTTTTTTCCTGTTTTGAAGATAATCTGAATGATGTGATTAGTTGTCTGGTGGTCTTTGATGGCTTCTCAAAAGTTTTGTGGATAGCTGCTGAGCCTGCTGATGTCTTCCAAAGTAAAAATAAAAGAAATCTATAACCAGTTACTATGAAACCTATGAATTTTGACTTTTTCTCTCCAATCCATCTCCTCTGACACTTCCTGATGAATAACTTTCTAAAAATATAACTTGACACTCTCTTATATATTCCAGATACATCCTTTTCATGGATACCTTGTCCTTGAAAATTGGACATAATGAGGTCCTGTTACATTTGTCTAACCACTAAGGAATTATATTTCAGTATGAAATAAAAGGGGTAAAATAAGAAGAAATATGTGTTGCAATGAAATCACCAACACTGGGGAGGTGATGCATATATTTATGGCTGTTGTGCGTAAATAAGGTTGTAAGTTTCACTAAACTTCTTGACAGTCACTATAGTAAACTAAAATGGTCTGTAACACCCACAAGATAAAACTGTTTCTCTGTTGGCTACAGGAAGACTGGGGAAATGAGACAAAACCTGGATGCAAATATTTTTAGTTATGCTAATTGGTGCCAATGGAGTCTATATAGATAAAAACATTCAGCTGAGAATAGACTGAACCAGTTTTGCGTTCTTTGGTAGAAGCCATTTACTCTAGTTTTGAATAAAGAATTGAAGCTGTAGTATGAGCAAAGAGATATAATTTTGCAATTTTTTCAGCAGGTTCAGCCCCCGTTTAAAATAGGATTTACAAAATATCTGCATTTTTACCAAAAAAAAAAAAAAAAAAAAAAACATGAATTTTGCTTATTCAAGGCACATTGGCAGATTTTTTTCAATTATTTTCAATACTCTGGGTGAAGAATTCTTAGTCTGACACAAAGCAAAGCACACAGAGAACTTAACAACAGTAGGACAAACAGTACCACAAACCAGAATGTTCAGGTGTTTTGTGTATTTGTGTGTGCATATATATGGCAAACTGATTTTTCAAAACTCAAAATATGCTGACCTGTTAGAGTCTTCGAAAAGTCACAGTGGAGGGTTGAATGTAATTTGTTATGTCATATGCAGACTCAAAGCTTCTTTTTCAAAAGTATTGTCTTCTTTCAGAATGTCAGGATCCTGCCTGGTTATAAAAGTTTGCCTTCTGTCCAAGGAATGTCTGCTTAGCTTAATCATGCTTGAGTCTCTTGGAAAACAAACTAAAAACACTGCACATTAACATCCAAACTTTTTGTTCTGCTGTTTCTTATCCTTCTTTTCTTTCCCACAAAGTACTTTTTCTGGTTTTGATGAAGGCGGCAGCATACACTAGAAATATTCAACTAGAATTGCAGTACTCTCACTTTGTTATTTTCCTAGCAAGTAAGTATCATGTTCCTAACAGTCAATAATTCTGTTCATCTGTGGTACTTCTAAGATGATTTGTGAAATTACTATTTTGGAAGAGTTTTTAAAAGAAATTTGGAAATTTTCAGACAAAAGACAGTACTACCTCTGGTCTCTGGATCCTGTCCCAACAGAGAAGGAATGACAGCCTAAAATTCTACAGTGATAGTTCCCAGTATCATATTTTAGTAATTCATGTATCTTCCTGCTGTTGGACCCTCAAATAGGGAAGTGATGTCCACCATAGCAGTACCTTTTTACTGTGTGCTCTTTAATTAAAAAGTACTCTATGTTTCTGCTGCTTCACATCAGGAGCAAACTAGCCACTTTCCTCCTAAATTCTGTTCAATGCATGCAAGCTAGTAATCAATTCTACATCTCCTGCAGTGTAGCAATTCCATACCAAATCAGCATGGTCTTGACCTATATCCAAGGATGGAAAAGAAGTAGAGTCACACACTCTGAGTGTGGCAATATCAGGATGCCAAAATCAGTGCAAATATTAAGAATTAACCTGCCAGGAAGGAAAATGTGTCTTAAAGACATTTTGACATCTATAATGAATGTATACATATAAATGATGTAAAAGTGACTTAGGACACCTTAGATGACTGGCAAGAGGTTGAAAATCAAGTCATTGGATGTGTAGGAAACTAAATGCAACCCATTTTGAGAGTCCAAAGCAGCTAACCTAATTAACAGATCATTTGTTCTCTTTGATTTTTGTCAACAGTTTTGAGAGATATAAAGCTAGAGTGAACCTTAGGTTTTGCAATTTCTACATGAAGACTATACAGAGAGTTTACAGGCCCCTTACATCAACCTGGATAGAAGCAAGTCTTTGGCCTTAGTTATTTAATCAAAATTTACATTTCCCACACCAATGCATGTTCCTCAGACTGTAAAGAGTTCCAAAATCTGGGTGGGCCACCATGCTCACTAGAATATCCCCATTGTGTTTGAGACTGGATTTCATTTAAGTTCTGTCTCTTCTGTCTTGCAAAGGATAATACATGTGGACATCTTATGTGAGACAAAAAAAAAGAGCATCCTATGAATTAGCAAGGATAAAACTGTTCGAGAACAGAGCCAGGATAATCCTATTCAGGAATGGTCTCTTCGCTGCTAGGAGACCATCTCAAGCTCTGCCCATAAGGAAAGGAAATTTTGGTTGTATGCCAAATTTGTGCTATCCCATAATCAGATCTACAAGGCTATGCCGAAAGTCTCTTCATCTGATTTGGTAAATCTGCATTCCATAAGCTCCCTATCACTGGTGCTTCCTTCTTTGAAAGACATTAATCTAAACTCATCTCAGTGGTGTCTCTACCTTCCACCAGTGTAGTCAACAGACTCTAAAAGTCCCTACTTTTACCTTATTGTGGGAAGACAACCATTAATAGGTCCTTGCCCATATCTCTATACTTCCTCAAACTTAAGGATCTGTGTGTGCTCCTTTCATAGCATGGTCCAGTGTGACAGTAGAAACTCCAAGTCAATGTTTGCACAGTTGAAGTGTGGGCGCAGATAAACATTTTGCAGCAGATGAAGGGCTGTGCCAACAAGCATCATTTCAAACTCACATCAAAGACTGCTTTCAGCTATGACATGACAACCAGCTGAAAGCAGACAGACTTCCAAACTTACTAAGCAAGCAGAATAATATATAATAACTGCCAATATCTCTTCACAATGTGATGCCTGCTACAGACATGGGTGGTAGCTTGACTATGCTGCCTTACTAAATATCGTAGACTGAAAACAGAGCTTGGGTTTGGCAATCTGAAGCAACCACAAGTCTCTTACAATTTTAGTCAGATATCTATAGCTTCATTACACAAGCCAGGCCTACCCAGATTTTGGTGGGGTCCTATCCAGGACCTTTTGAAACATAAAAATTATGTAACCCCTCTGCTGAGTGATATCACCAGCTATTTCAAACTACAGAATATACAAGAAAAAGCCATGTGGCAGACCATAGCTGCCATACAATACCTTCAGTAAGGTACCTTCATATAGGCTGCAGTCTCTTTTAAATTTTCTTCCTAAGATCCATTGGAAGGCTGGCAGTTTTGCTTAAACTTGAATGCGGCTGCCTGATGATGAAGCAGGACACTGCAGTGATTCAATTCACAATCAGGAAATGTACACAAGCATGAAGTCTTAAGCAGAGCTGGCCCTGGTCCCAAGTCATACAAGCCCTTAATTTTTTTATTTCTGCCAGAAGCCTTTCCTTCACTTAGATTTATACTATCTGTATGTTGTCATACATATAGTTATTAAGTCTTTTCACCTGTCAGATACTGAGGCCATCATGGAGCTCACCATGCTCACCGATGAGCATTTTGTCAAAGGCTTTGCTAAAGTCCAAATTAATTATGCTCAATACTGTCCCCTTTTTTATCAGCCAAGTCACTGATTACTGCTCCAAATGAAAAAAAAAAAAAAAAAAAGAAAAAAGAAAAACATATTCATATTTTACCCTCAATAATTCTTTACTCTCTGAACACTCCGACCATTCTGAACACTCAGACCATTTCTACCTTGACAAGTGACCTGGGTCATAATACCTGGATGTTTTACTCTTACTGAATTGAATGTTCAGAGGCAGCTACAGCAGCCTCTAAGAAAGTTGCTGGGCGAGAAAGGAGTAATCAGGCAAGAAGAGACAGCAAGCTGTGTTCAGGGACTTGGAGATAAGATACTGTTTCTGGTTTTCCCACTGGCTGATCCTAGGATCTTGGACAAAAGAAATTGTAGGATTGCAAGCTTCTAGTCAATCTTCTATTGCTTTTAGTGCTTTACTCTCTGGAGAAAGGGTTTTATTGCATTAAGAATTTGCAAAGCACATTGCAGAACAGAGCCCAAGCACAGCTTGATATCACTGAGTTATATGTAACCTGCTACACAGAATTAGTGACAGTAAAAAAATGTAGATGGACACAAGGGCATTGTAAGGTGTAGTATGAAGTGCAGGTTAAATCATAGCACAGGATGAAAGGAGAACCTAAGTACCCTGCATAGTAAAGTTTGAAAGCTTAGGCCTTGCAAGTCATACCCCTTAATACAGATGAAAGGCTGTAAAATTTTGTCCGTATTGCTTAAAGTTAAGGAACAGATCAAGGAAAAGACATTTTTGTAAGGATTTTCTTGGAATTTTCTTTACAAGTGCAAGCTTAAGAAAATAATATTTTCCCCAGCAAAGTAGGAGTGAGACCCAAACCTCTGTGAAATAGCCTCTGATTTATATATTTTTTATTCCTTTTCTTCCTGAATGGCTCTGATACATCTGCAAAGATTGACTTAAGCCCTCTGTTTTCCTTTATGACCATGCACGCCACGCTATTCTCTTCTGCTATGTTCTGCCTTCAAACCATTTAAGTTCACACAGAAGAATTCTTTTTATTTTTATGGAGTAATTTGCTACGCAAAGGCTGGTCTTTTCATTTTCAGATTTCTAATGTTTTCAAGTATCTAAAACAGGAGGACTTTTTTTTTCCCACTTCATGGAAAAAAAGCCATGCTGGCAGATTTCAGGGCTTAATTTCTTTATAACAATAGATTTAATACAAAACACATTTTTATTGTAATAAAAAAAATAAATAAAGGAAGCAATATGCATTTGAAAATTCTGCCAAACAAGGCAATGTTTGTTTATTCTTAACAAGAACATCTAATATATTTTTATGTTGGTGTTGACTTTTTATATATGTTACATTTATGTATACATGTGACTATATACATGACAACTGAAGTTTAATTTGATTTAACTCTAAAGGCATCCATATCTAATCCATCAGACTAGAAATAAGATTTATGTTGAAAAGCTGTGCATGCTATCATTGCTTTTTTGTTGTTCTTTGACTAATGTTTCTGATAATTTTTTTTCTTGTTACTGGAGTTGGTCTTTTTCTCCCAAACCCCAAACTACCATTCCTACCTTGTTTAAAAACATTACCGCTCCTCCTGTGGTCCAAATACAATAGAAAGGGTTAGTGTTTTCCTCAAAGACCAAACAATTCAATTTTCTGAATAACCATTAATATACAGTCATTAATTTTGTTGGAAACTAGCCTTCCATTGACTTTCATAAAAGTTGGCCTTAAGAGAACAAGAGACTTGAGGAATTTTAGACTCAAGTTTCTTCAATGCTAGACTTCCGTGCCAATGGGGTTGCACAAATATTTTGAGCTCATCCAAATCTCAGTAAAATGTGTTCATTGACTTCACAGTTCCTGGGCTCAACACCTTTCATGTCATATACAAGGCATAAATTATATTGCTGAAAGTGAACGATGTTTCTTTAAAATTGTGTACCACCTCTTTCAGTAATATGATTTATGAATTTGACAGACTAATAAATACTAAAAATCTGCAGCAATCAATAGACTTCATTAGACATGAAGGCTCAGTGCATTGATATAGAATGGAATAATCATCATGGAATCAAACTAAACATTGTTAATTAGTGGTAGAATTTTGTTGGCATCTGACCTGGAGGGATTTGAAACATGTAAACAGTCTTAAATCTATTTTTGGATTTCTGATAGACAAAAGACACTGGTTTTCGCCAGTATCAAGAGTGACATCTACAAGAACATAAATATTACTGGAAGTGATTGCCAAAAGCAAAAGAAAGTGATAGCACTCCTTAACTACAAAAATATCTTCTGACTCCTTAACCTGCCCAACAGAGAAGAACGTGAAAAGGTCTCTCCTCCACTTTGAGATTAAATTTTCTGATGACCTGATGCATAGGCTATATAGTTGAATGTAAATAAACATTACAGTGTAATATAAACACATATGAATCCTACAGAACAATTGTCTTCCCTCTAAGATAATATTGCAGTAAATTCAGTAACTTTTCATCATATTGCAAACGAATACATTGCAGCAGGAGGTAAACTGGGTGGAAAACAACTTTCCTGTTCCAGGAAAGTTTTTGAAATTGCAAAATTCACATTCTACACTGAGCCAAACCCAAGACCTTTCAATATTTATTTTTTTCCATGGGAAAATAAGAAGAAAACATGATTGGAATAGCTGTAAATCCAGGATTAAGGGCTTTCCTCCGGGACGTAGGAAACCCAGGTCCAAGTCCACGCTTTGACGTAATCTTAACAGGAACTTGAATTTCATTGTCCCACATCCTGGGAGATGTGCATAACAATCAGGTTACTAGTGGTACTGGCTCAATCTCTATTTGATCAGAAATTCCACAACGAATTCCAAAAAAATGTTTTCTGTCTTAATGACACGTATTTTCCACTGAAAGTCTGGATATTGATGGACCAACATTTTTGAACATGAAATCATTTTGCTTCAGAAAATTCAATCTGACTGAAGATAACAGCTCTTAGATGTAATGAAAAATTATGTTTCTTACCACTCTCAGTCCTTAGTGTTTTGAAGGTCCACTGTGCCAAAATAGCAGGGTTAGTCTTTGTGTTCTGATCATTTTACCAATTTGGTTAATTATTTACCCCCCCCATCTAATTTTAATCTTACATTGCAGTTGGATACAGGATTATTCTTCATTTCATGACTTAAACTATAATGTACTGTTGTTTCATACTGTTAAACAGCTGCTCAGCTCTCTGAAAATAAGAACCATGTGTTCTACCCCAGAGGTGGCTGGCATTTCAGTGGTAAATGAATTCATCCTTGCTTTTTAAACTGTTTTTGGATTCAAGTGTTATGTAGATATAAGTTATTTATTGTTTCAGTTTTATTAAGCCTTGCTCCCAGCTAAGAGGACTAGAGCCAGAATCTGAAGAAAGGACCACCCCTTATGATCAATGATAGGTCAACACAGGATCCAAATAATTCCTCCATGGTAGGTAACCAAAAACATATTAGAAACAAACAAACAAAAAAAAAATTCATACAGCTAAGACTACAAGTGAGGGAAATGTATGTCAAATTTCTTTATCTAGAAAACATGGTGGCATTAATCATGAAAAGATAACCTCAAGACATGAATCAGGAACTTGTTACTTGCAAATCACCAAGATTTAGAGTCAAGATGAAAAAGACAGCAATTGTATTGATAGCATTTTTCTTTTTCTTCTCCAACATAAACCCATTTATAATTGGTCCATGTAGTATTGCTCTGAAAAAAAAAATTCTTCTCTTGCAAGAGACCTCCATAGAAATCTTTTGAGTGTCCATAGGAAGTCATTCTCAGAAATGGGGCTTGGAGCTTATTAATTATTTGTGTTAAAACAATTACAAATAGACTTTTCAGTGTTCTAATTGCATCTAGTTAAATTAGTGCTGTTCATAAACCAATAGCCTTTAAAATTATAGAAATATTCACTTACTGCAGTGAAAATTTAATTAGATCTTTATGGTATGGCTGGATCTACCCACAGTAAATCCATAACATTCCAAACCTGTGGGAGCACCTCTCTCTGGATCTTGTTCTTGAGTTTCTGAAACCTTGAGACACAATAGAAGCAGCATATTATAGTGAGGTCTTGCCGTTACACAGAGATAGAACACAACAAAAATCCCAACAAAAACACATATTTGCATTTGAGAGCTGGAAAGCTCTGGTCAAAAGGTCTTGAATCCATAAAGCAGTGTGCTAATAGTAGTTTTCGTGTGTGTTTTAGTTCAACCACAAACAGAGCTCTCATCAACAACCAGGCCCATACCAAGAATTCTTTTTTCAGATGAAGTGCTGGGAAGCTTCCTCCTCTGCTGGAATCAGGGACTCCTTAGGGCAGCAAGTTCCATGGCAAAGAGATGTTTCATGTGCTGCCCACCAAAGAATAGTCAAACCTGCCAGTTGTGACTGGTCATGATAAAAAGGAATATGGCTTGATGAAGGCTCATTCATTCTGTGTATGAATCTAAGAAAAAGAACAGAAACAGAGTAAAGAAACTGCTTACTCTTTTCTCCTATGGAATTAACCAAAATCATAATTTATGGACTTCTTAAAAAGTAGAGATACAAACAAGTATAAATGTGTGACTCTTCTCATCAACTACTTAAAAAATATGTATTTCTAAATCTTAAAGTTCTACTTCACAAAAGAGGGGTGAAAAATACCATCATTTTTCTTCTCAGCAAAGTAAACAATCACCATACACATCACTTTTGGGAAGCTCCCAGTGAAACAGGGAATCCCCACAAGCTTACTTTACAGAAACTTAGACTGTTTCACTTTCATATGTATGCTAACTTCAAGAATGATTGCTATAGATTATTTATATTTTCAACCTATTATTTCCATGGATAAATTAGAAATAGGGTCTATCACACCAAGATGCGAACCGAATCGAAGTGATATCCCATCTTGGTAATCCTTAGACTGTGTTCAGTGGCATACATGTGGCTCATAAGACCACAGTAAATCCTAAGCAGCTCACTTGAAAAATTATTTTAACTTTTTTTTTTTAATTTTTAGTTTCAGTTGAAAATACAGAGTACACAAAAATTGTGAAGGATGGTTTACCCAAAGGCATTTCATCCCACTGACCTATTTGTTAAAAGACAGAAGGCCAAACTTGCGGTTTTGCATTTTGATCTCTGTACATCTATAAATGCATATCTATCAATCACAGCCATTTGTAAGCTGTATGTTTGTATAGGATTGATTCCATTTGTAATTGTGTAACACCATTAACTCAAATGGACATGTATAGTTTTAACTGGGAGCAGAATCTGTTCTAGATAATATTATTGAAATGTTTGGAAACATCTTCAGATACTGTTTATTTTTATTTTGCAAAGAACAATGCAGCTGTCTGTTCCAGTTTCAAATCAAAAGTGGTAGGGTGCAACTTCACTGACATCAATGGAATCACAATTACTTACAGCAGGTCTGAATTTATCCCTGTGCATCTATATTCATTTAGTCTTTCTCCCCCGGGGAGAGGAAGAGAGAACTAAAATGAGACAGATATTCGTCATATTGCCTAATGCACTACTGGAATAAGATCAGATGCTATGCTGATGGGTATGGTATAAATGAACCTTTAAGAAAACTGAAATTTCACCAACAAATATGAAGGGACATGTGGAGACTCTTCAGGCTACTTTTCCTTCTTCACTGAAGGACTGTCACTGTCAAAGCCTTTAAGAAGGGTGTGACATTTCATAAAAATACACCTGCCCGATTCTGCCCTCCGTTTTCTACACAGTCAGCAACACAGCTTGCCATGAATGGAGATTTGTATTCCAAAGAGAATAATAATTAGTTCTTTTTTACATGTAGTATCTTAAGACAACTCAGTAGGTGTCTTGTTAATTTGCTCATTGCTCAGTGGATGGAAATATTGATCACATCTATGAATATCCATTATTCTTTATCTTAAATAAGGTAACATCAGTAAGACAGAGACCTACCTTTATTTATATTTGCTTCAGTAGCAAGTTTGACATACAATATTTTCATACGCATTTTTCTTCTTCAAGTCGGAGATTTTTTGTCTGTTCAAGAGAATGTTAGGAAGCAATTTTTATAAGACAATTAAAGAGAAATGAAACATAAATAACTGAATGTGCTTTCTGACTTAATGCCATCTACAATGAGGAAAGAGCTGTTGTGAACTGTGGATGACCTTGGTGCCTACTGCAGCTAGGAAAACCAGTAAAACTATTTGATAGCAGATGAAGTAAAATACATGCATTCTTCCCTTTTATTCTGAGTTTATTCTTATTCTCTCATTATTTCTGCAAATAGATATTGTCTCTATAAAAGTGAAAAAAATGTATGGTAGCGTCTCAGTGTCATCCTAGAAGATGTGAGGGGACCTTAATCTTCCTGCTTAATCTCACTATTTAGCAGTACACAATAGAAAAAAGGGACCCAGAAAGATTATGCTTATTATTTATGATTATAGCCCAAAAATGTTGATTCTGGGAATTAAATCACAGAGATTGAGATAGGCTGAAGCCAGCTCTTCACATCTAAACAGTACTAAATTTGAAAAGACATTACAATATATATCTGAGAAGTATTTCATTTATACAATGTCACCACCACAACCAAAATATTTCAAGAGATAGCACTTCATTTAACATTTTCATCTGACAGAAACAAATCCCAAAACTGTTTAATTTTATAGTCACTTCTATACAAGCAAAAGTCCTACCCCATTTTCTGACAGGATTTGAAGATATTTAAAGTATTTGTTTTTATAAAAAGCCTTTTGTCTTTACAATACCCCCTTGTTTCCTCTCTTATTCCATTCCACCCCAAAAATAAACAAACAAAAACCTTGAGGCTTATGAAATTTTCCATTAACCCATCTTCCCAGCACGATGATCCACATGGCCTACTGTTATTAATTGTCTCCATGTGAGTAGACACAATCATTAGAATAAGATGGTAATCATAAAGTGGCTTTTATCCTTGTGATTCTTTGAAAATTTGCATCAATGTGTATATCAGTGTTAGGTGATTAACAGGTCAAAAGAGAGAATGTAGCTGTGCAGGCAAAGATCATTCTTCTGTGATTATGCAGAACACTCCAACAATTCTACAACATTTACCAAATAAATGTATTTTCTTCAGTGGTTCATCAATCTTGAGCTTAATTTTAAAGCCAGAGGTTTTGCAAACAAAAGTGGCCCATAATGTTTATAGGAGGGGGGAAATTCCCAACAGCATTTGAAAAAAAATTCACTGTGAGTTTAAGTAATTCATTTGAGTAAATCAGCATCATAACCAATAGCAAAGCAGTTATTCAGCTAGAATTGCTACTGAGTTGAGTTTAATGCAGCTCAAAGTTTGCTGTTAGTGGTCATGCTCATGTAAATGAACATAAGTACAAAGATGGTAGCACCATATTCCCGTATTTGCCTTCTGGTGGCAAAAGGTCAATGCTCCCTTGAAGAGATTGGTTTTAATCACCAAGACACCAATCCCACCTTAATACCCGTGTCTCCTTTGAAAATCTTCCTATTCCAAATTAATTTGTTCAGATAATGTGTATGAACTCTAGCAAGGCCACATGTATTTAAAAATACAGTAAGCTAATTAAGTTCAAATGGAAGGTCTGAAAATTTTGAAAGAAGTAGAGAAGATTCAGTATTTTGTTTAACTGATTGATTTGTGAGTTCCTCACCCTTCCCTCACTATTTGTATTAGCTCTGTCAAATAAAAAAGTGAACAAGCTGGACAAAAAGTTATCACTCAGCATTAAGAGGCAGGAAAGAGGAAAAATTAGGAATTCTTTTGTAGGCTGTTTCAATTCTGAATGAATATGTGTGCACCAATATTTAACCTCAGACCTAAAGTAAATAGGAAGGCATTAAAACCTAAGACACTGGTGGTCTGCCTCATGTTAGAAAATCAATTTGCCAGCATTCCTGGGTGTGAACATGCTCTTTAGACTAGAAGATGACTATGATTTCATTCAGAAGTTGAATGGTAGTTTGGCTATAATCTTCACTGATGTCGTATCTTGGGAAGATATTCAGCAGCGACACGAATGCAACAAATGAAAGGAGGGATAAAAGCAGGGGGACTGTAGACTGTATAAAGCCACTTGTGGTTATCTCAAGTTAGAAAGTGAATTTACAGGAAGAATCATCTCTTTCTGACTTCGATAGGTGACAGCTTTCTTGGAAACTAGAATTTTGGTTAGGTGGAGACTTCTTTTGCCTTACATAGCAGGTCTGTCTTGTTTCTTCCCATTAGTCAATTTGCTCTTTGGAAGGGTCTAATGTTTTACAGTTGTGTCTTTGAAATGTGTTTTGAATAAAGCTCCAGCCAAGAATGTTGTGTATGTCATTTGTGGGGAAAAGCTAAAGACTGCAGGAGCCTGCCATGGTTATGTAACTTGCTTATTTTTATATCTGTTAACTACTGCTTTTGTTAATAAAGTTTATAACAAAAAGTTTTATAGATTTATAAAAAACTAATAATTTTTAAAAAGTCACATATTTTAGCATTTTATATGAACGTTCAATTGTACAAATTTTTCAAATAAAAAACCAAAGTCCCAGATGATTAACAAAATATGTGTTTATTTAAACATACAAATAAATAAATGTTAAGGCCTTTTTACTTGGAAAAATCTGAATTCAATATTTGTCTTGCAAGACTTAGAAATCTGAGCCATGCCTTTGGAATCCTTAATGCACAGCAAAACAAAGAAAATGAGAATGGAGTTTCCAAAACTGGAAGTCATATAGGATGACACTTGAGACAATAGGGATATTTCCCAGAAATCAACATGAAAAGGTATAAACTAAGCTAGGACAGACTGTGCCCTTTTTATTTCATGTCATTCATCTCATAATGCAATCTGTGAAAGTCTAAAGATAGATTAGAAAACATAAATCATGTCAATATGTCCCACACAGTATTAGGATTGACAGAGCAATGTGACTGTTTTAAGAAAACAGAAATCCAACATGAAGCAAACATTTATGTTATCACTAACTCGACAAGTCTGAATAAATCAACAAATTTTCAGGGACCAAAGTACTCATTTTTGCACTTAAAATGAGTGAACCATGACTCAAAGTGCCATTTCTGGAACACATTTCTTTATCTCAGCACATTAAGACACTTAGAGGTGCTCCACACCTACACTGAAAAGGAATATGCACAGTCATGACCTAAAAAATGCATGCTAAAATAAGAGCAAAAGCAAGCCCAGTGTGTCAAAAAGCCAGCATTGTTATTATCACAAGCCCACAAGGTTTTCAGTATGTCACTACTTAAATCAAAGACATCCAGGCTTGGTTTATTGGCAGAACACTATGCAGAAATCTGAAGAACAATATCTAATTTAGAGAAGATGGACCACATCTCAGTTGCCATAATTTTCCATATCTGGACATGACTAACTTGTCCCAGTGTGTTATATTAAGCATGACACAAAAGCCTGCCTGCTGCATCAGGACTGGAGCATTCCATAGTCAAGACTCTATCATCCTCTAAATTACTAATCGTGGTTATGTCATGGAGCATTATAGACGTTTTTCAAAAGGTTGGGTTTTGAATAGCATATAGGTACATTCACACCATCTTGAAGTCATAAATAATTTAATAATACCTTAGAGCACTTTAAATCTCAAGCCATAACTCAGTTTTCATTGTTAAAAATATGTCTGGATTTCTATGAAATAGTTAAAAACTCATGATAAATTTAGATGAGAGGTTACAGATTTTATTCAGGTTTGCAGTAGCTGTGTGGAAATTCTGTCTAATATAACTTTAGACAGAACAAAAAAAAAAAAAAAAAAACCCTCAAACCTTTAAAAAAGGTTTCTGGAAATAGTAAACATATGATTTGCTTGACTCATTTCTATTTTAAATACTAAAGTATATATTACCCATTTCAAACAAAAGCAGACTACCCTAGAAACTGGGTTTCACAGGCATCTTCAACCCTTCAAAAATGACCTCAATGAATTCACAGTATAAAAGCAAGCAAAATAAAACACCACCACCACCAAAGTCCCAAGTTACTTGAATAACATTAAAATTACCACACAGCTAATAATAAGGAATTATTTGTTAAGTATGACAAATCATTCTTTATTGAGGTAACCTCAAGTAAAACCCATTTTAATGCCTCTGTTTTTTCTCATTGTTCATGCAAGCATTATAATTCAAATTCTGTGAGATGGAGGAGAGGCAGGTTTGTCCCAGTGCAACGATAACCTGAGACACTGTGAATGAATCTTAGGTAAATCCATGCTCTTCCCTTATATTAACTTCCCTTTTTTTTTTTTCTACTTTGCAAATTATGCACATCCTATTAATTCCTGCCTCCCCAGATCTCTTCCACTTACACCTTGAACAATTAATTCTATTCTCTCAGAACCTGCCTTTCTTCAATCCTCACCAAAATCCATTTCAGTTGAAGCAGCACAAGATTCCTCCTAAATATAAATATTTTTTTACTAAGAAGTGTCAACACATGCACATGATTAGACTGTGTCATCATACGATCAGATTCTTGACAATCTCTCTATAGTTTTCCCCATAACCCCTCTGTCTATTTCCTTTTTCCATCTTATCATCATATTTATCTGATAATAGGTTGCAAACTCTTTAGGTCAGAGATTTTGTCCTTTTATCCATTTCTGTACAGACATAAGAGTTAAGCACACTCATCAACTATAATCACTGAATTATGAGGCCTCCTTAACTTATTTGTCCAGACATTGTAGTGGAACGGAGTACAAGCTTCTTAACAGAGATCTTGAATAATAATCTATATACATATCACAATGTATCAATACATAATTTACACTTTCAGAATTTGGATTAGCTTTAAGCTTCCTATATAAAATATCTCAATAACTTTGTTAAAGTTTCAAGCAACAAAAAATACATAAACTTCCACAAAGAGTTACATCAAGGTATGATAGAAAGAGCTACTCTGATATACTCTGATAAACTTTATCTTGGATTTAACACAGCAAGGAAAGACAAAGTGAAATGCATTAGAGGATGATGGCTTTAATTGTAAAATGTACCTTTGATTAGGGCAATATCTTACTTATTGCATTATAGACAGTAGAAAGAGTAGTATGGAGAATGAACCTAGCCTACGTCAACAAGAATAGTAGAGGTTAAATATGGATGAATATGAGTGGAAGTTTTTTTAAATATTAAAGAAAATATTTCCAAAATGAACATTTTATGACCTACCTAGACAAATACTATCAGTCTGCCTTACTTCAAGTAGCTCCTACCTAATACTCACCTATCTATGACTGATTCAGATGGTGAAATCTTTAGAAGACAGACCATACTAAATAAGTGCTAAAAAGAAGGTAATAAAATCCTAAAATCATAGGATGGTTTATGTTGGAAAGGACCCTGAAGGTCATCCAGTTCCAGCCCCCCTGCCATGGGCAGAGACACCTTTCACTTTACCAGGTTGCTCACAGCTCCATCCAACCTGGCCTTTCACACTTCCAGAGATGGGACAACCACAATTTCTCTGAGAAGTGCCAGTGCTTTGCCACCCTCACAGTAAAGAATTTCTTCCTCACAGGTAGCCTGAATCTGCCCTTTTTCAATTTGAAGCCATTACCCCTTGTCCAATCACTTCATACCCTTGTCAAAAATCCCTCTCTAGCTTTCTTGTAACCACTTTAAGGCACTGGAAAGTGCTATAATGTCTTCTTGAAGCCTTCTCTTTTCCAGGCTGAGCAACCACAAGTCTCTCAGACTGTCTTCAGAGGAAAATAAATCTTTACTGGAGAGAATTAGATAATGAAGATTGCCACTGGCTCAGTCACAGGGCAACATTTCCAGCAATATGCAATATTTATAATGTTTTCAATCATAGAAGTGATATTCATGTAATACTTTCAAGCTTATCTTATTCAAGCTAAACCAGTTATCCACAGTATATGGGCTCACTGAGGCTCCTAGGCCTAATTATCACCTATCATATATGTAAATCATGCTTGACTTAGTACTGCAGCTGTACATCAAAAAGGAAAATAAACAGTAACATGTTCCCTTGGGATAGTATATATGAACTGCAGTTCTGCCTAATTAACCTGATGTCTGAAAAGTTAAGGTGGGGGGTAGTGTGATTACTGTCACTATAACTTAGAGTGTTTATTCAGGGTGTACCAGCACAGCTATTGATTATAGGTGTCATTGCCCTCTACTGGACCACATCAAAACAGCCTGGTCATTTATCTCATGGGGCTGATAAAACTACTTGAAGAAATTTTCCTCAAATTAAAAAAAAAATGAGAGAAAGGCTCACATTGTTAGATATAAAAAAGATATTAAATTATTCTTTCACCAAAGTCTAATGGCTCAAGTGGATTTAAAGAAGCACAAAATCCAAACAGTAATATATCTGGAAAAACCTTAAATGACCATAAAATTCAATCTCCATTACTAATATATATAATAGCACCTATTAATTTTTTTTTCCCTCTCTTGACTTGTATACAAGCTGTGGTCTTCTGCCACCAGCATTGTAATTTGATGTAATGTTTCATCTTCTGCCACTCTTCACGTCATCTTTATTTGAATCTTCAAGCCACTGAATACTTGAATTTTGTGTATAGATTCTCTCAGCAATTTGCCCTGGTATTTCCATTGTTGTGCCTTTAGCAGCACGTCTGATTTCTGCTCATCTTCCAATTTCATCCAAATGACTAGATTAATAATGGTTGTTGCTGCTGTTTGGGTTTTAATTTGCCTTTGGACTTTTGCCCTGTGGGCTTTCAAAACTCATTTAAAGCTCTTTTTACTATGTTAATGAGTTTGTGCCCCAAAACGACCTCCTTGTCTGAGGGACTCTATCTGTCATCTGTTCCTTTGACATGAAACACTTTAGAAAAGAAGGAAGCTGAAGATTTTACAGGCAATATCTTCAGCTGCAATCAAATTCCATAGGTTTAAAATTAGTAAGTTTGGGGCAGAATATAGGAAAACTTTCTCACCTCCTGCTCTGATTTGCTAAAGTAGACATGGGGTTTAATTTACATAACCTTTGATTTGACCAGGCCTTAAAAATTACAAAATTTTAAATCCCACAGAATTTGAGTTGTCATGGAACTGCCATAGCCATTTTTTTAATAATCAGTTTTCCTTACAATTTCAAAAAGAGAGGAATGGTAGGATATGAGTCTTTTCTTGAGAGACTTTTAAAGTTACAAGAGTTCTGTAGAGCTTATATGTGAACAGTCAGGCAGTAACTTGCATATCGGGAGACAACACTCAAAAATACATAGCATAATTCCTAATTTTTGTAGGATAGTTGAGCACTGAAAATGGTTTCTTCTTTATATAGGTGTGTATTTTTGTGCTCTGGAAACCCTGTTACACAGTTTCCACATGTTTTTCTAGCAGGGAAAGTCTATAAACAAATGTTAAAGGCAATCTTGTGTATGCTGGTGGCCAGATCCAATAGAGTTCTGTGGAAATAATATGTTCATGTTCTCATGCTAGACTGGAAAATGTTGTCTGTATCTGACCTTGATTTTCAGTTTCTGGTTGACCTCTTCAAAACTGGCTCACCTATTTCAACATACAGTCCCAATTAATCTAAAGGAGAAATTGTACCTGCATCATTTCCACTACACTAACGCTCCCCTATTTCTGAGTATGATGAAAAGGAATCTATATTTTTGCAGAAAATGTAGGTGCAACAGTGAACAAAACTAACAACTTTTCACACACTTCAGCTCTTCTAAAAATTCTGGAAATTAATTCAGATGTTACTTACTTAAAAGCTCTCTCAGTGTGATGACTTCCTAACCAAAACTGTAATACAAAACCATTAAAAAAATCCACACTCATTTTTCAGGAGAAAACACCAGAAGTTGTGTCTCTTATTTCTACTGATAGGAATCACACTGACAATCGTCACTTTGAAAAGCAAGGCTGTATGTGGTACACAGTAAAGTTTCCAAAAAAAGAGAGAGCTTCAGACTTTGACTCTGATTTGAGTTTCCTCAAAACTGAGGAAATATTGAGATACAGAGGTTGATTCCAGTTTATCTCTAATTGAAAACAGAATGAAAATTTCCCAATATTTCCATCAGGCAAATAGACTCTATCATGAACATTGAAAACAGTCTCAAAATCAGGAAGATGACAAACAATAACACCAAATTAAACTGAAATGGATTAAAAGTTCATTTTGCATAAACAGCTAAAGTTTCTGAAAGTTATTCAAATTCATATGAGCAAAATAGGAACTGATGCCTCATGAGCTCAGGCTTTCAGCTTGTTTCTGCCTAGCCCAGTATGAGGAACAAAAATGTCAAAGCAAAGATAAAGAACTCTAACAGATATGCAGCAATGTTATTAATAAATTAGAACTATTCTGTCTGTCTATTCATATGATCAGATATATAAAGTTAATATATTTAAGCAATTACTTTTTCACTAACAGCTGACAAGTCAGAGAGTAACTTAATGAATACTACAAACTGCATGGAAAAGACTGGTAAGCCGAGCACTTTGGAGTCTCTATAAAGAGGCTCAGGTTCCTCCTTCTTTCAAAAAATTGACCTCAAGGTCATGTCCTTTCATAAGCTATAGTAGAACCTCATCAAGTATGAATGTTTTATTTTATCACATCCTTTCTGCAGTCCTATCAATGCCATGAACCTGGTTCAATCTCCTGCACCCAGTGGACTGGTCACACACTAGGAGGCAGTCCTCTATTATTCCCAAGGGGAAGTTCCAACATTTTATACAAGCATCAAGACAAAAAAGTGGAATCAAGATTTCATACATACAAACAAGATGTAAGTCTACTCTTCCCTACATTTTGTGGACTATCTAAAAAATTGTCCCTTTTTTTGCTTAATTCTTGGGTGATATATGTGCCGATGCTTATAACATAGAGCTCTGTGATGGAAATACAAAGTCTGATATGAATGAAGTATGAATGGAAATACCTGTGTGGGAAGGCACCATAAGAAGCTACAGTGAATGGTGTATCTTGATATCCAAGGCTGTGCCTGACATTAGTCAGACTAATAAACCTGGAGGAACATGGTATTTCCATGAAGACATGAAGACATTTCAGTGAGGCCACAGCACAAATGAGTTACCAGTGGGAGACCTGAGCAGTGGTAGCAGGAGAGAGGACCTGAGGTTACAGTCTTTCACCTGTGCCATTCTTCTTGCTGTCCTAAGAAGCAGCCAGGAAGCCATAAAGGTACCCAAAATTTGAGAACAAAAACAATAGCAATTTTGATTAAGATATGGGGTTATTGAAATGAGCAAATGACCACCAAGATATTCAGGGTAGGCATACTGGCTCTCTGAGAAGAGGTTGAGCAAGCTGCAGCCTGGAGAGGGCCTGGCTTTGGGATGGGCTTAACAGTATCCTCCAGTGCCTGCAGGGACATTACCAAGAAAGTGATACCAGACTTTTCAGAGAGTTGAACAGCTGGAGGATGAGAGGGCAGGCATGAACTGAAGCTAAATAGGTTCCGGCTGGATATAAAAATAAGCTTTTTCCCTATGAAGAGAGTCAGGCCTTGGAAAAGGCTGCCAAAGGGTGTTTGTGGCAAATCCATGTCTCATAGACTTGTGCTGCAGGTTTCTTAGATGGTTTTGAACTTGATTTCCTACAGTGGGAGTGGTTCTCCATCCTAGCAGTCCCTGCCTCTGCTTCTGCAACTTGGATGGTGTAGCTGGAGCACTTTCTGGTGAAGACCAAGGCAAAAAAGTCAGTGAGTACCTCAGCCTTCTCCATATCCCAGGTAACCACATCTCCTGTTTCCTTCTGGAGAAGGGCTAGTCTTTCTTTTAGCACTGATTTACTTACAAAAGCTTTAGTGTTAGCCTTGATGTCTCTGGCCAGATATAATTCTAGCAGACCTTTAACTTTCCTTACTTGATTCCTCACTGCTTGGACAATTGGCTAGTATTTCTCCCAAGAAATACTGTTCATCCATGCAAGCATCCTAACTTCATCTTTGTTGTGCTGTGCCACTCCTGAGCTTGGAGGAGGTGCTACTTGAATATTTACCTGCTTCTAAGGACTCTTCTTCCCTCCAGGGCTCTATCTACTCCACCAAGTGGATCAACAAAGAGGTCATACTCTGCTCTGCGGAAGTCCAGGATAATGAAGTTGTTGGGCATCCTTGTTGCTGTTCTCAGAACTCCACCATTTCATTGTCAATGCAGCTCAGGCTGCCCTTGAGCTTCACATTCCCTACCAGCTCCTGCTTGTTGGTGAGAACAAGGTCCAGCATATTACCTCTCATTGCTGGATCCTCTATCACTTGGAGAAGGAATTTACCATCAATTTACCATCAACCATTCCAGGAACCTCCTCAATTATTCCTCCCATAGATACTGGGTGTTTGAAGTCCCCCATGAGGCTCTGGGCTTGTGAAGTGAATCTGCTCTCATCTGTCTCTATAGGGCCTCATCTACTTGGTGTTCCTGGTTGTGTGGTCTGTAGCAGATATCACTATAATGTTACTTGTCCTTGCTTTTCCTTTAGTCCTGACCCATATATTCTCTTCATCCATTCCCAAATGGAGCTCCATGCAATCCAGCTGGTCAATAACACCCCTTCTTATTCCCCTGCCTGCCCTTTATAAAAAAGTCTGTATCCTTCCATTCCTACTATGTCTCCAGGTTGCCAATAAGGTCAACATGTAAACTCTTATATAACTTTAGCCTATGTGGAAAAATAACAAACAATACTCACGTCCAGTTTTAAAACAGCAAAATTAGACAAAAAGGGAAAAGAATTGTCACAGCTGTTCCGAGAAACTGAAACTGTAAAGGAATATACAAAAAGACCACCCTGTTCTGAACATCTATCTAATACCGGCATAATTGAGACAAAAGAGAAGATTTTAAAAAATTGTCCAAACTTGCCTATACTTCAATTTACTAAAAACCTCTCCATAGTTTAAAGATATGTAGTTGTAAGAACTGTGATGGAACAGAAGTTTTAGAAGATGATGGCTGGGTGAAATGGTTCTGGGAGGATGAGAATATACATGGATCTGGCCTGGCACTGTAAAAAGCGTGTGACATACTATATCAGGCAGCAAACACCAGAGTGCTTGTTAACAAAATCCTGTTTTAAAACACACTCGCAGAGCCACCTTTTCAACATCCACTGACTAAGACACTAATCTTGGCCTTAAACATTTTCTGAAATCAAGACAGTGAAAGATTTGAAACATACATAACTTTGAAATTACAGGAATGGATGGGACAGAAAAGCAGATAAATATCAGAGACAAACTGAGCTTGGAAGAACGGGTCCTTAAAAAGGAGAATTATGCTGACAATATCCATAATTTCCGAAGGGTCTATGTTTAACAGTCTATGCCTTTGAGACATATATTGAAGATTAAAAACATGAATACCAAATATAAAATCTGCTGATATTTTGTATTTTGGGTTGTGAATGAGTATATTTTTCAACAGCGACTTAGAAACTTTTAGTAACATTTTTTTTCTAAAATGAATAGGAAAGTAAAAAAAAAAATTACCATTTAATGAATGATCCTTTTGAAGAGCAGATGAGATCTACAGAAGTTATTTTATCTGCAGTGCAATTTATTTTATTTCCAATTTTATTTGAGTGCATTAATGAAGAGAATTACTTAAATAGAAAAATGATGGAAAGAAGATGAAAGCCAAGTTCTAGATGTGTAATAGCTTGTTTTCCAACAGCCTGCTTTTGAAGCAGATCAGCTTATGAAAAGATTTAATATTCTTTAAGAGGGTAACTGAAAATGTTGTCAACACCTTCCATTCCTAGTTGATGGGTTTGAAACTGATGAGAAGTAAAAACCATTCCGATACTGATGGCAGAAGACAGGAAATGTGATGACAAGCTGGAGAACCATATTAAGCAACACAGGGGAAGTAGACAGTGGTAAGACAGAAAACAAATATGGCTATCTCCACAACAGGTGAGTGAGTTGAACAGAAACTGCATCACAGAAACTAGAAATATAATTTAAAGTGTTGAACTATTACTATAATATAGAGGGAAAACAATCCAGCAGTGAAGCAAAATTTTTTGTGCTCTAAAACACCCTATGAAAACAGGTAAGATTAATAATATGAATAAAACAAAGCTTTATCATAAGTACCCTATGAGCCTCTTTCTAAGCTGATTTTTTATTCAAGGTTTTACTGCCCCTGACTAAAAAAGGAAAGAAAAAAAAAAAAAAAAAACAAGGAAAAGAAAAAAACCCAACCTTATCAAATCTTTCTCACTTTGCACAGGTTGTTACAGAGTTGTAGGTGCACCCAGGTAAAGAGGAGGTGCAATGCCAAAACCCCTGAGATCCACACAGCGCCTGGGACTGGCAGCAGCACAGGAAAAAGCACAGATATGGACTTTTTCCACATGGGTTCTGCATTGCAGTTGCTCTTTTCATATAGAGGAGAGGAGGGTGATCGCTTTTGCCTTCTCAAAGTGTATGCCAGGATATTAATTTGGTCCCCTGCCACTGTTTAGTTCTGGAATGAAAAAAAAATGTGTTCACTTTTTCTTCTAATCCAAATGTGAGGTTTTGTACATTTAGATATACCTAAAAAATTGCTGCTGTATATAAAAGTATGCAATAAGTATAACTAAATAAAAGGTAACTAACTGTAAATAAAGTATCTATCAATACAAAAACATAGGGAGTCATTTTTGGAAAGTAAAAGTCAATCTGTATGCAATTTACTGCAATATAGCAATGCATAAATGTGTAAAATAATTGAAAATATGAAACTTATATCCTAGAATCATATTTTTAGATTATAGAATTATAGAATCTTTGAGTCTGTTTAAGTACTTCAGGAGAACACTTAATTTAATATCCCTGCTCAGAGAAGTATCAGCTAAAGCAGTGTGCTCATGGACCATCCCCAGATGGCCTCTGAATACCTTTACAATCTCTCTGGACAACTTGTTCCTGTGTTCAACCATCCACACAGAAAAAGCTTTTTCTTTAATTTAAATGTAGTTTCTTGTTTTTTTCAGCTGTGCCAATTTGCCTCTTGTCCTGTCACTGTGCATCACTGGAAAGAGCTTGGCTCCATCTTCAGCCCACCTCCATTGCCCGTGAGGTCTTTATACACATTGGTAAGGTCCCCTGAGCCTTCTGTTCTCAGTGCTGTACCGTCTCAGCTCCTTCAGCCTCTCCTCATATGACAGATGCTCCCATCCCTTCCTCTGGTGCATCACAAATATGTGATTTGGCTTCTACTGAAGCAAAGTTAGACCAAAGATTCATCATTTTAAAATACAGCCATGTCTTCCTCCAAGCAAGCAATGAATATGACCTTACACTGTCATCAGTCACACCACTCCTGGAAAAAAAACAAGGTTCTTCTCACTGGAGTGTTCTACATCAGAGTTCAGTCATATGTCATATTCTGCTGTCTTTCATCTTCTTTGAGATTGTGACTTGACTAATTTCCATAAGAAAATTTAATGGCATGGATTGACTGATGCAATGGAAGAGATTCTTCCACGTTTAATGCAGGTGCAACTGGGGGGGTTTTGATTTTTTTTTTTTTTTTTTTTTTTTTTTTTTTTTTTTTTTACTGTCTTAATTAATAGTAAAGAAATAGAAGAATTCAGAGGTACGTTACTGGGGGAAAGTTCATTACATCTCCATGATCTGTTTTGTGAATGCTCATATCTAATGCATTCCTATACAGTGGCTGATGTTCAACATGAGCAGTGGACTGTACTTTGCCTGCAGAGAGAGCAGCCTTATTGTGGGAAATAGAGTCATGGGTGGTGTGTCTGGAGGGCCCCTCAGGCCAAATAGGCTCCAGGGAACCAAATTGTAGATGACTCATCCAATAACTGATTCATGGATGTAACAGCAGGAACCACCATGGTCTTACACAACATGAGTAAGAAAGGCTTGCTCTGAGCATATTCAGTACTGCAAGCTCCACAGAGGACTGAAATACAAAGATATTTCTTCTCTGAGCTTCAAACAGTCTCTGATAGGAGGTAAGCAATCAGCAGGAGCACACTCACACTTCATTACAGCATTTCCACCTGAAACTTTATATGCCAAAGATATTTGAGATGTCTCCACACATTAGACAGGGTTTCCCAAAAATCACTACTTAGGTGTAAGGCTCCTGATACATTGCTTAACAAAGCTCTAGGCATGCAAAGAGACTTCCTTGTGAGGGGAAGAGGAGGGGCAGGCACTGATCTCTTCTCTGCCTGGTGACCAGTGACAGGACCTGAGGGAATGACCTGAAGTTGTGTCAGGGGAGGCATAGGTTGGATTTTAGGAAAAGGCTCCTTACCCAGAGGGTGTTAGAGCACTGGAACATGCTCCCCAGGGAAGTGGTCACAGCACCAAGCATGAGAAAGTTCAAGCTCTCAAGCATACAATGTAACTCTGGGGGATGATGCTGTGCAGGGCAGGACTTGGACTTAATGATTCTTGTGTCCCCTTCTAGCTAAGCATATTCTGTGATTCTGAGTTATTATGGCCCAAAATTAATCTGCAAAATGGGCATAACAGTAGGTTACATCCCAGCAACTAAATTCAAAATGTCTCTACAACATCCTGCTTTCAGGGTCAGAATGACTGTTTTTCAGAGTGATACTACAGGGCACAGATTGTCTCCATGGTGGAAATCTGATTAAAGCATTCACAAAAACCTGGTAAAGGACCTAGGATCAGCTAATGCACAAGAGAATTCCTTTGGCCAATCTCTAAATGCTGCAACACTGACCACTCAAATCTGTGTGGAGAAACCAGCAAACAGACAGCCAAAGCATTGCTCCCAGTCTTCCTCTCCCTCCCCTCCCCAAGACTCTGAGAGACATTTTGCTGAGAAATGTCATGAGGGACGTAAAACTTCTTTAATTAAAGATGACAATTTAAGTGAGGCAGAATGGGATATTATCTTGCCCAGCTTGCCATTTATAATCTTGAGTAGGTCAGTCATAATCAGAGCTGTGTACTCCAGAATCCTGGGGTGGTTTTTTTTTTAATATTTAGTATTGAATTGAAGAGTGGATTCAAAGCAAGGTTTTCTTTATTAGATTTTGCCTTTCATAATAATTCCCATCAGTTGCAGTGACAGTTGCATGCAAGAGCACATTTGACCAGCTACAGACTTCCTCATTGCTGAGGTAAGCCAGAAAAACCCTCCTCACTGCAGCATAAATGTTAGCAATAATGCTAGAGAAATCATGTGTTGCCAGGACTTAATGGCTGGGTCTCTGATTAACAACCTGAGGTAAACAGAGGGCAGTTAATAACATAAACCACTGTGGATTGTAATATCAATAATGCCATGAAATGACCAACTTTCAAGGGATTATTGCTGATATAAAGTATATTCAACAATTTATACTAGCAATGATATATTTTTAAAGGAAGAAGGATGGGTTGGATACAACATCAGTTGTTCCACACCATTAACAACCCCATTTTTCCTTCCAGAATACCGCTCTTTTAGTTATGTTTACAATTTTACTTTTGGATCGATGCAAACTTCATAGGGCAGGATTCTTTCTCGGCTTCTCTCAAAGCAGTAAGAAATGCCAGCACAGTCAATATACAGAATTGCCTGGCTCAGCACCAGAGGAGATAGTGCTAATCAAAGTAACAGCAGCAGAACTTGAACCAGCCCTTAGAAGGAGAAGGTATTACAGACTAATTCATTAATCTGTTAAGCCTCTGTGTCAGCGAGAAGTATTCTCTTTAGCAGAGTGTCCTTAATAGGATATATCAGGCTCTGACCTGAGGCAGATCAGTTTTTAAGTCCAGCAAAAACTCCTGGGACAGGGATCTGAAACGTAATAAAAACATTTGCTATAAAAATAGGCTCTGGGCATCATCTAAGCAATCTCTACTGCTGAATGAGCTACAATTGAGCTATGTCTCAGCAACTAGAAAACATGCCAATCTTTTGTATTTGGATAAATGATCACCAGAAAAATAGAAAAATAAAAATTTTATAACAGCAATTGCCTACTATTATTTGACACACACAAAATACATTGTGCAGCCTCTGCTAATAATCATGAAGCTCATCTCCCCATATCCATAGCAGGCGTGATGACACCAGGAAGCAGCACATTCAGGGAAGTGCACTCAGTGGTGGGGCACTCTGCAAGGCATGAGACAGTTAACCCATTCACCAGCGTTCCCAGTTTTCTAATACAATAATATTAGTAAGATTCTTCAAATGCTAAAGAATTCAAACTGAGTGAAAAGAATCAGATTTCACTGAAGAGTCAAGAAGGAATAGGCATTTTGTCTCCCAGTCCTCGCATTCCAAGATAGAAAAATACCAACTGCAAAGCCAAAATTGTGCCTCAGTGTCGAGTAAAATAGTTCTGATGAGAATTTAAAGGAAAAACTGGGGTGTTTTTTTTTCTTTATTTTAGTTCTGCTTATAAACCATGAGAACCTCCAGAAAGATGGACGAAACTTTGCTTACGCTTTTAAGATAAACAAAAAAAAACTCCTGACTCTGACTAACAGCAGTGATGGAAAGTTTACACAAAAGGATTTTGTTCCACAAAGTTTTCAATTGCAAACACAGACACACACCCCACACCCCCACCAAAAAAAGCCAAAAAAATTATTATCTTGTGGAATCTGGAAAACAAATTTGCATATTTGAAGGAGGAGAATAACAACTAGTATTCCAAACTGCATTCAGCAACTAGAAAAACATTGCTTTACAAAATTTTCTGTAGCAGAAAACAGAGAAATTACTGGGATGGCAGTACAGGAAGAGAGAGAGGGAACTCTTCTTACAAACAGAAGCTACCATTGGTTGATTATTATGGGGTTTTTAGTGTATCATTGTTCAGGGTTTTTTCCAAGGTGTTTGAATTGAAAAATGAAGTGAAAGAAAAAAAATGGTTTTGCATAGGAATTTTCAATGAGAAAATTGAACATTTAGGTTTCCAATTAAAGTTTTTTAAAAAACAAAATTTAAACAATTTAATGCTTCCTTTTGTACTAAGTTATTCTGAAAGAGGAGGAGCATAATTTCTCAAGCAGCTCTACTGACAATGAAATTCTTCAGGATTTCACAACATTGCTTCCTACTGTGCTTCCTCTAACTCCAGAGAAAAACAAACACAAAGATTTGCAAGGCATTACCATAATGGCAGGAGTATGATTTATTGTACTATGCATGATTTCAAGTAACATGTTTACTCCAAGCTGGTAGCACATCTGCAATGGCATGACACGACTTTTCTCAATAACAGAAAACAGTGGCAGGAAGCAATTATATAGAAAGGCCCACCAATATAAGTCATGTACCCTTTAAAACTAGGAGGCATTAGTTCCTATATAAAAGTTAAATCAAATCATGCGGATCATGTAATTACTGTAATCATTCATTTTTCAAATCTTGTTGGGTATAAAGATTATTGATACTTGATAGGCAAACAGCAGGGATGCTAACAGCAGTGGCAGCTTCACATTGTTTGCCAGACTCAGAACTGAGCCAAACATTACCCCTTTCCACTCCCCACCATTTACCTGATTAATCTAAATCTAACCAGATCCTCTCTCCTTGATGCCCATCAAGAATGGTTAAAGGGAAAACAAAAAACCTTTCTAAAAATGTTCAATGTTACTGAGTTTCTTTTGGCTCCTGTTGCCAAGGAAACTTGAGCAAATTCTTCTCAGATAATACCCTGAACTGCTTAAGTTAGCCAGGCTTCAACCTGGTATCAGGAAAGGGAACAAAGATTGAAAACACAGGACAACACAGTTATGCTCATTGCAGGGAGAGAGAAAAACTACAGGATAAAGCATCTGCTAGAATGGAATGTATTTCATTTAGGTCAAATCAAGGCTTTTCAATATCTCTCTATTTTTTCTCCAATGGAGAAACCCGTTACTTCAGAGAGATGGAAGAGAGAATAGGTCTCTTGTTTCAGTTATTGAGTTGATGGTGTTACAAATCATCTGTCTTTTGGAAAGCTGCCTATTAGTGTTCTCTGATCCTTCATGAAAAGGAAGCTGATTAAAATTATTAACAAAATTATCTTCCACTTTTTATTTTGAAGTGCGATCCTAGCTCATAGAGGAACAATATCAGTAATTATCACTGGTTTAATCAGATGCCTTTTGTACAGTTTTCTCTCTTCCTCTTCCCTCCTCTCTTTCCTATTTTCTTTTCTGCTTTGTCTGATTCTAAATCTCAATGGTTTCATTAAATGTTTAGGGCCAAATTTTGGCACTCCGCGAAGCTGGCAAGAAAACAGGCATATATTAATGTTGCAAAAGCTTCTTTATTACAAGCCCAGGTCCTGGCCAGCCCAGACCCTGCACACTTCATATTCCTCCTCCACAGCATCATTCCCTGAAGGGGTCATTTGTTCCAGAAGCAAGAGTTTATGCTTGGATTGGGGCGTTGAGAGCCTTGTGTACATTGTTTATAGACTGTTATGATCTGATCGTTGGGACCCACCCTTTCTATCCTCATCATCATTGTATGGAAGCACTCTGCCCTGGAATGCAGCTCAGTGGACATACCACAGCCACATGAAACACCATACCTGAGCTGAGCTTTCAGTCTGAGGGGAAGGATGGCCAAGGTAGTCAAATGCCTATGCCTGAGATCAGACCACCAGCACTTGCAAGAGGCAGGAGGAAGAATTCTGATCATCAGAGGTGGCTCCCAAGAGTTCTCATACCAGTTTAAATCAGGTTTGCACCACAAATTTCAAAGGACTCTTTCTGATATAATATGAAACCAAATAAAGGCAATCCAGTTCTCAAATCAATAGGAGAAACCTTCTGAACTGATCCCTGTCAAGCTTACAGCCAGAGTCTGCAAAGCATGGGGTAATTAAAAGATGGAAAGTAGTCAAAGGATAATTTAGCTGCTACTTTGGTAAATACTTAAATATGAATGAACAAGTCTATGAAAATATGTTTAAAATACACTTTTCTATAGACCTCTCTGTGATTCTGTGGTAGTGTGGCAGAGGACTTCTGAGGAGCTAGAAAATGAGGGGTGAATCATAGTCAGTTTGGACAGGACACTGTAAGGCAGCTGGGAACTGAACTGAAGAACTGCTGCAGCTTTCCCAGATGTCTTAAACAGTCCTTTGCCTTATTGAAGCTGCAGTGTAGGCTTGGCATTTTACACCCTTTCTTTAATGTTATTTAAATAAATATCGAACATTTTTTCCCCTCTGTGAGTTTCCTTAAGGTTTTTTAGATAGAAGATAAGAGGAAAAATGAGCAAGAATGTGAAAGAAACTGTGTCAGAGAAGTGTGTGAGAGTTGGCAAGAAATCTTTGGCGCTATTGTGATTGACCAGCTACGAACGCAGTGAGAGCCAAACAGTCCTCTCTGTGGATTACTTCTGCACAGGGTATACGTGAGATTGTGCTTATGGAATTTTTGCCTGATCCTTCCATTGGGAAGATGGGATTTGATCTCCACATGGATAGGGAGGAAAGTTCATATGTCCAAACCTTCAGTTCCTGGCAAACTTGTGTAGAGTCAAAGCTGCCTATGCATTTTTAAATACATCATGGCTAATGCAAAACTCCATCTGTATGAGTGACAAAGGTAGATTTTAAATGCTCAATTGTCAGCAGATTTTGAAGTACTAGAAGCAAACTGTGCATCTAACATAGCTTTTACATTGAGGTGGAAGTGTCCTGTCTATGCAAAAATATCTAATCTGTCTATGCAATAATATAAAATGTTGGTTAAATACATTTATAATTAAATATATTCTCTTTTTTTAACATGTGTTTCTACATGCAGAACTAATGAGAAATTCAAAAGGGAAAAGCTATAGTAGGAGTTTCTCTCTGTTTCAGAATCACATAATAACAATTCTGGTGTCCTGCATGTAGCAGCTTATGAGACCTGTCAGGCTGTGTTTGATAAGAATGCTCAGAAAGCATTCACAGTGATACCAAACACATCCTATCTCCTCTGTCATGTTTGGAAGCTTTCGTTTCTCCAAGACCTATAGAAGCTCTAAGTTACCAGCAAACTCCCATGAAAAATCTTTCTTGTGTGGCTTTAGACAAATCTGGAGATAGAAAGAAGTAGTACAAAAAGCTCTAGACATATCTGGAGATAGAAAGAAGTAGTACAAAAAACTCATTCTGATTCTCTTTTATGTCCACAGAATGGGGAGAAGGGTACCGTGCCCTACTCCCTGCCCATATTCTTTGATTTTCATTATCTTTCATTGTGGATAAATCTTCTGGATTTTTAACTCTTTGTTGTCTTTCTTATGCTCTGAATAATTCCAAATTATTTGAAATAACTTTCCAAATGGGAAACTGCATACATTTTCCATTTGGAAACAGTTGATTTCTTCCCTAATGATTACAAAACAGAATATTTTTAAAAGTAGCAAACTTTGTTTCAATAGCCTCTGAAATTCTATTCTATACCCTAAAGAGGATTCAAGATACTGAATTTAAAACGTAATCTACTCGAGGGATTTCACTGGGTGGAAACAAAGTGTGCTATACTGTACCTGAAGCCACCAATTAATTTCTCATAAATAACACCTGAAAGAGAACTGAAAGAGAACTGTCAGTAATTCTCCCTGGCTCTTCTCCAAGGCCTACCTATCCTTAGCACCCTCTGCTAGTAACAGCAACTCTACATGGCTCTTTGGCTCTCCTGGAAGCAAATGGGTGCTGCTGCACCTGGCCATCACATAGATCATAATACACTCTTTTACTTAATAGGGTCCATAAGATCTCTCTTTTACATAGTAGAGTCATGCATGGGAAGCTTGAAGCATTGTTGAGGAAGATACTGAAATATTCCCTTTCAATGGCTCGAGGCAGCTAGGGTAGCTTGCCTTTTTGTGCCTGTATGTTCTAAATTCAGCTTTAGAGGAACAGAAGGAATACCCTGAGTGGGGAGATGTGCAGGAGCTGGTCACAGACAATTGGCCTCCTTTCTGCAAGACACAACTGGAGATGCAGTTTCTTTGGGATCAAAATGTCAAAAACCTATTGATGACATGAACTTTTCTGACAGGTTTGGGGCACACAACATTCCCACTCCCTTACATGCAGAGACAAACAGGAACAGAAACAACAAGGGACTTCTCTGTTGAAAGTGAAAGAGGATAGGAAGAAAAGGAAGCATGAGATCCATTTTAAATCATTGGAAATGTTCAGCTGTCAAGGGAAAGATGTTGTAAAAAGACCACGTAAAACAAACATTATTATCCTAGTTATAAAAGCTCACTTAATCCTTCTTATTGCTGGTGAGCCTCAAAAACATGGCTTCTACATGCCTGCAGTATAACAATTGCTTAAATTGTGTTTAAAGCTAAAACCCACAAGTCTTTTTGGGAAAAGTACTGATGTACCTATTCACATAGGTACATATTCCTGGAAACATATAGCCTGGAGCAGAGAGTGGAGGTGGCATGGAACAGGATGGGCAGTGGCATGTTTCCTAACCTTCACAGCAAGTTCTTGAAGGAATAGGTCTCAAGCATTATCTGACATCAGTGCATGTCTAGTATCTGCAGTTTTAATATGCTGTTTCTATGTACTTACTGCTCCAGTTGGAAGTCGGAAGCACTGTTATTTAAGTGCTGTTTGTCTTCCTTTCACTTTATTACTGCAATCAGTGAGATTGATCTTAATTAAAAGTCTAAAGTTCAAGATAGTTTAAAAAGGAGTACCTATAGCTTTGATGGCCCCTTGAAAAGGCTACCTGGATTTTGTTTATAAAACGAGACTGCTATAGTCTTTGCTTTATTTTGCTTATTAAATTCTATTCCTATGCCTGACTTTAAGGGCTACCTTCTTACTGAAAACATTTGTACATGTCACTGATAAGCTAATGCTGTACTGAAGTCCCAAGTGAATTCTCCTTGGATCCTGTAATGTGTTACAATCCAACACCTAGTATCAATGGCAATTTTTAACAATATGCAACAACATGAAATAAAATTGGTACTTCTTAAGTTTTCAACTGTATAATATAATTATGATTATGGATTTATGTAGGATTCATTTAGCTTAATGCAGCAAAATCAAATGTGCTTAAGGTGTTAAGCAAAACAGCAAATATGACAAAGCTTTCTTTTCCAGGTATTTCTCCATTGTGATTTTCTCCTAAAAACACAAATCTCACTCTGTAGAAATTTAGCATCTATTTCAGTCATGTTTTCCATTTTAAATATGTCATATACCCAGTGAATGAATGAAAATGCAGCAGATATACCAACTTTACAATGGCTAGATTCAGGCAAATGTATGAACGGCCTGTCCTCATGTCAGAGATGAACTATTTTACAGAAAAGGCTAAAATTAATGGTATTCCATGGTGCAGTTCAGGGAGTTATCTCTGTGCACATAGTTTTCCATCTTTACAAAAACCACCAAGGGCAAATTTTAGTAATCACATGTGGTCAAGATCAAGTCCTCATAGAAAAGGATGACCCATTAGCACTAACCATAAATAGCTCTTTAGGGCACATTACTCTTGTGATGGCTACATGGAACCTTGGAAGACAAGCAGACTGTGTCTTCATTGCTCTTCCAATCACTGCCTTGTTCTGTGCTGGAGAACCAGCCTACCCTGTCTGGTCTGTTCAAACACAGGTATCTTCACATACTTGGAGACTCTCATCTTCACTCAGAGTCATGGCAGTCCATCTTAGCTTTTGTGCGTAAGAGAATTTCATGCCTGTTTATGATGGTGCAGGCCTCAACTTCTTCTGTTGCATATTTTGGATGTAGAAAGTATTCTAATTAATAATTAAGGTAACAATTCCTTCATCGTTTGAATTTTGAGAAGCATTTAACTTTGTACGTCTTTCAAGATGTCAGTATGAAAAGAAAATGCAAAATAGTAACTTACTTGTACATTTGTTATTCATTCTGCCTTTAAATGATAATGTGGGTAAAAAATCTCATTTGTCAGTCATTTCATGTTTGAATGAAATCAGATACAGGAGTAAAACCTTTATTGTGGATTTAGAAAGATCTAAGCCCATTTTGAGTTACACACAGCCTTTTGGAAAATATTTTCTGCATTACTAACAGAAAAAAAGGTGTATTTAAAGAATTTTCCCTCCCTTGTTTTATGAATTTATATACTTTTTGCATTTTGCATTTATGTACAAATTGAGATGTGTAGGATATTTCTGTAGGACACAGCATAATTCCATGTCATTCATTATGGATTTGTCTGGTCCTGTGTTTGAAGCCAAGATGCACATAGTTTTCACGAAATGTGAATATTGAGCCCAAAATATTAACACACTAGAATGTTTATGAGCAGTTATTCTGTTTACTCTAATTGATCACTGATGCAATGTCTTGGTGTTTTTCTTTCCCACTGAAACACAACTCAACATTCAAAATATATTTTTCTGCCATTTTGGGGCTGCAAATCAAGAGAAAACTTCAGTAAAACACAATACCATCCACTTGAAACTCTCCAGATCTTTAGCATCAAAATGAGATGGCACAGGGTAAATTGCAATCACTGGCTGATTGCTTAACAAAATAAAAGGTTAGAAATGCAATCCAGGCAGAAGGGGATTCCACCACTCATCCAATAATAAAAAAGTCCACACATTGCATTATACTACAAAAAATCATTAAAGGTTTTCTAGAACGAGTGTTATACACAGGAAGTAAAACGGATATGTACTTTTCCCTAGGAGGTCTAATCTGAGACACAAACATGCCTGTGTCATCTACGGTCAAAATAGCCAAAAATATTATACCAGGGATGTATTTTCTCAGGAGGGAAATTGTACAAAAGGGAATAATGTGCACTTGAATATGTAGATCATATTCCAAACAGTGTATCCCAGGGTGTCTTTGTTCAAGAATGTCCCAGTGAGCATCAGCAAGGTAGGCAGACCTCTGATGGTACAGCAAGTGAAAGGAAAAAGGAGAGAGAAAAAGAATAGCCAGCAAAGATTCCTAATCCCCCTGGTCCCAGCTTTAGAGCCACAGCAAATTGCAATGGTGATGGAAGCAATGCCTGACATGGATGCCCCAGGCCTCTGCTGGGCAGTGAGCTTAGCAGAGCTGTACTCTAGGAAGGTCAGCCTCTAACTGGAGCCCTTTTTTTAGTTTCACTCAGCCTCCCGTTCCTGCTTTATCACAAGGCAGTATCACTAGTGCCATGGCAAGTATGTTTTGGTATCTGAAGTAGACGCTCCTGTGTGTTTTCCCAGTAACAGGCAAGTAGGGACAAAGGTTCATCAGTGAGTAATGAATCAAATGCTAAGGTGGAGACAAGATTTAGTTGTTTAAACACAGTCATTGCAGGCATGTATCAGCCTTCCCTTTGAAATATACTGAGCTACAGACGACGGGCAAGAAAATTTTGGATTTTTTCAATTTAAAGCTTGATCATATCAGCTGCTCCCAGTCTGAGCAGCTACAGGTTCTTTATTTTACTAATTATAAGAGTAATTATGCCATTAGTTCTCAAAAAGTAATTTTAATAATTAGGTCAAACACAAAACGACTCCAATCTCATGACATACTAATTTAAATTGTTTGGATATTGTAATTTAGGAGGAGGAGTCAGTGCTAGAGTCATTTTGGGGATTGTAAGAAGGAAAATACAGCTGGAGAAATAACAGAAGATGAATTCTCTGTCAGAGACATTAGTTGTTTCTAGAATGATGTTAAGTGAATAATATTACAGCTATTTGATAGTGATGACAGATAAAATTATCATGTATTGAAAAATATATTAAAGATTTGATTCAGAGGCCATAATTTTGACTGAGCATACCAACCCCCTTTCTCTATTACTCTAGCAGAAGAAAACATTTTCAATTCACCCATCTAATTTTCTTGAGAAATTAATCCATTCATATCTCTACATGATATATGCTGTTCTCAAATCTAGTTTTTAATCTTAGTTGCAACCTCATAAATCTTGAACTAAATTTACAGCCACCAGAGAGCTTAGGCCACCAAAGCCAATTACATTGATGTAAAATCCGTGTACGTGAGATATTTGGGACAAAAGAAGAGAAAGGAAAAGGAGAGATTATTTAGGCCAGGGCAGGAAATTAAAACAATGTCAAAATCATTTCAGACCTGGCTTCTTGCAGTCTACCTTGATCAATACCTCTATCCATCTACCACCAGACATTTGTCTTAGATTTAATACCAGTGCATTTTTAGGAGTACTTGTCCATTGAAGTATATCTGAGTATGAGCAGGGTCCTTGGTATTGCATGGCTCTGGACTTTTTTTTTTTGCCACAAGTTAGAAATATGCCTACAAAAGTCCAAGAATTAAGGAAAGTTACTTTCTGCCAATCATTACTTACATGACCTGAGATCATCTGCTGTTGTGCCTTTGGCAGGTGAATAAAGCTTCACTTCCCAGCAAATCCCATATAAATTCAATCAATAACACATCAAACTTTTCTGTTGATGATGGTATAGAAAGCCATGTTTGACATCTCTCTTCTCTGACAAATTATTCTCCCCTGACAATGAATTCTCCTCTCTAAAAGACAGAGAACAGCCACATACAAATCACAAGTCAAACAATTCTAAAAGTTAGGATCCCACTGCCTGCACTTACCAATAAAAGGAAAACAACAGCTATGTCCCCTAAAGGTTTACTGGCATTCAAAGTTTTCTTGATTTTTTTACCCCTACTGAGGGTGCAGTGGAATGGAAAAGCATACAGGCTTTTTTTTTTTTTTTTTTTGCTTCACACACAAGGAACAGAGAACACAAAACTTTGAAATTGCATTTTGTGAAATGTGTTTGCATTATTTTATTCAAGCAGTAAACATTGTGGTATAAAAATAATCTTTACATGAAAAACATATTATTCCCAGCTCACAATACGCTCTTAATTTGACATTTTAAGTTAAAAATGAATGGGACTGGTGGTTTAGTCAAAGAACATATATTTTTACTGATATAACAGAAGGTTGATGGCAAGTTTCATTACATTTATTACAACTCTAATTATCTTTAAAAGCATATCAGTGAACAGTGTGATTTTGCAAATTAGAAGAACCAGTCCTGTGGAAGTATGATGAAGTTCTGCATTTTTACTTTCTTAAATAAAACAAGCAACTTTACTCATTGGATTCATAACTGCAAAATACACTCAGAACTTGGCAAGTATTTTCTGATAACTCTAATTCTTCAAAATGTGATAGGTAAGATTAAAATAAATATTCCTCATGGATCACATTGAAAGTCTTCAAATTTTCACCAATATTGTTCCACATTAATTGATGGACTTTTTTAATAAATAATTGAAATTAATGTAAGTCTTTGAATTGTAAGAGAAGTTTATAGATTTATGTCTGCAAAAATACACCTAGAAACAGTTTTTCTACTGTCTGTAGAAAGTACTGAAATTAAAACTAACACTGATGAGACAACTGTTGTTAGAATTGTTTGGAATTTTTACTGTCTAGATGGAATGTAAGTACTGATGAGTTTTTAAACATGTCTGCACATAGCAGTTATGCCACTTGCAAATCATATGCAAAAGAAATCCATTTGCATGCAGTGAGATTTAGACTAGCTATGAATCCCACAAAAATTCCATGTCAAATTCCACAAAAATCAAGATGTTTAGCCACTGCTTTCAATGAATTAATTGTTTCTGTTCATAGAAACACTGACCATACTTTCAAAACCTAGTGAAAGAATCTTTCTAAGAGCATAAATATATCTCATGTGAACTAGTTTTGCAGAATTGGTCCCATAACTACCTCAAAGGCTGTTTCATTTTTGAAATAAGTATTGTGGTCTTTATGCAACAGAAAGCAGATTCATTGTACATAGTATAAGGACACATAAAAAAGGACCTTCCAGCCCATTCTGTGGAGTGTAAATCTCCCAGGGGAAGGTGGGTGGTGTTGACATTGCAGCAATTTCAATTTCCATTAAACAGTTCTATAGGAATTTTGCTGATGTAATATTTTTCCCTCCAAATAAGTACTTCACTTCTTGGTCACCCTTGATCATGTATTTTTTGTAGTATTTGTTCCTCTTTTATTCCCCAAAGAAGAAAGTTTGTCATAATAATTTTCTAATCTTGCAGCCTTCTTTTTTTGTGTCTTTCATTGGCTTCAATTTATCCTGTACCAGCAGCTGGGTTAAATTCTAACCTGAATCCGTATCCTGTGTTTTTCTGAAGTTCTGTTTGCCAAGGTTGTATTGGTGATTAAGATATGAATAATCTGAGATTCCACTTGTCTCATCTTTTTTAAATTTTAGTTTCAAAATATTCAATTTCTTTCTCATAAGTGGAGCTAAACCAACATGGATTCAAGACTTTTGATTGGCAACAGACAGAAGCAGGAAAAAGTTGGAAGAACAGGGATAAAATTGAAGGAACAGGGATTCCTATTAACTAGAGATCGTTTAGTCATGAAACCCTTTACCACAGTGTGTATAAAAAACAAATCAATTATAATCAAGCGGTTCAGAGGTCCTCCTAGAAGAATCTGGAAGTGGAATAAAAAAAGTTATTCAAAACTCTCAAGTGTATTTTGGATAGAGGCAGAAAGCAATGAAGTTATTTCACTTTTCTGTTGTAACTAATAGCTACTGAATTTTGTTACAGACCTTTTCACAGATGGTCATACCTACCTTGCCAGACCTAAGGCAGATACTCCCTAAGGTCAATTTTTGAGGAACTGGATCTGGCAGGACCATCATGCACCTTCCAAAATGCTCTCCCAATTCTGCTGGCCACAAATTCTTTACTGACAGCATTCAATGATGGAGATCTCGAGACGTTCCTGTATTCAACTCTCTTACTGCACATCCTAATTCAGCTTGAGTCACTTTCACCTCTTAACCACAGCCCCTGAAGTTTCCATCATCACATCCTTCTCTCATGTCTTTTAGCTTCTGGGTCAACCTGTAAGTTACTGCCTATTTAATACTTTTTGGTGTGCTTCTCCTCAGCACTCTGTGTTAGTGACATAGGAGGGCTATGTGTCCCAAGACTTGCTCACTGCATCATCATGTCTCTCTGTCACTCCCTCTCTCTTTCTTCTCTAATGGTTCATGGTTGCAACAGTAGGAAAGGAAACTCTGTTCAATGCCTTCACCTATTTTGCTGTCCTTTCTCATTATTTTAGTTGTGGTGAGGAATGGACTCCAAGACCATTACAGACAAGTCTTCAACTTGAGCTCCCATGGTTTTCAAAGAGGTCCTCATGCCTTTCAACAAGAATCATGATTGGCACTGTTTCAGGTCCCATATACTTTTGAAATCAGAATATCTGATCTATTCTGGCATCTACCTTAACCTCAAAGTAAAGCAGGCAAGTAAGGTCTTGAGCATGCTAGCTTATGCATAACAGGCTGGATGTTGCCTCTCCAGGATTATCTGCATTGCACAAAACCAAATAGTTGGATACTGAAATTTTTCTGGATAAATCAACACAATCCTCCACATAAGATGTATCAAGGCACTGCTTTCTGCTATACTTTAAAGTATACTTCCAGGCCCCATGCCTTGAAACCTTAAAAATAACTTGACAAATAATTCAGATATCCTAGTCTTGCAGATTTCTGTGTTGACAAACACAGCTAACATTCTAAGGAATTCTTGATCATCTGACAATATCCTCTAGTCCTGAAGAAATAAAGTCATTGGACTTTGGTGAAGCCTTGAAACATGACAGTTCAAAGTACCAAGAAATTACTCCTTTCACCACATTTAATGTAAGAACATGATTGTATGCATCAGAACTGCAGTCAGAATTCAATTCCTATCCCATTCAATACAGTCTGTCCCATCCTTGAGGCTGCAGAGAGTCCTGGCATCACTGGAATAGAAGTCTGTTTGCTCTGGTAGTTTGGATTGGTTTATTGTGATTTCACAGTTTTGCAACAGTTTTATTGTACACTATTGTCTGCAAGAGGCAAAGAGAAAGTTCAAGAGAGAAATACCAGGACTTCTGCTGGGCTGGAGATGCTTCCTGAAGCAGTTCTCCTGTAGGTGGGATGCAACATATTTAATGCTGCCATAAACGGGTCAAGATTTATTAGAATCAGGCAAATGTCATTCCCTTCACAATGCAAAAAGTACTTTAGCAGCCTTGTAAAGTTCATTACAACTTTTGTGTGGCATGCATGGGCTCTCTTAACAGCTAAAATACAAGTGGAGAAAAGAGATTCCTGGCCACAAGGACCTAATGATCTAGTCTTTCAAAAACTGCACTGAAGGTAGTGATGGGCTGGAGAGAAAGGAGACATCAGCAAAATGAAGCAGTTATGCACCAGGAATAAGTCTATATCCCAGCAAAAAGACCAGTAGAATGCTTATGTTGCTTTTTACATTTTGAAAATGACAGAAAGGAAATGTTCTAGTAACCATCTTCTAGTAAATTCTTATGGAAACTCATGTTTTACATGGGACCTTGATGTCCTGGGACCAAGAATGGAGGCTGTCCAAATCCTTAAACATCACCATGGTAAAAATATGTTTCTCAGAAGGTGTTCTAGTAATATTCACATGATTGTAACTTTATTCCCTCTTTGTCCCATTACAAAGGAGAATAAGGTTATTATTTTAAATGTGGGCATTGTTGTACAAATAGCCAGAGCAATGTTGCTTGAAATGTTTCCATGCTCTTTGCCAGGCAGTTTTACAGATGCTGGCAATAGTACAGCAATAACTAGAATCTGTTTCTTTGGGAATTAATTCATCAGGGTTCACTCATAGCATAATTTGAGCAGTGGAGGAAATTTTCTGCAAATTTTTAAAAGTACTTAAGAAATGCCTCAATCAGCATGAAAAAGGTATAAGGAGTTAATTCTTAGGTCCTCACATATTCTCAGCTATAAGAATGATAGGCCAAATTAAAAAATGAAAGCAATTTTTCACTTAAATAGAATTAATCTTAGCAATGAATTTGGTTTTATTGTGCCAAACTGTTTTTGGATTTTAGGGTAAATTTTCTTTTCCTTAACTAACTATTCCCTAGTTATCCTTAAGAAAAACTCAACATTTTCCATTACTCATAGCATCTTGTATAGCTATGTGGGATTTATTCCCTGTGTATAGATGAAATGGAGATCATTCTGACCCTCTATTTTATTGTGATCCATCATTGCATCTTACTAAAGAAAGACACTATGGGTCCTCAGTCATTGAAGATTTTCAGGTCATGGAGAGATCAAGTCATAATCTCTGAGTTCTGCATTTCACAGAATTTAAAAAAAGAAAACATTCTAACTTTCTAAAAATAAGAACATTCTGATATGAAAAAAAGAAAGCATCTGACTGCTGTCTCTGTGACTGGTGTACCATATTGCATACTGGATCACACAATGCATTACATACACACTCAGTGTAATTCCTTGGCCCATTCTCTTTCATATGATAGGATTCAACAGAAGACATTTCAGAGCAGAGGGGCTTCAGCTGAATGGGTGGTTCCTTGAGAAAGTCACAGTAGGACCCCTATAAAAACAGATGTTGGTGATAAAAGAAAGGTTTCCTCAATACTCATTTAAGGGTCATAAAAACTTACAGCAAGACTCTGCAGTTGAATGGCACTATCAAAGAAAGCAGCAGAACCACATAAGTAATCACAGCAACTTCTATCTGAGACTCCACGATTGACCCTATTTACTTTGATCCTGGCCATTCTGTTCTTCATTGGTCTTTCTGGAAATTTTCGCCTCTACACTGTCTGCCAGGCTCAATGATAGCGAGATGAAGATGGTGGAAGTACGACAAAGAGTAATGTACTCGATGCATTTGTTTACTGCTTGTAGTAAGAGGTGGAGGTGGAGGTGGAGGTGCTTTTCCAGGGGAGGCAGCTGTAGAACACCGGCGCTAAGTCTGTGACGGAGCTCCCCCTGATGGTGTTCTGCAAACGTAAATGCACAGATGGGGGTCCCAGGTTCTGGCCCTCCAATTTCTGCAGCAACAAAGGCTGTTCAGACCAGCTCGGTCTGTAAAGGTCTCCTACTGCATTCCCCCTGAAAACAGTTTATAGATAATTCGGAGCAAGACCCATATTTTTGTCATTAAACGTCAGAAATCCCTCTCATCCCTAAATAGGCTGGTTCTGGTGGTGGGACTGAACCATGGCACTGCTGAAGGCCTCATAGAGAGGAGACAACAGAGCAAATATTAAGAGCATTTGTTGGGCTGTTGTTGTTGTTGAGTTTTCTCTCACTAATCACTTTGCTATGTAGAATAAACGAGCTCATGATTTTTTGAATCCTTGAGCTTGGCAATGCTGTTAACATGTAACAGAGTTTGTGTCTGATGATCCTCCAAAATAAACTGACTGTATGTGAAGCGACAGGGGAACTTGGTCATCAGATGTAAATCCTCCACTACAGGCTAGCCAAGCACTGAAAAATCATGAGTTGGATCCCTTAAAAAACACAAAATTCTCTTTAAAATCATGACTGTTACATAAACAAGCGAATTTTGGCTTTGATTGTTTTTTACATTGTCTAGTGGTCCTTTCAGCCTTCAGGCTACATATGAGTGATACTTTTTTTTTCCAGGCTTTTCCCACAATATATGGCCTTGAAACATTTTTCTTTGATATATGAACACTGACATTAAAAAAAAAAAAAATTTGTATTTGAGTTTGAACCCTCAAACTAGGTCTTTAATGAAGACACCAAGATCTTTGCAATAAAATGCAGCTAGGGAGAATTGCATGGTCTGAGCATAGGGCAACTGAATAAAACTTTGAATTATAAACATGTCTGAGACAAAAATCTTTACTTCACTTCCCAGACAAAAATCTTTACCTCAGCTCCCAGACAAAAATCTTTGCCTCTAGTTCAACTTCTACATCTGCACAGCAGGACTAATAGTACTTTATCCCAGGGCTTAATGAATATGGTGATTTTACCATTTATCTTACTCAAATATCTTGAATGCAAAAAGACTTTGCAAATTTTATATAGCATTATTCTATGCTGGTTTATCCCCTAACAAAAAACTTGGTCATAGGATACATTCAGGTTTTTAATTTTTCTTATCAACATGCCTTAGAAGAGGGTTTTTTTTCTGTAGAAAATTACAGTGAGGTGGGGACAGAACCCAGCCTCAGTGGGGTGCCTGCTCCCTGAATTGCAATCATTCCCAGGGCTGGCTGGCTGGCTGGCATAGTGGAGCTCTGCCTGTCAGTGCTAGTGGAATATTCCATTATACATTAAACAGTGTTTTCCGAAACAGATGAGTTATTTCTTACTGAAAACAACAATAACAGCCCAATCCCCCAGAAGAAAACTTAAATCATTTGTATTACCCAAACAGCAGAACACAGACTATCAGTTTCATTCACAGTACTGTTGCCAGAGCCACACCTAATGACCTCCTGAGATGATCTCCATGCCCTGGGATGGTACCATAAGCATAGGCATTAATTTAGTATGAGGAACTACAGTGATTAACTTCAAATGACTGGCTGAAATTACATGGTGAGATGCTTCTGAGCCTGTGTCAGAACAACAGGCTAACCAATAAACACTGGCTATCACAGTTTGCATTTAGATCACTCCCTTTATCCAGAGCACGTTATAAATATCAGAGATTTTTTTGTCTCACCCCAGACAGACAGATAAAGCATGGTTTAAGAAGCTCCACAGGGAGCAAAGTCAGGCATCTGTGTTTGCTATTAACAATACAAGTGAGTGGTTCAAGGTCCAATGACTCTGCCCCCCACATTTCCCTAAATAACCAAGCACTGCAATATTGCTGCAGTTTAAGCACTCGAGTCACAAACTGCACTCAAAGTCGCTGGCACAAGATCATTAGCAAATGACTCCCTTAGTCTGCTAATGCCCTGGGTTCATACCCTAGCCACTAATTCCTGCAGGAAATGTATTATTCGTTATCATAGTTGAGTACATGATTCACACTTTCTGGAAGGTTTCATTTTATTCTTGAATAACATAACTACAATTTTTCAGATTTTCTGATGTGAACCAATGTAAATCACTCTTTAGAACCGGGGACATGGTTTAAGGGAGCATTTGCACCTTTATTTTGCCTTGTACTTCTCTCAGGGGCATATCCCAAGGAAGTTAATGTACACATGGTGTATGTGGGATTTAATAAATAGGAAAAACATGAAATTTAAGTGATTTTTGGCAGTTATTCCTTTGTAAATGTTAGCTTTTTCCCTGCAAAGGGTGTGTAACCCTTAGTGAATCAGCCTTCTAGTGTTTTATTTGGTAACAGACTTAATAGTATGTTGTACAGTGTCTAAAGGCTTAAGATTAAAATGATACGTATCCGGTAAAAGGACTGAGCTAATCCCCACCAGCTGGAATACAGTGCTGAGGGGCCCTCCTTTCTGGATGGATTTTGCACTGGAATTAAGACCTCTTCTTAAAACAAATGAAAGAAAGTTTGCAGAAGAGAAGACATACAGTAGTAGAGCAAAATGAAGTTGCAGCAATAAAACTACAGAAACCCTTCTATTGACTGGCTCCAATCTTCCAGACTAGCTCAGACAAAGCATCAGTCCCTGCTTGCTGTAGTGCTGGGGCAGACAGCCCTTCTCTGCTGTGTGCAGGCATCAGTCTAATAAAAAGCCTTCTTCCCGATTTGGAAGATCTATTACTTCTGGATTCAAATGCTTCCAAAAATATATGAGATGTAGAAAACACTCCTCATTTGCCAGAAACACATTGGAGTTTTGCTTACATTACATTCTTTCTTCGTATATATTTGGAAAAGAAAAAGAAAAAAAAAAAAAAAAAAAAAAAAAAAAAAAAAAAAAAAAAAGAAGGGAAGGGGGGGGAAACTGTAATACACTGAACTGAAAACTTTCATCACAATGATAAGATATAACTTTGGGTAAAGAGACTGAGGGACAGCTCAGTCCATACTGTCTTGAAATCTTCTTTTACACCTCTTTCTGAAGTATAAATATGGACTTCATCCAGTTTTCCCAATCTGAACGACTTTGGCTTGGGGAGGTTGGTATGGAAGTCATTTCCCTTTTAGGTGCAGTAGCTGCTTTCCACAGACTCAACAAAGACATGAAATATCATTAACATCTGATTCTGAAAGGCTGACAACCACTTCTTTGTTTTACACAGTCGTCCAGGGAAAGCTGCTGTGTATTACCATATCGCAAGAAAAATTATACCTATTAAACTCTGATAGGAGCTCTGGAATATTTCTCTCATTTGTTCTGGGATATGGTGATTGAATATGTCTATTGTTTTCACAATCAGCCTTTCATAATTTAAACAATATTATGTGTAAACATTGCTTCAGTTAAGGGTGGGTATTGCTGGGCCAGACTCTAAGCCTGTGACCTGTTTGGGACTTGGTTTCAAGGATAAGGGCTAAAACCTCCCATATTAAAGGCCAGAAAGAGATGAGATAGTTTGTTCAGTGGGTGCTGAATCACAGTAGAAAATAGTCTTTTCCTTCTTCTAACAAGCGGGAAGAGTCTGCAGGCCTCAGCAATGCTGCTCTGCTCCACAATAGAAAGAAAGCAAGTTGAAAGTTTTGCCCAGGGGATTTTTCAGCTCCAGAACTCATTGGAAAAGAAATAGGGAAATGCCACTTTTATGTGTGTTTACTTCTGAAAAACAATCAAAGCATTCCTCTAAGTTATTTTAGAAGGTGCAAAAAGAGTTTTTTTTTCCTCTAATTCTCTCTAACAGCCACTCAAGATCACACTATTAGTGCTAAAATCTTCTATCAGAAATTAAACTTCTTGGTCATATACAAGATAAAGAATTATTACTCTTTTTCCATTCCTCTTTTTTTTTTTTTTTTTTTTTTTTTTTTTGTTGACTGTAGGAAAATAAAATTGAATTTTCAAGTAATGCTGTTAGCTAATTATTAGCAGGACTGAGCAAATCCTCATCAGCTGATGATTTTTTTTATAATACACATAATTAGCATAAAATGAACATAATACTATAAATTAAATGTTTTATTTGAAGGAAAGACTTAAACCTGCATGTCTAAACTGATCCTGATTTAATTGTTCTCAGGTTCTCAAATCTTGCAACAAGCATAAATAAAAACTTCCCAGTTGCTCTATCAGAAAGAATAGTTAAGCACTGTAACCATTTTACAGAGAAACTGGTTCCAAAGCATGGAAATACTTTGGTGAAAGGTAAAAAAGAGCATTTGTGCCAGATCTGGGAACAGAACTGTTATCTGGTGCCTTCTAGGCATTCGCTTTAACCACATCCTTCCTTCCAATACACTGCAACTTCCTTTCACCAAACATTTCTTTACTGCTTGTTTCTTCTCATAAAGCACCTGAAATCTAAGTGGAAAAAAGAATGCAAAAACTTTACACAAGGAATTTATCTCTCTTCTGTTCTTTTTTTCTTTAATATTCTGGTGAAAAAAATTCCTGGAAATTAAGAGGAATGTTGTGGACTGAAGTGCTGCACAAAGGTACTCATCAATAATATCACCAAATGGTATGATCACCTAGGAGTACAAGCAAATATTCTGTATTATATAAGATAAGCAACATTTGGAATTTAATCCTCCTGTACCACTTTTTTTTCCTTTTGCAGAAGTGCCCTTCAAAGCACTGGTTGGAAGGGAGGTAAACCTACTGTCAGAGCATGTCAGGAGAAGATGTTAGTTTGAATTCGTACTTATGCTGCCCTCACCTGAAATATGAGTTCAAGATCAAATATTAAGTACTTGATCATATTTAGCATATTTCAAAGAAAAATGTCTCGGGCTATATTTTGAAATTTTGGTTAATTTATCTCAATGAACTCCCTCCCCTTGTTTTGATAGATATGCTTATGTCCTTTTCAGTTATGAGAGGAAAAAAAAAGCAAGAGCAAGATATGTTTTTCATTCTCTCAATCCATCCCTAGTTTTGTTCACCTCACTAAACAGACCATTTACAATCACTTTATTAGCCTTCTTTCTGACTTTATATCCAAAAGCCCTTCTACTCTAGTGTCTGTCTTTTCCTGGTGTCAGGCAACTTGCTGCAACTGCTTCAAAATCTCAAAAATTTGTTGCTAGTAACTCAGTCTAAAATTTTCAGACAGTGTATTAGCCTGAAGTAAATTGTGCACAGATGCAGTGCCATTGGGGTTTTCTACCTGCTTATAATGGCTTTTAATGTGCTGTATTAAATTAATAGCTAATTTAATAGAATTTTAATGCAAGGCATTTTCATGTAGAGTTTCTCACTTGCACTACAAATTACACTGAGGTTTGTATACAAATGTGGTGATTCTCACCCTGTTTAGTATCACAAAATCTAAAATACAGACCTGTTTTTTGAAGATTTTCTCTGCTCAATTTAAAGAAATCTCATGGAAAATTTCTGCATTTTGTACTAGATTTAAAGCAAAACCAGCCTAAATGGTTTAGTTTATTTTATTACCATGTTTCATACCCCCAAATACACTGATAAAAACCTCTTTCTTAGGACTTCTAAGCTTAATTGCCTGGATAGTGTGAAGCAATAGCTGACTGGGGAAATAATCATTTTTCTGTTATTTTTAGGTCAGTCACTTTATTTGGCTTAATAATTTGGTGTGTTAATATTTCTTAAAAAATAAAAAAATGTTTTAAATCTTTTTAACACTACTGCCAGTTGTATTTTATGCAATTTGGTTCTCTAAAAAGTCTATCTAAATTCCATTAATGTCTTGCCAATCATATTGGTTTAAGTTCTTCTTCTCTATTAGTCTCAAACAGCCCTGCAGTTTTCACCTTTTTCTTTTGAGAATTTTCCTTTATGAAGTCCCTTTCCCGAGCACAGTATTTATCCATGTTGGTGGTACCTGAGTGGAGAAGAAAGGTATGGGAGGGAGGACTGACATGACCATGCAAAGAACCTGCCAAGAATTTCACAACAAAAATACTTCTTTGGGTGTGAGTCCAACTTCAAACTAACATCACCAGTTTGTTTAAAGTATAATGCAAATACTCCCATAAATATTAAGGGCTTTTTTTTTTTAATGACTGTATATGCAAGGCAGTGTTTTATGGATGAGATCTCTGCCATGTTTCATGTTTTTGGTTTCAGGACACCAGTTCTGTTCAGGTCAGAGAATGGCCTGATCTGTCATTTCTGGCATGGGAGCTGTCATGCAGCTCAGCTGCATCTCCATTACTTTTCCATGGACCAGAGCACTCTTTCATAGGGCTGAAAGTAAAAACCAGGTGTATGGCTTTGTCCTCCTTAGGTGAATATCTTCTCCAGCACTCTGTGGTGCAGGGGAGCCAACATGCATCATTGTCAAGCAAGCAAGGGAAAAAGAGATTTCTTTCGGTCTAGACTACCAGCTCTCCAACAGCAGGGATAAGAAGAAAGGTGATGTGACCTTTTCAGCTGTAGCTGCTATTCTGGAAACACCTTCCTAACATGAATCAACCAGTAAAGCTTTGAGAGCTGCCTGAATCTCTTCATATATAATCAGGAAGTCAGTTAAAACATGGGCGATTTGTGACATTGTAAAAGACTGTGAAAGTGATAGGCAAGAAGGGAAATTGCCAAGGAACTAAAATTTGACCTCTTTCATCCCACTGGTAGCAAAACTTTGCAGTGCTGCCAGAGGAAATGAATCAACAGAATTCAATTTATAAACACACAAGATCAGACAAAACTGACATTAAACATTTACTAAGCTTTCAAAATAGGAGCAGCACTTCACATATCAATACTTAACAGAAAAACATACTTTTAGCCTTTTTCTTTTTAATGAGCAGCTCAAGGGAATTAAATATTTTGGGTATTTTAGGAGTAAGTGACAACACAGGTGGATCTGATAGGGTTTCCATTATCTGGTATCAGGTAGGAGCTATATATCAGAAAGAAAGCTGCAACAGAGGGTCCTGTCCCATGGATGAAACATACATTGAGTGTTTATTTTTTGAGACTGAATATCCAGTCCCCAAGGTGAAACAATAATGAATGACATCTTACTGACTGCCCAGACAGATCTTATGTTGCACTTTCAGATAATATGTAGTAATTTGATATCAGTACTCATATAATCTTGTGTTCATGGAAACCAGAGGAATAGAAACTACTTTACTTGAGCTGAGTTTTAAGTTAATAAGATAAATATGGGGGCTTTGTGTTTTGGTTTTGTTGTGGGTTTTTTTTAATTCATGATTTGCATTTTAATTGGTTTTGAATATATTTCATTTAATTTATGATGTTGGGATTTCACATTTATATTTTTGTTTCAATACACTTGTCAACCTACTATATAGTTTGATTTCTTTTTAAGTCCTTAAGTTCTTCCTTGTGTGAGATGCAGAAAACACATAGGCCTTCATTTTCAGAGCTTGATTAGGGAAGCGATTATACTTGCACAGACACTATTAGGCTGCTAGACACACGCTCTAGCTTTCGGTCTCCTGAAACTAGACATTAAGCTTAAAATTAATACTGATCAAAACATAAAGACCATGCCTATGAAAATATTTTGAAAAAAAATTAATAGGTTTTCAAAAAGTTTTTCAGAGAGTTATTTTCCATAATTCTGACAAAAAGTCAGTGTTTTCATGGAAAGAAAACATGACTGATTAAAAATATGATTTGCTTGGAAAAAACCCAAACCAATTTTATTTCATGAAGCCGACCATCAGAATATGAACCAATACCTTTAGACAGAGTATGTGTACCCTGAATTCCAGCCTACCAGGAAATGCCCTCACTCTGTAGTCTGCAGCTACGTAGACAGGTTTGTCACATGAAAGGTGTAAGACCTGGGAGTAAAAAGAGAAATAATATTTATTTAGATTATAAAATTTACACTACTGAAATGGAACCTATCCAAGCCTCAAAGCAGCTTCAATGGAATTAGAATGACCGCTTCTATTTCCTACTCCTAGATAAATGGGGCGTGTCATTATAGCAGTCTGACCACTGCCACAATAAAAGCATCTTATGCATCTCCAAAGATCCATAGAAATTCCTAAGCTCACCCAAGACATTAGGAGTTGAAAATCCACAGGCAAGTACAGGTCTACTGCTAGTGGTTGTTGATTAATCTGTAAATTATGTGGAAAAGGCAAATAATTTTAACAGGTTCCATCTGTAATTAAGCTGTAAGTCACATTAATGTCATGTATATTGCTTTGGAAAGGAAAATTGCTGTCTGTATTACTGAGGATACTTGATTGCCCAGAATTTTTTTTTTTTCCAAAATGCAGGCCTTAGTGATTCACATTTAGGAGTCTTCAAAGTGTTATTTAAGTAATACACAGAATTAATTAGACAAGGGAAGTAACAGGGTAAATTTAACTTTACCTCTGAAAACACAATACTGAGAACTTGAGCTTACACAAAATGAAAACACCACTTTCAAGCAATGACAATAATCAAATTGTTGATCAGCTCACTAGGAGAAGAACTTGATATTTCTAGAACAATAAAACATATTATAATTTATTATAATTACAATTTTTTTTCTAAAACAGACTAATTTATTTTCTGCTCAGATGACCGCACTACTCTTCCCTGGGTTTAGGGATCCCTGTACATCCCTTTCAGTCCTTGTTAAGACTGAAGAGGGATGTTAAGAAAGTTCTCTCTAAATGTTGCTTTCTTTTCATATTATACCTCTCTTCTTTTACAGTAAAGGGAGGTAATGGAATTCAATCTGCAGCAAATTCAAATAATTATATTTACAATCTATATATAGCACCAAACAAAGCTGAAGTATTACTGATTGGTAAAAGAGACTGAAGATGAAAACCCTAGTTTATTGTAATATTGTCTGACATAATATTAGTAGTACTTGGCACACACTTCATGTTTAAAGCAATTCAGAAACATTAAGTGATTAACCTACATATGACTTAATGCCTTCTGCCAAGATTGCTGTACACAGGTAAGTCACTGGAAAAAAAGAGAACTAAAACCAGATTTAATCTGAGAATATGAATAACAGTTATCATAATAATTATTTTAATTTTTCATCTAGGCTTTTGCCCAACATGTTTTACATTTTTTTTAATGAACAGGAGACCAAACTTCTGGTTCTTAGTTGCTCAGAAGTCACACTGAACTCATGAGTAGAGATATAAAGCCTGAGTACCCGTGATTGACAACTGGTAGACTGTCTGGATTATGTATTGTATTATGTATTATGTACACTTACCCTCTAAAATTCAGTCACCCACTGCCAGCTGCTGAACAGGGAAAAAAAAAAAAAAAAAGAAAAAATGTAACACAGTATAAATGAAGAACACAAAACCATATAAAGGGAGGCTTTACTATTTAAGGAAGCACAAAGGACTAAGGAAGGCTTTCTTGCTGAAACAGGCTCATTGTTCTGAGCAAAAGTCAGAACTTCTGAATAACACAGACCTAGTCCGGGGTTGTGGGGTTTTGGCTTTGATTTCCTCATTTATTTATTATTTTCCACTGTTATTTTCTGAATTAATCACAGTCTCTGCCTCCACGGTGGAAAGACATTCTTTTGCTCCTTCTGCATGGCAAATAATTTGCTCTCTACTACATATCTTGTAATCCTTCTCTTTACTCCTCACCTTCTGTCAAGAAGGTGGACAGTGAACTGAAAAGTCTGCTGAAAAGGAGTTAGTGATCCATTTAACTCAGCAGCAGACCACAAGTTGCTGGAAAAAGCAAGCACCCACAGCAGCAGTATAGAGCCCCTGGCTGTGCCTCTTTGCACAAAGCAGATCACCCTGCAAAAAATGCATCAGTTTCTTCTGCTCTTTAAACCCTACAGTTATGGGTACATTTTTATCCCCAATGTAGATATATATACATTCCTCCAAACAAAAAATCCTTTTGAATACTATTATTGTATTATCCTTTGAATATTATTGTCTCCACCTTTTAAACATGTACCACAGTTTTATGAGGTCTTTGGTGAATGTAGGGTTAGTGGGAGCTGACATGAGACAGGTGATTGTTTATGGGATTATAAAAGGGAACAAAGACAGAGTTGTACCAGCCAGTAGGCAGGTGGAGTCAAAATGCCTTAATTTCAATATGGATAAAAAGACAAATATACTATAATGTATGAAAACATACAAGGAAAAACAAGCAAAGGAATGGGAAAAGGCAGAAGAAAACAAGCTAGGGAATGAGGCCAGGGGGATAAATTACAAAATATAAGTCTTTGGAAAAAAATTACCTTCTGTGTTTTTTTGCTGGACAAGCATCAGAAAGAGTGAGCTTGGTGACAAGAGCAAATGAGGAGGAGATACTAGAGACCACTTGAAGTAGCAGCAAGAAGGAAATGGACATGGACTAAGAGCAGCAGCGTGCTGCAGCGCCATGCATGTCTTGCCCACTGTCCCAGTGCTTCAGAAGCCATGGCACGCTCAGCCAGCCAGCAAAGACCTGCCAACACAATCACAAGCTGGTTCCACTGATTCAGTCTCCCACCCATTGGAAGGGGCTGGGAGGATCGTGGAGGTGGAGGGAAGACAGTCCTTTCATCCTCTCCTTCTCCTCCTCCCATCATCACTGGCACTATTTCTCTCTCTGTGCTCTCACTCTTTCCATGAAACAGACGGCGGGGGCGGGGGTAAGGAGAAGGGAAGAGGGGAGGTGGTGGGTGCTGGTGCCTCAGCGTGGCAGCTGGGTGGGCTGTGGGGTCCTGGGGAACTGCAGGAGCCATGCAGAAGCTGGCTGCTCGCACGTCCATCAGCACATCTCTGCACTTGTGGAGTGGGGAGGGGAATATTGGATATCACTTTGGTTGGGGCTGAATCTATAATTGAGAAGATGAGAGTTCATTACAGATTTTGGCCTTGGAGTGCTTGTCTTGGCAAGAGGCTTAGCTGAGTGTTAAAATCATTACCAAGTGGCCTAAATCTAAACAAACACCCACCTTTTCCATTTATTACCAGGATGAAATGACTTGCCTTATAGAAGTGAAATACCTATAGTTGTCAGCTTCTCATTTCCCAGTGGTGCATAAAATTCCCTCTCTTATGGTTGCCTTTCCCTCTGGTCTAGCTTTTCCTTATGTTATTCTACTGACAAGAATTATATATTAAATTACAAGTTATCTGTCGCAGAATGAGAATTTCACACCAGACAGAGAGGTCTGCTGTAGAGAGCTAAGAGTTCCTTTTTCTCTGATGCAGTACTGTAAAGGAAGGCAAAGGTAAAGTAAAAAAAAAAAAAAAAAAAAAAAAACTAGGATGACTCTAACATGATAGCAGAGGATAATTCAGGCCCATACAGCAAGGGAGACATTTCTCATCCTATGAATAGAATAGTAGCTGTATAGAATGAATAGTAGCTGTATAGAATCAGACAATATTCTTGCAACTGTGGTTTTTTGTCATTGCAAGTAGACTGGTGGAACTGTAGGTGTGGAGGAATGACTGTAGTTATTTTAGAGGTTCCTTTCCTTCACTAAGAAGTCTGTCTATATTGTTCCAGCCTCCATGAATGCTTCAGGAACTGTGACCTATTTCATAATTCATTCACAGAGTACAGCCATGAGCATGCAGAAACCACAGCACTCTCCCTAAGAGAACAGCTTTGTATTATTACAAAGGAGATAAAAATTATGTATTATATATTATGTTTCATCATTGAAAACCATCACCCATGAAATCTCTCTCTGTTTCTACCTCTCTATCTAAAGAAAAGCTGAAAAGAGAAGAAATAGAGTTACTGATTGGGGGACTTCCCCCCTTATTTTATTTGTATGTGCAGAAAATACACACAAAGAAACATGTAAAGCAAATCACTCAAAAGAGTGATTGGAAACAAATTTAAATGAGTAGTGTTTAAATAATTAACACCTGCCAAAGTAGGAACAGAGGCCTTATTGCTGATATTAAATCATATCCTTTAACGTCTGAAACAGATGACAGTAAGTAATTCCAAAACAGTCAAGACAGGAAACCAATTTTTAGTTCTTGGAAAGTTGAATTAGTTTCAATAAAGTTGATAAAAAGCCTATTTTGATTTTGCTAATTCTACTATGGAAAGCCACTTTTACATTAATTTTTTTTTTTTTTTTTTTTTTTTGCTAATTTAATATACTGTAACTGAGCATTTTTGAATCGTGATTTAAAGTATATTCATTATTCAGTAAACTAATGATGTATGTTCCACCTGGCTGCTGCAGAGCCTGGTAAGTAAAAACTGTGGGTAGTATCCTGTTACCAAGAACAAATATTGGACTTGCCAAGTTTCCAGTCAGTAAATATAACTCACAATAGCTATGCCAGATAGGCAAATAAGGATGTTCCGTTACAGAAGAAAAACCAAAAGGGAGATACTGTGTAGCAGCTCAGTCTTAAAATTCAACTCCATAAAAGCACCCGTTGCAGAAATTGGCAATTTTGCCTGAGAGAAGACTGTGGTGTAACGGTTTGGAGCAATGCCTAGGGTTTTTTATTCAGGAAGAGTAAGTTAGAGTGTGTGTGTGTGTGTGTGTGTGTGTGTGTGTGTGTGTGTGTATGTGTGTATGTTAAAATAACATTAATGTTGAAATACATATGAGTAAAAGCAAAGCTTTTCTGGCTGTCACCTCATTCCTAATTCTCCACTGCCTCCTGGTACTTCATCAAACTTGTCCTGCATGGTTTGATCACAGGTTGCTTGTATTTGGAGACTTCTTTCAAATAAAAGCACGTCTGTCCATCTTAGATATTTTTTTCAGTGTCTGGACCTCCTACAGTCACTAATGAATGTTATCAATGCAGCATTGTCTTAAGGTGGGTCTGAGCATGCAGCTCTGAGCCCAGTGGCTCAGAATTACTGTCCAAACCTCAAAGATGTGAAGTGTGGTCAGGATCGTCACTCTCTGCTCCCTGGAGCAATGCAGTTCTTTCCCTAAAGGACACTACAACTCTTTTGGCAAGCAAGGACTTTCTGAGGGCAGAAATGGTCCACTATTAAAAAAAAAAAAAAGTAATTTTTTTAAGTTAAAGTGGAAAAAAATTAAATCCTTCAATAAAATAAAGACCATGACAAGTCTAACCACCTCCTCAAATGCAAGTCTCAGGTCTTTGTCCTGCCTTCTCTCCCATAAATATAAAGAGATATCTATCTGAAAAAACCTACATCTTAAAAACCTGATTAAACCCAGGTGGTGGTGCCATGTCTGAACATACAGCAGGTACTTTGTGTTGCAGATCCATCTAGGCAGGTCCAGCAGTGCTAATATCAATAGGAAGACCAATCAGAATTGTCAAGTGGAAACTTTGACAAATGGCAACCTCAAATCCCCAAACTGTATGCATATGTTCTCCTATAAGAAAAGGATAAAAGAATCAATTTCAATGATGCACAGTCATGTAACTTAATGTATGGTTACCAGACATCCAGTTCCAGTAGCAATGGCTGTGGGACAAAGTTAATATAAAAGAGTACTTTACAGATGGGACAACTAAGCTACAGACAGATGAAGCTGTCACTTGTTCCTGTAGAATTTGAATCCACCTTCTCAGTTAAAGCATCCTTTTTCTGTATACCTCATTTCCAAAGCACAGCAAAGGATGTTTGAGTGGCTACAGCATTCCTCAATGAGTGAAGCAGAGCGGGGGAAATCCTGGAGGAAGAGGGAAAATTTCACCCCTTCAATGGCCACAGATGAAATAAATCTGAAATACTGGATGCACTGACATGAGCTTCAGCCTCCCTTTGAATTTATGGTGCTCAGAATTAAGGATCTTCTTCCTATTTGCAAACTCTGTGTAAGTTTTCTTTATGAACAATTGCATTTTTTTATTAAAAAAAAATTGACTTCTTACTGAAGAAAGGGAGAGGAAACTAAAAAGTCCTTAGTTTGTATTTGAAGCAAATAGACACAGAAACAAGATTCAGTTTTGAAATGGAAGAAATAAAAGTGAGCTTTACTATTTTTGCTTGTCCCCTACAGCAAAAATTTGCACTCCGCATTCATTTATTCCACCCCATCCCCTCCAGAAGTCCTTTGTTTAGAACATAGAGAGATATTATCGAATCAACTTTGCTCCTTCAGACACAAATTTAAAAGTAGATCACTCAAAAGCTGTATCTTCTTTAGTAGTTATGGCAGGGTCTTTACTGTATTTGAAACTAAACACTGGTAAAATCAATCAAGCTCACTTAATGTCCTTACATTCCTCACTTTATTTTTTTTAATTTTATTTAAGAAACCACTTCCCAGCTGCAGGCCAGCAAAATATTTGGGGGCTAAAATTAACAACTTGAAACCAATCTTTTATATATAAAAAAAAGCATTTTGTTAAAATGTAAGAGGAGGTTTTCCAGATTGCCTGAGCAGACACATGCCTGCCCAGTCCCCAGGGCTGGCTGCACCTGCGGGAGTCTCTGCTACCTCCCCGCTGTGGCAAGTGCTGCTCCTGGTGCCCCAGGAGAGGCAAGAGCTCTGTGGAGCAGAGCCAGCAGTGCTGCAGTCACATCGTGCCCAGGCTGGAAAATGTTTGCATTCCCTGCAGCTCTCTCACGACACAGTACCATCGACCTTTACAGATCAGTAGTGTGGTATTATTTTAACTCTTCTCCCTTTTTGAAGATATCTGAGACAATAGGACACTTAAGTAGTCCAATATTTTCAGTCTAAATGTAGTGCTATAACACAAGAAATATACCACCATCCTGACAATGATGTTCTTTCAACAAATTCTATTTTAATGGAATACATGGATTAAAAATTAAGTCTATGAATTAACCTAGGAACTGGATGTGACTAAATTATTGCTGGAGAAGAGCACCACATTTAACAATATTGTACAAAGAGGAACTGACAAGGCTGTGCCAGCTCAAATAACATTATTTTAATCAGTTTATGTGCTAATGGCAAGAATAGAAATGAGACACAATTTCATTAAATAATACTTTCCAAGTTTCCTTGGTCAGACACAGATTTGCCAGGTCATCTCTATACTCCAAATAGCTGCATCCTATCTAGAAAAAATTATTCTTAACTCTTCTTCATATTGACTATGCAATCCCCACTCTGCCTTCTTGTTCTTCCTTGTTTAGTTTTCCAATTTGGGTATCTACTTCTTCCTCTCTTGTTTTTACCTTTCTGGTAACATGTAGTAAAAATGTGAGCTAATCAATGAATTGCTGTTAACTCTCTTACAGATCTGCACTTTCTGTTTCCTCTCTCTCCTTTCTAACTCTTTTGCTTTTGTTTTATTTGTTTTATTTCGACCCAATACAATTCCTTTAGAGAAGCCCGTGGACAGAATGGCACCCCAAAGCATGTTTATTGAGCCCACCAGAAAGGCACACTAGCTTTGGCCGCATGTTTAAGGCTTTGTTTCCCCTGCACTCATGTGCAAACCAGATAATTCACTGTATATTCGTCACCAACTGTAGTTTGTTAATCTATGCTTTGACAATGCTTTGCATAACTAGAAGCATTCAGTTAGAGAACAGCACTACATGAGATGGTGGCCCATTTCACACCAAAAATAATGGATGGTTTAATATCCTCAATTAAAATCATCAAAAGCCACAAGCTGCACAGTGATTATCCACATTCTTCATTGCATACTTACAATTAATAAAACAGTCAATTCATCTCAACACACAGACTTTAGGAATGGGGAAAATTAAATACATCGGTGAGGAATTTGACTAGTTTTAGTAGATTTATGGCCTGAAATAATAAATACAGCTTTTCTGCAAAATTGTTGAAGAGAACGTCTCTTACCTTTCTTCATTCAAGAAGCTTGTGAATTTTCTGAAGAAAGTTCATAGGTTGTCTACTGCAAAAGACTATATGGTAAAAATACAAATATAACTTACCCTAAGTTTTGATTGTTTGCTCACTACCCACTTAGATATTTTACAGATGGTAGTTATGTGTATTAAAGTGGCCACAGGACAAAAGTATAGAAAAATTCACCAAGAATATTGTTCTGGAAATAAAACAAAAAAGCACCACCTTGTTCCCAGAATGCTGTTTGCTCTGTCATAACCTTTTACAGTGAAAGAAAAAAACAATGGTTTAGGTAATTTTGCCCACAAACATGCTATAAAACCAGTGAATCTTCAGCCTTGGGTGCTTTGTGCCCGTGGCTGCAAATGGAAAGCTATTAGCAAGGACCTGACATTGGGACAGTAGCTGCTCCCACTGAATCCTGGAGGTCAAAGACAGTCAATGCTACTCTTATTGACTCAAAAATCTCTAAAGCAGTGCCTTATACAGCAAATTATATGTCCTGAGAGCTCATGTAAGATACGATGCTTTAGTTCTGTGAAGAATGTAGACTTCAGCATCATTAACTAATCTGATTTATAATGAAAATTAATTATTATGGTCATTAGAGTAAATGGCTTCTGTCATCTGCAAAGACATAATTGGTACAGAAAATTGTTTCATAGCTAAGGAACAATCAATCAACATGGGCTGAACATGCACATGTATTTTTTTTCCTCTCTGCTCTCTCACACAATGAAAATCTATATACAGAGTGAGGGTCTGGGATGCAAGGTAGCTCCTCCACCAATGAGTGATGAGCTGAGGCAGACCCATCCCATAAAAAATGAGAAGCTCAGAAATGGTGTAGGAAGGGAGACATGGGGCTTATGTGGCCAAAACCATGTTCCATACTCCTGTAGCCAGTACCACCTTGGCCAATGCCAGCAAGGGAGTAACTACTCAGCAGTTCTCTCAGCAAATCTGCATCAGATACATACAGCACAATGTTTATACTTGTCTCTTTAATTCCACCTTCACTGGTATGTAATGAAAGGGAGCTCAAATATTACTAATATTATTATTACTATTATTATAATTATTAAGGGAGCTAAAGTGCAAAAAAATGTGCTCCTCCTTCCATTCTTCCCTTTAAAACCAAAATTCTTAATAGAACTATAACAGATGCAGCACTAAAAGAAAATTTTCTTCTTTCCAATCTCCAACCACCTCTCAGAAGCATGAAACTAATACTGCAGTTAATTTGAATTTCCTATGTTGTTTGGTTGGTTGCCTCTGGTTCTGAAATATATCATAAGTAGAGGTGGGAATTTTCCAAACCACATCTGACAATAGAACAAAGCTTGAATGAATCACTTGAAAAACTTATGATCAACCCATCTTTCAATTAAAATCTTCCAAGGATATAATGTCTTTATTCAGCAAAGATTACTGCAAAAAAAGGTACTTTTTGCATTTAAGATCCTGTAAAAAGCAGAGACGTAGAAAAACAACATGGAGGAAACAAAAAAGTTTTTAAATTGTTTGGGCACTCCTTTAAGTGTTTATATTTATCTTATTTTAAAACTTGTCTACCTAAAAATTTTAGATTTTTTTATGTAACATCTAAACCCACAGAGCTTCTTTGTTTTTAGACAATTTAGCAAAAGCATTAATAATTTCAAAATACACACACATACATACACATTGTATGCTAATTTCTTTTTTTTTTTTTAATAGGTAAGCAAAACCAACTAGATTTTGTTTATATTACTTATATTAATATGAATCATTCTTGGCACTCTTAGACTGCCTGCCAAGGACTTCACAACATTACAACTTTTTCAACAGTGTTTGGCTGAAAACAAGTTAAACTGATGCAATTCTTTGTGTGTTGAATGGCTTCAGAAACAGAGAATGCTGAAAGATTCTTCTGTGGGATAAGAGATTGCTTGTCCTAATCTGCTCCATTCCCCAATCTGTTCTTTAAACCCATTCCAGATGATCTGGAATATTCAGAACCATAAATGTATTGAGTCTGGAAATTTGGAAGGAGAAAGAATTGAAACCAGAAAACCTGACTTCCTTAAGGAAGAATAAGGGAACGTGTGAGTTCTTGCCAAAAGGTTTTTCCTGGGTTCTGTATTCAGCTTCTGGGACGTTATTTGATATAAAAGTTGTTTTTGTTTCCAGCAGAAGATAAGCTATTGCTCTTTGTATAGTCTCACACAAGAAGAACAATTAGCATTTTAAGAAAGGGATTTACCCCACAGGACCCTGTAGTGTAGTCACAGCATTTTCACATCTATGTGGATCTTGTTTCACTTTGTCAATCAAGATAACTAAACCGAAATCTATCAAGTATGTTTATCCTTTAACATTGAGGCAAATCTGCACATAATTTACAGCAGCAATAATGCAGTGTTGAATGTGACTATCTCCTTGAGAGGACTGCAGGAGCATTTCAAAGACATTTAGGCAATAGTTACTGTTTTTCTTTTGTCACTGAAAAAGCAGTAAGACTGGTTGATTTTTTAAAGACTACAGACCAAAGGACACTGAATAAGACCACAGAAGGAAACTGTAAAACATCCAAACCTGGTATTAGGCTACTATCATACTCTGAAAATTAACCTTTGCCTCTTCTTCAAGCCCACAAAGTACCATTTTTCTACACTGCTGAACAGCCATGAGGCAGCCCACTTACAGGCAAAGTGATTCATCCAATATTTCCTACCAGAGAACTCCTCAGTGGCAAGAGCTGGAATCTAAAATGATGGACATCTAACTTCCAAACTCATTTCCTTCTTTTTCTGAGATTATAAACACAATTACTTCCACCACTGTAAACAAAATCCTAAGAGGTTTTGATGTCTTCTGCAGTACATAATTTTGAAATGATTCAATACGAAACAGTACCTCTCTCAATTGCTGTAACCTATAGAAACATAACTGCCTATATTAAGGTTTAAACAATCATGAGCAACACAGATGTTCTATTTTTTCTTTTTTTTCCTTTTACCACAAAAGAAATGAGTTTTTGATTTAAAAACATTTGTGATCTGCTGAAAATCCCAGGTTTGGCAGTAGATGATGTCAGGTTTTCAGTGAAATGCAACGCTGCTAAGCCATGGACAACTGTGTTGTGTAAGTTATTGTCAATCAGGAAGAAAAAAAAAAAAAAGAGTTCCAGATTATTTTCAAGGAAAAAATAAAATATATATTTTGGCCTGACCTGGCTATGGATGTCAAAACATGTTTCAATAGCACTGGATCCTGCCTTTGATTGAAATGTTTGCAGTTTACAGTATAAATTATCACACTGCTAATAATACTGAAGATGTGGGTAGGTGGCCAAGATAAACATACCATGTGGCAGAGGATAGGGTGGACTATTGGAAGAATGATGGGAGACAAGCAGCTGTCACCCAGTTCTCGTGTGTGCTGTAATCAAGATCACTGAATAGATGGAATGTATTGAGAAAGAAGCATTTGTATATTCTTTCTCTTTCCCAGGCAGCATTCTTATATACATAAATTCTCCAGACCTGTCATGTTTTCCGCTCCTTGTGCTGCTTTTATGGATTCATGCACATGGGAGAGAAAGGTTTTATGTATCTCATAAAAAATGTGAATGTGTAGGTATATAAACATGTAGAGTGGCTTATAATGATTTCCAAACTGTACAAACTAAGAAGAAAAGAAAGAAAAGGCAATTAGAGAATTATTCGAATAGCTTTTATGAATGTGCCCCTTCCACTGTTGTTGCCTACAGCTGACAGTAGCTGAACAATGAAAACACATTGGAAGACCGACTGAAACTCAGTATTTCCCCAGTGCAGGTAAGTCTGGTCCTTTCTTTGCGGGCAAAACCTCTGGAAGGGATTACAAATTACAAGCAGTAAAAAAGCAAAGGCAACAGCTCTGCAGATGAATGGGTCAAAATTCAGATAAAATTGAGCTGAGTAGAAAAAAAGCAGAAGCACAATATTTTCATTAAACTTGCAGAGTGAAGCAAGTAAGAATAAAAATTACGTGATTCTGTTGTAATAGGTAGAGCACGATTTCTGTTTGGTCTGACCAGAAATAGGCATTTCTAACACAACTTTCACTTGTGTCTCATCCACACAACTGCTGACATTTATCCTTGCACAGATCCAGTGAAGGGAGTTGGAAGAGGAACTGCATTTGAAGACGGGTAGGTACAGAATCTCTGGGAAAGGAATGAACACAAATATCAGAACTTCCACCCCTGCTGTCAACGCACGGAATAGCTCAGTTCATGCTTGGAGTCTCAGGACAAGCTGACATAGCTGACATTTGGGTACTTACCTCCTTTTATTTATCAGCTGAGCAAATTTCATACAAAAATCACGGAAAGGCAATAAATATCAAGCATTGCAAATTCTATTTCCACAGAATAAATGCAGCATCCAATGACTTTAATGCTCCACATAGGTATTGCCTCAGCCTGCCAACTTCAGAGTGGAACCACACTTTAAATATTCTGCAGACTGTAGTTAAGTGCTGTAGTATGTTAAACTTTCCAGTCTTACATATTTCAATTGATTCTTTGTTCTCTTCTTTCAGAACAGGTTAATGAAGCTGAAGAAAAGGAGAGGAGGATTGGCCATTCAATAAAACTACAACATATGGAAAATCCAACATTTCAGGGAATTCTAGGAGCAAGTTAACACATCTATTCTGGTGAGACTAGTATTAATGGCTACTTTTTCTTCTGTTCCTCTCCTAAATTAAGGATTTATAAGACCTTCTACACACACAAATTAGGCATCACATCAGTTGCCTGAAGAGATTACAATATTTTTTCCAAAAAGAGAAACCAAGGCAGATAGATGTTAAATGACTTACCCAAGATTGCAGTAGAGTCCAAGCTACACTCTACACTCCTGGAGTTCTAGTCCCATTCATGAATCCTGATCCCACACTCCCTCCCCTTGCAAAAAAAAAAAAGGGGAAAGTTGAGGAAGATTACTTCAAGTTAATCCTGATACATTTTCAGGATCCTTGTGCTGGAGTGTCTCAGTGGATGTGCACCCAAATAGACAGGAAATCAAAATACTTCCCTTTTCAATTAACTATTACAAAGTTTCCTAGTTCCACACATATATAAAAAGTACATTTTGAGCAGAAGCATTTAAAGGGATAACATAAAAGTCAGGAAGTAAAAAAGAGAACATCAAAGTCACAGTAATTAGCTCCTCATGTCTAGCTGATAATGAGAGATGTCTTTTTTCTTTTTTTTTAATAAAGAAAATGAAGACACCAGAGTGGATGCTACTTGATTAAATAAGTGATGTAATTGCTATGGCCCCATAATCACAAAGTCAGGGCACATCCCTTAGCTCAGATCATGCGTGCATCCGTGCCACATGCAGATTTTCTTCATTGTGGCAGTCCCCCTGTCCTCACCTCCTGTGCACAAAGGGAAGAAACATTCATAAATAACCCTGCTCCATGAGTGTGTCTGGGAGAAAATTACTTGTAAATGTCAAGAATGGCTGATAATAACTGAGAAGACAAGCACAAAGGAGGAAACCATTCTCTGTGTGCATTTCCAAGCTGGTTTGCCCACAGCATGATCAGTGGGTCACAATTTGGCACAACAATTTCTATTTAACTAGAAGTTCCTCCCAAATATGCCAAATGAGCTTATGAGATATGAGAGCTCAGCCTCTATCAGAGGAAGCCCTGCAAAAGTCTCTCAAATAAAGTAAAATTAAACATGTTTTTCTATATCCCTTAAAAACAACCACTGCCAGTGTTCAAAAATATTTAAAAAGGCAACAATTTAGCAAATTACTGTAAAATATATTGAAAGGTACCTGCTGCAGTCAGGACTCTTGCACATCTTCAAATTAAAAGTACCCCTTTTGCAAAGAAATCTATTCTCATTATCCCAACTCCACCACTGCTGTCTAATCCCATGCATTCCTCTCAATATTTACCTGCTCAGTCCTCATTCACCACTACTGCTCATGCACTCCATAATATAGCAGTTACTTTAGGTTCAGCTGTAAATAATGCATGCCCATGCCTGCCATCTAAATCCTCTTAAGTTAGAAGTTATTTCCAGTCATAAAATCATAGAAATTAGAGGCAGAAAAGACCTATTAGGTCATTTAGACCAAAGCCCCATGCCAATGCAGGATTGTTTCCTGCAGTACACTTTCTACTGCTTTGTCCAGTCTAGTTTTAAATGTCTCTGGGGAACACTTTAAATGTCTCCTAAGCGGTGTTGCTTCTGCTTCCCCCAGAAGGATTTTCCACAGGCTGAGAGCCATGCTTGACAAGTGAGTCATGCTTCTTTGAAAGTGCTGGTCCTGGTAAAGCTCTATGGCTTTAGTTCATGCCTTTTGATGCCTGATTAGCATTGTCTAAGGCATGTCAGCTGAGGTCTTTGAGAAGGAAAAGTGTATGAGGAGATCACTGTTTCTGCTGCAGCTCTGTGCAATTAATTGGAAGAAATTTAGTGCTGGCTGGCTGGCAAAGTTTGCAGCAGTTTCATTGCTTTTGGATGTTGCAAGACAACATCGGTTTCATCCTGCAACCTCTGTTAAATGTATCTTCACCTGTTTGGGTGCTACCTGCTGTGGATGTGACAGCCTGGTCAGAGAGCAAGAAAACCAGATAAATTTTCCCAGAATCAGCCTGAGAGGCTTTAGGGAGTTGAAGATAAACAATGATAGTTTATTATTATAAACAACCTGCAGGTGTTGTTTTCCTACTCTCTGTTTTCCTGTTTTTCTCAAAGATTGTTTATAAGAAAGGCATTTTGTTAATTAGCCAATCAGGTGAAATGTGTTGATTAATTGACCAATCTGGTCTGTCTGTATCAGAACAATGTATAAAAAGAGAGAATTCAAAGTAAAGTGGCCCTGCTGTGCAAACCAGCCTTCTGGTGAGTCTGTGTTGTTTCTTACTCAGCAGTGACAACCTACTACAGGGTGAGAGTACCACAATGAGAATACTCTGTGACACGGGCACTTGAATCATTGAGGAAAAAGACCTGTCAAGGATGGCAAAAAGAGTGATGAAGAGCGTACCAACTCATTCATAGTTTGGGGAAGGAAATTTAAGGAGGAAAAGAGTAATGTTCTTTCCTGAGAAGTTTCTGGTACCTCAAACACTGGCTTGATGTTCAGACCGGAAATGCATAGGAATGGTCTTGGGCTCAATCTGCTAAAGAATCTGACCAGTTTTCTGAGGGTACAGACTGATGGCAGCTGAAGCGTGTGTGAAATGCTCTGTCAGCTATCTAGTGCACAGGAGAAGCTTGGAAAAAAAACAGTGCTCACATCATGAAACAGGATGTGATGGGATGGGAATGTGGTGTGGGAGTAGGGTAGGAAAGTCGCCTTTCAGCAGAGCTCACTTTGACCAAGTCATACTCACTGTGAAACTGCTTTCAAGCAACACTGATCCACCTAAAATCCAAATACAGAGTAAGTGGGACTCACCAGTGTAGCAATAGAGCAGAGCAGTGAGAAAAGGCCACACTCTGATAGAAGTAGATGTAGTTCAGTTTTGAAGTAAAGAATTGTTTTGGATGTTGTCTCGAATAAGCTGAACTTCAAAAGCTGTGACAAACACAACCAACAAACTGTGTTGTGCCTAACTTAACTAAGTCCTAAAAACATCTTGTCTTCTATGTTTATCTTAAAACAAGATAGCCTCTCCTAGAAGGTAGTACCATGTCTACACAGGAGAACAGAAAACTGCATAGGAAACTGAGAACTGGTTCTCTACTGTCAGCTGAGGAAACAAAAGAGAAGATCATATAAACAAGCAAGGAAAAAAAAATAAGACAGCATTTATTCAAAGATGGTGTTTATTCCAGTAAAAGCTCATGCAAAAGCTGATCTGCTTGCAAGCTTACTCCAACAAAGACATATGCCAGCTGAGCTGTGCATCTACCCATTGATACCAATGCAGATGCTGGGGCATTCATGCTGTCCCATTCCCTCTCCAGAATAAAGGTTCCTCTAGCTTTTTGCTGCAGAAAACAACAACCCTCAGACAGAAATACTCAGAGAAATTACTTTCCAAATGAGGTTTGTAGGATTTATCATGGAAGAGCATGTTCATGCATGTGCATTTTGTGGGAAGGGGAGAAGAGCACAAAATGGCAATTACATGGCTGATGATCTTTAATCTTCTCAGGGATGCTTGTACAAGATAGATGAGTTGTCAGCACTTCCTCAGCCATTTGCCACACTGTCCCTCAGCTCATGTCCAAACCAAAGAAATACATATGTAAAATATCATATGAATCCTTTAAAGCCTAACCTATACAATTCTGCACAAAGGCTCACGATAATGTGAGAAATTATGCAAAATGTGATGACAGAAGACTTTTAACTAGAGAGCAGTTCCTTCATAATATCTCCTGGGGAAGGAATGTTCAGCCCATGCTCTTTTACAGAAGCATTCTTGTCATCTCCCATGCTTCATGCCCCACTTCACCTAAAATTCCAACTGTGGTAGGTTGTCCCACTGTAAAGAAGCAACTAAGAAAATAAAAGTTAAGCCAGCATATTTAAGCAAGTGCTGATGCACTTCAGCTGCTCTGGTCCTGGCTCTGTTTCACTCCTCATACACAGTCTGGAAGAAAGGAGCTGCAGATTGCTCATAGGATGCAGAGCGTTCTGTGCCAAATTAATCTATGAGCTTCCACACCAGCTCAGGCAGATGTCTCCAGGTGCTGAAGTGGTAAGGACAGCAATGGAGGACTGGCAGACTAACATGATGACTTGCTTTGCCACAGACAAAGAGAGGCTGAGAAAGGCAAAACTGTGAACAGAAGATGGATTGAGGTAGGGTGAGAAAGCTGTACATGACCTGGCCCTGAATTTCCTCTGAATTCTCTATCCACAGGAGCAAGCTGATGTGATGATGGCTGTGACCACAGCAGCTATCAGACACCTCAGTCAGCATCAGCAACGTTAAAAGCCTGGAGGAGAAGGCAGGGAAACATCTATCCTGTAAACCCACCTCCAAGTTGTACAAGAATGCTGCAGCATTATTACCTGTAACTAAACCTCTGTGTTCACCTGGAAAGAGCTTTTCCATCCAGAAGATGAGCCTTGCACACAACCACTCACACAGACAGGAACTCCATATGTTTGTGGTCATGAGCTTTTCCACCACCTACTAACCCAACTAGTGCAGTGCATCCCAGTGACAGCTGAGGAGGTGCTGAGTGAACTGCAGATCAGATTGCTTCACACAAGGTATTCCTGCCCTCCCCACAGCACCGCTGACCAGCAGTTGGCTGAGCAAGGAGAGGAATAGACGTGACACTCCATGACAAACCACAGAAGGAAAGTGGAAAGGGGAGTAGGTCCTCTCTACAGTCTCTTTAGTTGACTACACAGATAAGGGCTTCTTGAAAACAGATAAGGGTTTCTTGAAAGCTTCCTGCTCACGGGTCTATTCTTCTTAGGCCTTAATAGAGATTTAGTTTGCTCAACCTTCTCTTTGGTTAATGGAAATAAATAAAACTGATAGATAAAACTCTCCCCCAGGAATATACATACAAAAATGTGGTTGTAAAGATGCCCTCAGTGCAGCCACCCATGCTCTGACTGGCAACTGCTCAGAAAACATAATTTCTTGAACACAAAATACTAAGTAACACCATATTTCTTAGCTCACGTCCCACCACAGTTTCATTTCAGCACAGCAAAACCTCATTAATTCGCACTTTGCTTATCCACACACCTTATAATTCACACGTAAAAACAGCAGTCAGCAAAGATTTAGCAACAATGTGCTTTATTGAGGTCTCATGTTGCTGAGATTTCATTATTCCTGCAAAATACGCTACCGTTCATTCACTAGCATAGTAAGATTTCAACATCACCATAAATATCTCGACCTAGAGATAGGCTCACACCAGCAAAGTTTGGCTCCAAAGTCCATGACTAGGAAATGCCAAAGTTTTAAACTGGAGGAAAAAAAGTTGTGCATAAAGGCAAAATGAAACTAGATTACGATCACAGCTTGTGGTGTTTCCTGCATTATTGTATTTCCTTGCCTTTTAAAAGCACCTTTTCATAGGTTAGACTAAGAAATGAATTCTTACTTGCATCCAGAGAAGCTTGTATCACAGAATACAGAGGAGGCTTTAACACACATTTGTACTTTTTCAGCTCTGCAAAAATCTTCAGGAATTCTGGAGAAAGGGTCTTTAATGGTCCCAGTGCAATTCACAGGTACTTTTATGGCAGTCACAAAACCAACCGAAACATCTTTTCCCCCTGGTCCCCAGCAGTTATTGATTATTGGGAAGCAAATAAGAACCCTGAGCTTCAAGAGATGTTTTTTTACTGGCAAACACATGGTGGGTAGGAACTGTGTACAGCTGCTTCACGCTGGGCCAGTGCAGCAAGGCAAGCCATAGGAGTCAAGATACTCACAGCTCAGTTTGTGTGACAGGTATGGAAAGTTGAGGGTTTGGACATTGTGTGAAGTTTAGGCTTACAAACTAGTTTCAGAGAGTCTGGAGAACATATAGCAGCAAGCAGTATGAAGCATGTGCTGGTCATTTGGCACTTGGACACCCCAAAGAGTGGTTAAGATGTGGGTGTGCCTCTCTTCTACATGCTGAAAGACTTTCCAGTGCTATCTTACTCACTGCCTTGGGTCTTACTATAGCTGGGTGATTGTTAAAACTTCCTTTAAGAAGACTGCATTTTCTTGAAGTTCAAGCCTTCAGCTCTTCAGGGTTAAGCCTGCCTCCTTTCTCTGTCTCTAGGCACAAATACATTAGGCTCACACTTTTAGCCTGAGGGCTGCCTCACCCTCACCTTCCTTCCTCTTCTGAAGACAAGGAGCACCAACACCCCATTTCCACTCCCTTCTCCTCCCAGACCTCCACCCCACTCATTATAATATTCTCAGATTCTACACTATATCAGTTTCTTTGCCTGTTTAAAGTCTGTTGAGTGGTAATGTTTAGTAAAATATTTAACCAATGAATTCCTAAATGTTGAGAGGCATCCCTTCACAGAGCACAAATGATTGCATTATTCAAGCAGTGTTTTTCTTTTCATTGTTCTGTAAAAGTCAGTGTTTTGTTCCAACTGCAATGTTTATTCCTATGTTCTGCTTATTTCGAGAAAAGATGTAACTATTTTCATGCAACTTGTATCAGAAATTATGGAAGTATTTACTACTGGTATACACTTCTTGTCTGAGATTTCAAGAACACAAAGGATAAGTCCCTAATGACAGCAATGTATGTATCTTTTTATGGATAACAGGGTGGCATTTATAATATTTCCCATTTGATTTTAACATCAACAATTTTCTTTAGCAGAAAAGCTGTTAAACTGCTTTCAGGAATAACCTCTTTGTTCCACAACTGTTGCTCCACACCTCCTTCTGCCCACTTTCCCTGCAACTGTGTGCCAGATCACAACAGATATCTGAGGCCTATTGCAAATTTCAACCACATTATTTAAGTCACAGGTCTGACATGTCTACACAAAAGCTCTTTAGTATCTGAGCTCTTTTTGGATGTCTGTAAAACTACTTTCTTCTACACCCAAAATTTAAAGGTATGAAACCGAAGAAGCAACTGTCAGACTAGTGTAATGATGTGAAACAGAACTCAGTGCTCTGTTTTGCAAGAAGATGTGAGAAAATCCCTGGCACACACAGAAAACTCAATTCCCACAAAGTTTAAAACCTTAATATCATTATAAATTACTGTATCTGGTGAATAATCTTCAGCCTGTGTTTTTTTCATGCTGGTTCTACTGCAACTCAGGATGACCTTCTCATCCATATAAATATCCAGTCTTTCCTGGGTTTGCTTAATCTTTAACCTGAAAAACATCTCAGAAAGAAAGTTGCACAGTCCAGCTCCACATGTATAAAACCTATTGCTACTTGTCCTTGTTTATCACCAACATAAGCAACCTTTCTTCTCTCACCATTTCCTAAAAAGGCCCTATCACCATGCTTGCACCTGTCAGGAGTGAGAATGCATTTGAGGCAGCTTTTGAGAAGTCATTTTGCTTCAGTGTGGCAACACGATGGGAAATGTAGGCTTTGTCACAGAAAACATGGCTCACGTCCTCCCAGAGCTGATTCATTCCTGTCCTTTGGGGAGAGCAGCAAGAGCTACAGAGAAGCAGCAGTGCAAGTCATCTCAAGGCTCTGAAGTGATTATTCAGCTGCCATTTGCTCTTCCTATTCCCCTCATTACAAATGCAGATCAAAACACTCTGCAACTATGTAATATATGCTTCAAATATTCTACTCTGCATTCTTCTGATAAGAAAATGAGACATATATATTTATATCCAAACTATAAGAGAACCAATCAGCAAACTGGTGCCTATTTCAGTTTGGGTATTCCTAAAAATATTAACTGAAAACAGATCTCAGGAATCCAGAATAATTTTTTTTTTTAACATTCTCCCTGTCAGTGCAAGCAAAATATATCTGCTTTTTAGTAAAAGAGGGACAAACAAATGATGCAAATGAGTAGGCAAAGACAGTTGCACCACGTGTAGTTAAGCTTGATGGTATCACTTTCATTTAGAAATTCTTAAAAGCTATAAGTAAGTTTACTATTGGAAAACACCTATTTTTCCAACTGGAAGATCAAATTACTTAAAAAAAAAAAAAAGCCAGCATAGATCCAAGAGACAAGATTTTAATTTTTCAACACAGAGAAAGGTGAAATACTGCTCTTCTCTCGATGTTTTCAATATTTTTACAGTTTACAACAGTAATAGTGAACATCTAGATTTGATGTTTTTTGACAGTTCATGACTGCCTGGGCTAAAGGCTCTGTTTTACTTGTGGACCTCAGCTGTGCCATCCAGCCACTGTGGCTCAAAGAAGCCTACCGTGATTACCTCAGCTTCCAGTGTACTTCAGGGCACTCTGGAAACATGAAGAAAGATAGAAAGAAGAAAGATAGAAAAGTCATGATTTGGTGCTCTCCCCAGTCTAGTTATGTAGAAAATTTTTAGACGAAAGTATGTGACCGCATGCCATGAGATCAGTGTGTGTCAGACTCACCATGCATGACTTCCCCGGACAATCAGTACCCAAAAAAATTATAAATAAATTTATAGATAAATAGATAAATTTCCAGAATTCTCAAACTCTTACTAGACAAGATTTCTGTGCTTGGAAATATCAGGAAAAGGCTTATGGCTATTTGGAAGCCAAACCTCAGCAAGGATAAAGAATCATGAAGAACTGACTGGTTTTTGTCAGCCCTCTTACTATTGCAGCCTCTTCTGTACCTGTCAGAAACACACAGTAGCCAGATTCAAAATTAAGTTAGCACCAAGATTTTCAGTGTTTGTTTTTTGTTTTTTTTTTTCTTTTTTTTCCTGTGAGATCAGTTGAGAAAATCTTTTCTAATCAGGAAAGAAGAGCAAGATGCAAACTCAGGACCTCCTCCTTCACCATGTGTCTCATAAAATCATTGAATATCTGTTAAGATGCATTTCATGTGCACCAAGCACAAGGAGGAAAAGTTGCCCACAGCCAAGTGTGATGAGGATGTTTTAAATCTCTCCTAGGAGCACCCCAAAGGAACTGGAGAGGCTCTAAATTAAAGGCTACAGGTGCTCTATACCAGACATGCCCATTTAGACACTTTGCCCTGATGCTTTTTATAACATTCTCCTCCAGGATCTTTTTATGTTTCATATTATTTTATTGCAGTACCAATTAGCTGAAACATCTATATGAACCCCTAACCCTGCTGTGAATATTAAAGAATGCTGGGGATTGAAATAGAGAGCACTACCAGAGTGGATTTTTTAGACAGAATTAGAGGATAATAGAAGTCTTTTTAGTTTGTCTTGATAAACTGCATTTCAGGGAGATTCAGGAAATGTGTTTAGGGACTGCAATAGATTTATGCGTTTGTATATTTGGTAAGATATCTCATCATGAGTGCAACTCCTGGTACATCAGGACTTTTTATTAACTGGCACTCTCAAGCTCACAAAAAGATCAATAATAAAACCACTCTTATGCCTGATGAAATACCTAACTATCAGCCAGTTACACAATGTTTAAGGGACCATAGTGGGTCTTCTGGTCCAATCTCCCTGCTCAAGCAGGGTTATCCTAGAGCACATTGGGCAGGTTTGTATTTATCCTGAGTCTAGACAGGACAGGGTCAATTTTTGCAGTAGCCAGGAGGGGCACAGCCAGAACCCAGAGGTTATTCTATACCATCTCATGTCATTTTCCAAGGGTGGGCTGAAGGAACTCTGTTCTGAGGAGAAAGGTTTCCTTCCAGTCAAGCAAGCGTGGCAGAGGGAGTGGTGAGGGGGGGCCTGGTTGCCATCTGGGTAGACCTGCTGGGTGACACCAGTTCTGAGCTAGAGGGGGTGGTTGGATAGTGCTGGATCTGAGCTGGGAGCAGCAGGGTAGCATGGCAGAGGGAGCAGTTGGGTATTTTCTATTGCTGGGGTTTCCACAGTGAGCAGTGATGTTTCCTTTCTTGGACTCTCTCTCTTTATTGCTGCTCTTACTGTTTTTCTTAACTCATTGCTGTTTCCAGTAAATTGCCCTTATTCCAACCCATGATCTTTACCCTTTTTGCCTCCATTTCTCCTTTTCATCCCACTGCAGGGAAGAAGTGAAAGGAGGGAACAAGCAAGCAGTGCTTGGCTTGGAGTGGTTTGAGTGGAAAGACTAAATTGGAGAATACCACTCCTAAATCATGACAGCTCTCAGACAGTTTTTTAATATGCCCAGTCAGGGAAACTCCATTACCTCTTTGGCATCATCAGCTACCTGAAAGCAGTCAAAAAACATTTTTTAACCTCATTTGACAAAATGATGCTGTCAGGTACATGAATGCTGCAAGAAAAGAGTCTAGCATCATCCATGTCATCTAGAAATGGAAAGCGATCAAGTGATAAGCTGCCCTGAGAGATGTGAGGAGGTTCCAGTTCAGTCCTTCTGAGAGTCTTTGTTTTAACCCTTAAGTGTGTCACAACATTTCCATAGCATAGGGCAATTTGCAAACTGATAGCACTATTCTACCTCTCCATCCCATGGAACGAGAATTACATACACTATGATACTCTGCCTATGCAGACACCTACAAGATTCCATTGTTCTTTCTTCCCCATTGCCCCTCTGCTGTACAATTCCCCATCTACTGGGCACCTCCTTATACTTCAATTAATGTTTTAAGTAGATTTCCTTCAAAACTCTTAATGAGATTTCCATCATTAAGACGTGAGTTTTGCTTCCTTTCAGAACTCTCTAGCCAGGCCGAAAACCATAAAGCCAGGCAGGCATGTGTGGTTCCAGGAACACTAAGGGAAGGAGAAGCTCAGTCCTGAACATTGACCTGGTCTTAGGCCTGCTAGTACATGCTACATCTGAGCTCACACCCATTCGGAGCTAGTAAACTTTCAAATCATCCTGCACCTCCACCAAGCCTGCTAATTTTGGGATGGCAGCAGCAATCTGGATCACTGGAGGCATTGGGTAGGTACAACCTGAAGCAGGCACTATGTCATCTCACAAGGGTGCTCATTTTAGCTCATTTTATCTCATTGGCATCCAATATGTGTCACTTTAAGCAACAGCTGCTAGTAATCTATGAATGACACAAATGATGAGATGGTACTCTCTCCTGTTTTATAACAGATAGATTCACAGTATTAAAACCAGGATATAACTGAAAACCTCACAATCTGGATGCAGTGATTTGTTATTAAATGTCATCCTTTTTTTGCCACATCTGGGAGGTTGATTTGCAACATGCTTGTTCTCCTGATAATAGAAAACCAGAAAGATGTTAAAAAGCTTCCTCCCCTGCAAACTAGAAGGGAACAGTTTCCAGCAATGCTTCTTCTTCCCCAGAGAGAAAAAGCCCACCCTGTAATGATTGTAGAAGGTCTTATTTAAATGGTTTTAAAACAATGGGAAGGAGAAAAAGGGAGTGAAAAAGGGACATTTAAGTGTTCCAGAACTTTGAACAGATTTGTTCTTCTCATGCTGATGCACACTGTGCAGCATTAGATCACATGCTGCTAATATCATGTTGATTTATGGTCTGCATAAATGGAAATAAATGGTATTTGCTGTTACCCGGAGAATAATAGATGGCCCTGGAATGAACACAACACCACATTCACACAACAGGCTCTGTTCATGTCACAAGCAAGGGGAGTGCAACTTCGTAAGGTCCTTCTCTGCCATTCCCACCAAAAATCTTTGATACCCACTGATTTTAATGAGTAGGAGTGGACATTTAGGACAGCATTTTCCAAAGTGTCTGAATAATTTAGAAACCAAGCTGTGGTATAACAAAGCAGGGGAAATGTTGGGTGAATTTCTCCCTTGAATAAGAAACTAGAGACTCCCCAGGTCTTTCCACAAAGTTCACCAACCACACAAGCTGGTCAGGATCCTCTGCATCATTTCCTCTACTTCTTCCCTTCCCTGCAAGAAACCTCAGGGCCTTTTCTCATAACTTTCCTCCTGGCCTGAGTGACTTGAGCTCCCTCTTGAGAATGACTCTCTTCAAATATGGTGTGGGCACTGAGACACAAGGGAGCTAAGCTCTGAGCTCATGAAACCTGCTTGCCACTTTTGAAAATATGGCTTCAGGTGCTAAATAACTCCAAAATCACTTCAAAACTTACCCAGAGTGTCTGGCACTAAAATTTTAGCTCCAATGCAGTCTCTGATTGTGGGCATACAAGCAAAAGCACTGAGTTACTTTGGTTTAATGACTCATTAGTTAAGCTATTAGGTTTTACTTTACAACCAGGGAGGGTAAGTTTGTGCAACTAGCCAGTTACCATTGCTCAGCTGATGAGCAATACCCTGTTACGATGTGGCAACCTTGTTGCTTTTGAACATCTGCCCACACACTCCTCCATTATAACGGGGTCTAATAGAGCTCCAAATAGCTTTGGTTCCAAAACAATCTCAAACAAAACTTCTCCTTTAATAGAGTTTCAGCACTGCCAAAGCATTCACATTTCAGGCTGAAAGACTGAGTATTTAACCTCAGGACACAGATGATTTTCTGTTATTGTTGCTGTTGGCAGAGAAGGAAAGGTTAAATAAGTTTGAGACAATTTCATTTTTGATTCTCTATAAATATAGTCATGTCCATAGTGTCTTCTATTTCTCTGGTTAGATGATTAAAACCTTACAATTAATGTATGTTAAATTACATGTTATAATTAAAGGAACAACTGGTGAAGCCACATACCATTAAGGTTATCTGATGCTTCATGTATTAAGATTTTGCTTCTTTGTGGACAGCTTTGCACTACAGCTGAATTCTTATCTTTATTTTTGCTTCCTGACATGCTTACATCTAAACTGTACAGTCTTTACAGTTATGGGTTTGGGTGTTATGTGTATGTGTGTGTGTTCTGAATATATAATTAATAGCCTAATATATTAAAAGAACATTGAAACTATTGATACCTACTCATTCATCCTCAAACAGGTGTTATTATATACCATGTTGATGAAAATTTAAAAATCTAACTCAGTTCAACTGAGCACGAAAATCTTGGTGTGCTGACACTGTAACATTATTCATTTATTTGGCTAGTCTACCTCAGTAGGGATAACTAAGATGAATTTAAGAAAATAAAACTTATACAGCCATTGCCCTTCATAGCCAGTATCTTACGATGCCCAGCACTTGACATTTCATAGGAGATTGATAAATGGCAACTTGACTGGATGGTTGGGCTTGACTGGATGGTTGGGCTTGCAGTGTAGTGGGCAAAATATCCCCATACCTGCTCATCTTCTGGAGCTGACAGAGACAGGAGAAGGAATTTGTATAAAACACTTTGTTTGCTTTGGTGTTCTGTGCTCTCCAAGACACACAAGGATGTGAGCACAGAGAAACAACTGCCTCCATCATGATTGCATGCAACAAAACTAGAATCCTAATACAAATCTTGCAAAGCCTTGTAAAAAAGGGATTTCTGGAATACCCCTACAGTGGATGCACACTAACTTAGGTCACCATTAAAAGCATTGGATTCCTTGCTCTCCCATTACTTCAGCTATTAGGGCTCAACAAGTCAAGAGGACAAACTGATGCAGGCACATATGAACACCTTTTCTTCAGTTGCCACAGCCAAATTTGCCAAGGATCTTGAATCACAGTCTGTAGTGACACAAAGCCAGTCATGGAGTCACCAATGAAAGAAAATTTGTGCCTTTTTTTGACAGATATTTGCTAAAGGAAAAAGCAAGAACACACTAATTAGGACAGTAATATATGCTGGATATACATTTCATTCTGGCAGATACTCTCTACTTGGACAACTCAGCAAAACAGGTGAGGGAGAGAAGGGCAGGAAGCAAGACAGAGATGAAGTTAAATGAAATCTTCAGGGTTCCTTAACAAATAAAAACAAGGGTCCAGGACAGAGTTTTCTAAATGTTTTCCTGCTGAGAATTTTATAAAGGAATATTCACTTTCTCAGGGAGAAGGTAAATGAGAAGAAAGTTAATTTCTTCTACTATGACTTTGATAAGAATATTTCTTTAGCATCTTCATCAAAAACTAAAGCCAAAGCTACCAAAGCAGACATAGATGAAGCAAAACAAACCTGAATAATCTCTTGGCTTCAGCGTCATTTCATCAAGGTCAGCCACTAATACATATAAGTATATATGTGTGTGTGTGTGTGTGCATGTGTGTGTGTATTTATATTAGAATGTCACAGTAGTAAAACTGTGAAAAATGAAACTATTTAATCATCACAAAGAGAAACAGTTGAGCTAGCTACCTCAATACATACAAAGGAAAAATGGAAAAAGGAAGAAACGGTTCTGCTTCTGACCAAAAATAATTTTTCATCTCCAAACAGAACCTGCAACAGTAGTGAGTTCTACCTATTTAAGGGCAATTACAGTGGAAGAACTAGGTCACAAATAGATTTTCTCCAAATAGTATCCCTATATTTTATACTCATTGAAATTCTTTAGACTAGAATTCTCTAAACATATTTTTTTCCTTCTTAATAATAGTTCACTTCTATTCAGGTAAAGCTAAAACCAGAAAGGTGGAACAGTTGTCACCACAACTCTTTGAAAGCCCAGCTCTAAGTCCAATACTGAGTCATCCAGGGCAGATAAATTGTGCATATCCTAAAGAATTCTCCAGCACATGAATGTCATTCCAGTAGACACAACACCACTGAATTCTGAAGTGATTCTTAAACCTCAACTATGTTTTTTGCACATGTTGACCACATACAAGGACATTTTATTTCTGATGTGGGGGAGAGGAGGAATGTGCCACCAGTTTGTCACAGAGCCCCAGGGACTGACTGAGAAGCCAGCAGTCTGATATGGCTTCTAGCAGCACACCTAGCAGCTGACCAGGACAAGCCATCCCGATAATAAACCCTTGGGGTGGAAAAGAAAGTTCAGGACAGTTCTCATTCAACAGGTGCTGCACACATCTACCTCTGGGTAGCTGAAGTGCTGCTAACAGAGAGGAGTTGTCTGTTATTTCCTTCTTCCCTGTACTTTTAGAAAAGAGAAGTTTTGCCACTTGGCTGGGGAATGTCACACTTTTCAGGCAGAAGGATCACTGCCCTGGTGTGGAAGAACTGTCTTTCAGCCCTGCTGAAAATACCAATGTATTTCCTTTAAGTACCTAACCATGGTTTCTCCTGCAAGTTGGGTGGTAGAGCACAATATGACAGCACTTCTTCTTTTTATGTCACAACACTCTACATAATACAGATCCCCAGAGAGATGTGAGTGCTGCATTTTATTGCACTTTAAAAACACTGTGCTAATAAATTCCAGTCTCATATAAACTACATGGACAGAAGTGCTCTGCCCATGCAATCTGTCTGCTCAGTAGAAAATGTGTGTTATTCTGAAAAAGTCCACAGCTTAAGGTTCCTCACTGGAGCGGTACAGATGAAAGGAAGAGCTCTGTTACTCTTTCTCCCCTTGAAAAATAAGGGCATCACAAAATATGCCAGATACAATAACTCATGGACTTATGGCTCCAGTGTTCTTACATAGTTTCTTTTATTTGCACATTGTAGTCTCTACCTTTTTATTCTAAAAAAAACATTTCCTGATTATTTTTTATTCTTTCCTCAAAATAACAATGCCCACAAAAGTCTGCAGTGTTTGCTTTTAGCACAAAAGCTTCTTTATGTCTTCTGGAAAATTCTTCCATTTCACATTTTAACCAACTGAGACAATTAGATCAAATCTAAACTGGAAAATTCAATTATCTGGTCTCCTACGTCTTGCAGTTAAACAGCTTTTTTGAAAGCTAAACTCCTACCTCTCAAGAAAATAAGTTACATGAACAGCTAGCAGTTCTGAAATAAAATCAGAAATGGAAGAGCCAGCTGAGGGTATGGTGCTGGTCTTAATGTTTTCAGCTTTGTATCCCAGATCCTTATGACTCAGAAAAATATGGCTGTTGTTCTTCTTGTTTTTAATGAAGTTTGCCATAATCTTCCTCCCTTAATTTGTTGGGATGAAATTTTGTTACCTTTTCAAAGCAGTCAGTTTATTTGACATCTTCTCCTGTGTCTCCTACCTAGGCTTATTTTAGTGAGATCACATTCTGTTCTTCTCGCCTTCCTTTCTTACATGCATCCAAATCCCCTTTTTGGTCTTCAACAGGGCCCTTGCAATTAGCAAGGACCCTCCAGGATATGGTCCCCAGTGCAGTGCTCCACCTGGCTGGCAGGGATATGGATTTTGACAAGAAGATGCTGATTTTGTGGCTCAGCTCTGGCCCAGTGATGTTTTCTGTGTCCTTGATCCTCAAAAAAACAATTTGTTATTCAGAAAATTGGAGAGCAGTAGAGAGACTCAGAAAATCAGTTTCCTAGCTTTTAGCTAAATGCCAATCTCCTCCAATACAGAGGGAAGAAAGGAAAGGATTACTCTAATAATTTCATAAAACTCCATTAAACAACCAGCTAGCTTTTATGTCCATTACTGTAATCCTCACCTAGTTTATTTACCTTCCTGTTCTGGGATGCTTTTAGTTACTAAAAACTTCCAGTGATGTGCTAAGCACTTTTCCCTCATTAGCAGAATGTCACCCCTGAAATGTGCAGGTCTCACAAGGGCTCAGCCCCTCTCTTTCACACCTGCTCTGCTCATTCTCTTTCATCTCCCACAGTCATTCAAATATTAGTATAATTCTTTGTAAGAGGTAAATCCAGAAACACCTGGAGATGGAGAGAAATTTTGTTCAGGATGTATTAACCTAGCAAATTAACTGTTTAACCCCTCCTTCACTCCTCTGGTATGACTATACTTATTTTGACATCAAGTGTGCATCCACTATCTTTATACTTATGAAGTTATTTCTCTGTGGGAAAGGAAATCAGTTTTATGGCCTTACAATCAAATTCTCCCCAAGGTGTTCACTGTATGACTCTCTATGTAATAAAATCATCTTTCCCAGAAAAATCATGCACCAGTAAAAGCCCTGGTGGGAAAAAGAGGCCAAATGAGAAATAAGTAAGCTTTCCTGATACTCTGTATCACCACTGAGCCCAAATGTTTGCTGTTTGCTGCAGGTGGAGTCTGCTCTCAGGAGTGGGTGGGATTTACGCGTATTCTAGTCCTCAGTCTAAGCATGGCCCTGCTGTGAGCCTCCCCTGGGCAGGGGCTCAGCAGGGCCTCCCTGAACCCTGAGGTCTATGCCACCAGCTCCTCTTCCCTGTTTTTGCTTGGCATGGCTTCTACATCAAAGAAAAGCTCTGTGTTCCAGCTCTAACCCCTACAGGGCTGGAAAAAAGCAGCTCAGGGCCTCTGTCAAAGACTTTCCCTTCTAAAGACCAACCTTCTTGAATAATGACAATGACAAAATCATTGATTTTTGCAAATCACAAAGAACCTTGGGTTTCAGCTCATTTTCATGGCCCATGAAATTGCATTTCAGGGCAGATATACTGGGGTTCATCTCCTGCAAGGCAGATAAATTTAGATGTCTAAAACTAAGTTAGGCATATTAAACTTCTGTATAGTTAAAGGAGAGAAAGGATAGTCCTTTTCATCTTCTTCTGTTACCCATCTGTGGAAGAGATTCATCACCATCTGCAAATAAGCAGTTTTGTATAAAAAGGTCTCTACAGTGAACTGCTAAGCCTTAGCTCACATTCTACAGTCAAGACAGAGTAGTTATATCAGTTATATCAGTCATGATGGCAGCAAAATAAAAGATCCCAGAGCTCAGGTTCAAGATTAGCACCACTGTTCACGTGTACCCTGGCATGGGTCCGACCTGTACCAGCTACACCATCAATGCTAGCACATTGTTAGGAGATAGCATAGGTCGGGCACCAGCCCCAGAAAGCAATAGGGATAAGGCCAGGTTTTTTAGGGAGAAGAAGAAAGATAATTCAGGCATATGGTTGCATGCATGACACCAAAACTTATCAGCAGCCCATGGTCTGTCTAATTTGCTAATGAAGAGCTCCTTCTCTTTTTGTTTTCCTGTGTATGCTGTGACTGTGGGACAGGGATGTAACCTGTCCCTTCCTGGAGAAGCAACACACATTTTATAGTAGGACTTTTCCTTTCCTAAATGCCTGTGCTCAGAGGGAGAAATTCAGCCATCCATTCTCTTACTTCTCTGGTGAGATACTTTCACTAAGATGCTGAGGATTTTTCTAGATAAGAAAGCTGTCTGGAGTACATCACAAAAGATGTGCCTTGATCAAAATCACAAGCTTATCCAGACTTTTCTAATTCTGTCATGACCTAGCTTTAAAACAACTAATACAGGGTCACACACAATTTTTCAAAACTTTATTTCCCATTTCCAGTGAAAGAAGGACTAAAGGGGTTACAAAGAATGTGGAAAATACTTGAAAATAAGTCCTTTTAAAGAAGACAAGCCAGTCATTCCTCAAACTGAAGGCATCAGACCTGTTGCTCCCCACTCACAAATCTTTATCAATACATGATGAAAATTAATTACCAGACTGAGAAAAAAAATCAGTTCCCCATTACAGGCGTGGGATGGGCAACTATTTGAGACACATTTTTCTTTTCTTTCCATCTCAACTTTTTCTTATTGATTTGCAGCTCTTTGATGATAAATGGATCAATTGTCTGGTAAGAAAAGCAGGAGGCATATATTTACATTTATAATCACAATTTTAATCATTCATCTCATTTTAAAAGTCACTGTTATTCATTTTTATGGTTTTTTTCTCCAGCATTTTATTTCAGCATAAAGTGTTAAAATGTTAGCACTTCTCATTACTGACTGATTATTTTCCTCAGGATTTTAAGTTTTCTTTCTCTTTCCCCGTGCCTAAAATCCAATTTACAACCTGCTAAAGGCCTCATAAGATTTTTATGGATTATTTCCTGAAATCACATTAATCTAGCTCCTGTTACTTTGCACTAATTTCACCTGCCATTGTATGAAGTAACTAAATTCAATTGCTTGGAAATGATCCCCTGGAGACTTCTTCATGAAGCGAGAAAAAGAAAAAAAGTAACCCTACCTTGATGAGGTTATAAATATGGTGGGAACAGCAGGCCTATAAATTCACAGTATGTGGACCCTTATCAAACTATGACAATCAGAAGCCATCAAATAAGGTCTTTCAAATAAGATATAGATAAGGGCTTGGATTAGATTGCATTTGGCTTTGTCTCAGCTACTCTGTTAGTCTCTCTGGCCTCAACAAGTGATACATTATTTATCGCTGTTTTAACAAGCTAGGGAAGTTGTCCAGTAGCTTATCAGCTGCACACTGGTTCATTAGAACACTAATTCAACCAATACTAACTATGCTGGGCATCAGCTATCAATTAGATGTGTCCTTTATTTTAGGGAAAGTCTGCAGATAACTCTGCAAGCCATCTAAGAAAATGGTATTTAAAAACAATGAAGCAGCCTGGTCTCTCTGACACATAATCCTGTCTGCTCCACTTGTTTACATGATAAAAAATCCATCTCCTCCAAACCTCGTCACTGGGTAGTTTAAGAGCAGCAGATATGCTTGAGATAGAGTAATTCAATGTAATTGCTCAGGGTTGTAAGAAAAGTTATCTGACTTTGGAGTGGACTGTGTCTGATCCACGCATGGCTTCCCAGACACAGTGACACTTTCATGGAGCTGGCAGGACAGCGCTCCCTGGGCACGGGATTCATTCACACGGGCTGCAGGCAGTAGATAAAGTGCACATTAGGGTCTTCGGTTTCCTAAGCTCTGGACCAAGCTCCAGCAAGATGCCATTAGGACTCCAACTGGCTGCTTCCTGGTGCTCCCATATGCAATGTCTTCCTGGCCTCTATTCCACAGCAAGAAGAGGCTGGGACTCTTGGCTATTGCCCCCACTTGCCCGTGCTGGGCTGTGCTCTGATTCCTAAGGAGCAGCAGTGTGACCTAGGAAGAGTTGAGTTTTCTCTTCCTGAAATCACTGCTGAATCTGAGTCAACACCAGTGTGGCCCTGGATTTATCCCAGCCAGCAAGTTCTTTTTCTTACGGTCCTTTTGATTTTTGTTTCTTGGAATAGGCAATCATTCTCCTGTCAGATATAACTGACAGCAGATAACTAACTGAACCAACTCAGCTTATCCACACTGAAATTCTCTTATCTAGGCTACCTTAATTGTACTTGGAATCAGTCTGCCATTTCTCATACTTGGTAATTAGAAATGCTCCTTCCTAAGTAGTGTAGGATCAGTGTCACATAGGGGAAGATTTTCAAAGTCATCATACAGCACTTCCCGTCTATAGATTTACATAGCAGAGTAGTAGGCAGGAAAAAACATGTGTTTCTGGTTTAAGCCACTATAGTGATTTTTAATGTATATAATGTATATAATGCTAGCCTTAAAGTAAGACCTTCCTAGATGGCAAAGTTAAAATATGTGCCTTTACAGGTGGTAAGTTGTTACTTGAAACACATTTGTACCTTTACACTTGGACAGTTTTACCACTGGGGTTCTGACCACAAATTGCCCTAACTGGGAATTAATTTAGAGATCAATCCCCCAAAGGGGTTGTTGTTTGTACATTCTTAGTCTCACATGGAAAATATATTTTACCCCTCAGCCCTAGAAGAATCAAACTCAAAAGCTTCCACTTTTCAGGAAACTGGTCTCAACTCTAGGCTGTGGCCTAAATTTGAATGAACAGGAGAAGGGCTCTAGGGCTCTGTGAGGTCTTCCTGCTGAAGCTGCTACTTTTCACATGACATATTTACCCATTTCTGGAGACAAAGGACAGATGCAAAGAGGAACCACTTCAAGAGGATGGACTTAATGTCCCCCACCCTAAGAATAGTCCATGGGCTTGTGGTAATGGCACTCTTCATGGAAGCATGAGATGTGAGGTTACAGTCCCTCAGGCAGAGGAAGGAACTGAACTTGGGTCACCCACATCCTGAATGAGTGTACTAACCCACTGAGCTGAATAATAAACAATAATGAAAAGGAGCACTGTCCCCCAGCAGTTCTCTTCTAAATGGGAGAAAGATATCTGCTCTGTTTTTCAAATCATATATATTCTTGGGCTCCTCACTCCAGAAATCTAAAGACTGTGTAGGAGTTCGAATGCTTTTAGCCCAAGCCCAGGACTCATGATATTCAGCTGGCCTCAGCCTTTTTTTGTCAGCTAGAAAAATGGCTCTGTGGCTGTTTGGGATCCATCTCTGAAGCCCCAACTCTCTTTTATTTATATAACCAGTTTGGATCTCTAATTGGGAGCTGTATGTTCATTTAATAAGCAGGTGCAGGGCATCAAATGCAGCAGTGCTCACAACCTCTTGTGGTCGCTTTCATCTCCTGGTCTGGTGCATATTTAGGTTCTTAACTCTCAGTGACTTCTTTCTCATTCTCCAAACTGGTCCTACCAGAATTACTCTACTTCACATTGTGTGACTCACTAGCCACTGTGAGATGATCAGATACCCACAGAAAAAGGGAATGTCTATCCTCGTAAAACATAGGAGAACTGTGTGTGCATTATGTGCTGTGTTTCCAAAGGCCATTATGCTCTTCCTTATTTATATTTTTGTATTTTAATATAGTCCTCATTGTTCACCATAAATATTCCCCATTCCCAGAGACTGGGTTATTTTAGAAAGAAATGGAACAAGCAAATTGTCTTACTTCTGAGATTTACAATAATCAGGTTATCACATATTCATAAATCAAGATATTTACTGCAAAAAATGTTTAAGAAATACAAAGTACAGTTACAGGAAACTACATATTTCCAAACACCCTGGTGTTTGAATATTCAAAAGATACTTCATGTTCTTCTATTTCTTGCCAACAGCTGAAATGCTGAGTCTTTATTAGGAGTGTTTATGGTAAAATAAGCACATGACATTATCTCCTGTCTGATCAAAAAGAGTCAACATACTACTTTAAATGGCAGAAGTCTATTTCTGCAGCTTCCAGTAGTTATTGTTGTAAACAAGGGATTGCTGCATTTGTCCATAGCTTAGCCAGAATGTTAATGTTTCCTATTAAACATTTTCTTCTTTCTTTCCTAGACCATTCTGTACTACCACACCCAGCTGCGAACATCTGGCTCCAAGCAGTGACACCAGCTGATGAGAAATGGCATTCCTGCAGCTTTTCTTTCTGAAGACTCATCTAGAGGTGGCTGTTGTCCAGCAGACAGCACTCTGCACTGCTGAATGTCAGTGTCTGGAGTCCCACTGGACAAAGGCTCCTAGAGTTATTCACATAGAACTGTGTAAGATAAAGAATTGGGAGCCTGATTCTCAGAACTGTGGTTCTACAGGTCAGTAAGGTCCTCTGGCCAGTCACCTCAAACACTTTTTCACCCTGATGATGTATGGACTGAAGCATTTGGACATCCAGTCTGAAGCACAAGACAAATAGTGATTACTAATTCAGACTGGTCTCCTGGCACAAACTGCAAATATGCCAGTGGCAGCTCTGTGTTTGAAATCAGCATGGATGACAGCCGTCCAACTCTGACACCGCTTTATGTAATCTGGCATGCCATGGAGCCTCCACTTCTCCACCCAGTAACACTGGGGCAGCTTCTGGAGAGGAAAACTTTCACGCTTTAGAGGTTGGCTGGTACGAGTACTGGAAAAGAGAATAACACTGAGTGTTAAATACTAAAAAGTTATCATTTTCATTAGAAATAATAATTAATATCTAATGCATTTAATTCTAAATGTAAATTAGTAATATTTTAATAATAACTTGAAGTCAATGTCCTTTATCACAGGATGTCAAAACACTTTATAGGTAAAACCCAATTAAAACTTCCCATTATCTACCTTTGTGATCCTTCCCACTGGTTGCTCTCAGGGTGTTTTATAAGGCACAGGTCTCTGCCATCATTGTGGTGAGGAAACTGCAGCACAAGGAAGTTAAACACCTTTTTTGCATTGCCTCAGAAAATCAGTGCTAAGATGATAAGAGATCCTATGTGTCCCTATACAGAACCTATTGCTATGTGGGACTTGAGTAACAATGAACAGTTTCCAAGGCTGCCCTCCAAACTAGCACCGGGGTGGTAAGTGAAGCAGGTTTTGAACTGCCTGACTGCAGGGTTTGGTACATCTGCACAACCTTTTGAGGTCAGACCTATGCCTGCCTCAAGAGGGCTGGTTGCAAGAGAGGGTCCAAAAACTGCAAAGCTTCATTAGTTTTGAGCTGTTTCTCTGCTGAATTTACTGTAAGTGCCTCACAGGCAGGAGATGGCTGACATCCACCTTGCTGTGTATGGAGGGGGATGGGCACATATGTGTCTGCAAAGGACCAAGCAGCCATGTCCCTTGCTAAGCATCACACATCAGTCAATCTCAATGCAGGACATTTCAGAATTCAATATTCTGGGGGGCAAAACCAGAACTGAAAATGTTACTCGGATACAGGATTTAGCTGAGCAAGCAGACTATGACAAGTTAGTAAACATATCACACAGTGTATTAAAAGTATTACAGGATGTACGTGCTAGAGCTAGGACCTGAGAACTACAACCATGGAAGATTTTCCTTGTATTGCCCATCTATTTATTGCCATATACTGAAGGTACTTTCAACACTTTAAAGTTAAGTTTTCAGTTTTCAAGTTAGTTTTTCTTTCTGGTTGTCCAATTTAACACCTGGTTTAGATGATGAATTACAAATTCTTCCAGACAGGAACTAGCCCTCAGCACCCAATCCTTACATTATAGATGCTCTGTAGCAAAGAAAGGAATCCTAAAACTGAAGATGCTACTCTGCATTGACCTCAATGCCAATTAAGATACACCAGGTGTAAAAAAATAAGTCAGTAAAATGTATTCCCTCATAAAGACTGTTTAATCTAGAATCAGTTTCTTAGCACACGTTCGCCACTCAGCTCTGAATAACTTTGTTCAGTTAGCTGGGTCTCTCTCCATGTGCTACCATGGGACATGATGGCAATTATAGTCACTGGAAGTAGTTAAGTAAGTAGGTAGCAAGCAAATAGGTAGTTAAGTACCTAAGACTAGATACTTAAGACTAGTACTTAAGACTAGGTACAAAATTTCATTTTGAATTAATCAAAGACCCTTATATGAACTCTTAAAAACAGAGGTTCTCTTGAAAGTCTTGCCTATAAGTTCTTCTGCCTTATTCTCCTCAAAAATCCTTGAAAGAGTGAACTAAATCCATAAAACAACTCCTCATGGTACAACATTTTCTTGATTTTCCCCACACCACAGCTTTATCCTTTAAGAAATAATGTTAATTCAGTTTTTTTTTTCTACTTGAATTTGACAGTATATCTTGTTTGTATAATAAATATTGTCTGTATAATAAATATCTTTAAACAATTTTTTCAGATGCCAGTAAAGATAGATCCATTTGAAAGGGTAAATAACCTGTTTTAAATAGAGTTCTGAAAAAAGTGGCCAACACTATCTATGAAATTTGCAATCATAAAAGCTTTCTTTGGAACAGATTAGAGACAAAATATTTCATTTGCTTTGTTAGTGTCCTTTCATTTGAGTCATAATTATATCCAAACTGCAGCTTCTGAGGGCCACACAGAATAATACAAACGCCTTTGTTTCCGCGGATTCATGTTCTGTTGTTTCCATTCCCATTGCAATCCTGGTTAAATGAATGAGGAATCTGAATGCAAAGGCATGCAGTATTCTGGGACTTATAAGAAGCTGAAATGCTTTGATGTGCTTTCCAAAGCCTATAGCCAGATTCACTGTTCTTTTCCCATCCTATCCTTGACCATAGCTTTCCTGGGTCTTTGTGTAAGCTACAGAGCACCCTCCAGAACTGAACTGTGAGAGAGATGTTATCAGATCAAAATATCACACAACCAAAAGTGTCTCACCTGAAATTGATGCGTCCCAGAGAGGTCATTTCCTTGCCAAGCCTGGGCTCCACAGGTGCTGCACTAACTTGTCGTGGTGTGTTTTTATGTTCATAAGGGTTGGATTTAGGTAGTTATTTTATTAATGTTAGTTAGATCAAGATGGTATGTTCCTTGCATCCCCCATTTCTTTCCCTCACAATTGGTTCGATCCAAGTTGTTTACCCTAAAAGTTCCTGCCACTTGGCTCCCCAGTTAACTGTCAATCTCCTCACTCCTCCCTGCTCTTTCCTTGTTTGGTTCTGCCACTCAGAGTTTGTTAACACCCCTCTAGTTGTCAATCCCGTAACCACCCCCAATTTCTTCCAGAAGTTTCTGTGTCAATCACCCCAGTTTGGCTTGTCATTTGTTCCCTGATTTTGTACCCACCCCTGTCATACTGTCAGTGGTTGTTACAATTTATGTAATCCCCTCATAGTTTGCCTCTATTGGACGAGACAGGTTTACACCCCTGTCTGCCCAATCCCTATTTAAGTTGCTGTAACGCTTGATTTGACTGACACTTGTCCCTGCTCCCGCTCTGAGGAGATCTTTGTTCCTGCCCCATCTGGGGGAATAAAGACTCTTTGGGCAGGCAAACGACTGTCCGTTCCTTCATCTCTTCATCTCCTCCCAGCGTGTTTTGCCTATCTGAGCTGCATAACCCACGGCTCAGCATTCAGCACTACCAAGGTGGCCGGAGCCATTCCCCTAGAGTGCCCATTCTCATGGTGGCCACCCAGCCTTATACGAGCGGTGCTAGCTGGCGCATTCCATCTGCCCGTGGCTGTGGCTGGTAGCCGCCACACTAACTGCTCACAGGTAATCACTAGTATGGACAGTCAATCCATGCCTTATTTGCTAAATTCCTCCCTTCTGAAATTAGAGCCGTTATTTTTACCCATTATGTCAGAAGTTAATGGTGATATTCTAATTTAATATTTACGGCTTAATGCCATCAAAAATTTAACAATGGGGAAATAAAGGGGACTTGGCCAAGTCCTAGATGAAAAATGACAAATGCAAAGATTCGGAAACTTCTGCAAAACTTAAACCCTGATCCACATCCAGAATAACTTGTGTCTTTTGTGTGCAACATGGGGGATGCAAAGGTTGAAACTAATCCTGAGAATATTAATGTCATGGCACAACCTTTGCAGCTGAAATGCCCTTTCTTACTAGGCTACAGAATTCCCCACTTCATGGCAATACTGAGAACATCAATGTACATGCTTTGCCTTAATTTAGTCCTCAGAATACCCACTCTTAGATTATAGATATCCTGAATAAAGAGGAACATAAATTTGATCCAAGACAGCCGAGATTAATCTAAAAAAATGACATTATTTTCTACAGGATGTAGCAGTAAGAATAAGGGAAGTCCATAACTCAAATCAGGACTAGTACACTGTAAATTATTTCCAAAAAGCACTCAGAAAGTCTTTCAAGTAAAATCAACAGATTTTACCACAGACAAGCTAAAATACCACACATTTCTAACATCAAATGCTACTAGTATAAAAAGAAATAGAATAACCAAAGTAGTAAGACCATGTTCATAATTCAGTGTGATAAACTAATTCTAACTAGCTAGCCAGTGTTACCTAAAATGATGTCACTGGTCTTTTAAATCAATGTCTCATGTTTCTTTCCTGATAGCAGCTCAGATTCAGAAATTCTTTTTATCCAAGGTGTATGATAAAATATTTTTCTGCATGTTGACATTACTGATACAGGTCAATTCTCCTGTCCATGCTGCAGGAATTGTGAATTATCTGCACATGGAAATCATGGTGATAACAACCTGAGCCCAGCACAGGGGATGAGAACAGAATATCCAATTGAGATCTGCAGTGCAGATAAGCTTTCTGCACCGAGAACAGAAGATGTGAATACATACATCAAAAACATGCAGTATTCTGAAACTTGCTTATCCTCAAGTGGCATGAAAACACAAAGAGAAAAAAGCCTTTCTGATGTCTGATAATGAGAAACATGGCTGACTTTCAGATTTGAAATTATTTAACACAAACATACACACAGAATAGAAGATAAATATTTGAAAAAAAATTGAAATTAAATGAAAAAAATTACTTATTACAGTAGACATCAACTAATGGATCACACTTATTTAGTGTCAGTTCAAAAAAGCCGGGGGATTTTACTAAGTGCATCCAAAAATATTCACTAGAAAACACAGCAAATATGTTATAAACTCATTTAAGGCATAGAGCTCATCAACGCTGTTTGCAATTATGAAATCATTTGGGGATACGGTATTTTTTTAGAAGGAATTGTTTTGCTCTTAGATGGAAACCACATCATAGTCCTTCAGACATAAATCTTTTATTGTATCTTCAAGAAAGAAGCTGGAAATTGTGCAACAAGGCGCCACTGATAAAATGTAAGCATCCCCTTGGAGTAATCTGGATGAGCTCATTACTTGAGGAAGATAACAGGGTATGTCATGGTTACAAAACACTGCTTTTCCTTTTCAGTTAGTGACAGAGGAACACAATGAACATAGTCCTGTGCACAATATAAAATAAAATACTTGGTTCTTCAGGACAGCAACTGCTTCTGAGTCTTGGCTTTGATTTACTCCACTTTACAGTTAGATATATAACCCAGTCAGCATCAGGTGGACAATTTCCTTTTCATTCTGTGCAGGTAGAATTAGCGTCATAGCCAAGGGCTGCGCATCAAAGGCAAGTAAAAAGAAAATAACACATGATGTAAACTGATGCAATGATCTGACAGAACTTATTTCAGATGTAACCTGGGACAGTCTTAAGCCTTCAGACTTCATTCATCATTTGTGGTCTCACTTTCATCCACATCTTCTGTGTACCTGCCTGTCATGGTTTGACACTGGCACAATGCCAGCGCCCCCATGAAAATGCACCTTCCCAAATAATTGCTGTGAGATGTGATCAGGAACAGAGCAGAGCTGGCCCAAGTTTAATAACAAAGAAAAAAAAAACGTTATTAAACTACTACTACTATAAAAAACACAGACACTAAATCCAGGATGAAGACCCTCCAAAACACTCCTCCTCCTACCCAATTTCCAAACAAACCCACAGTGAGACACCACCCAGGATTCCTGATCAATTTGCCACCCTTCAGATGATCGATACTCAGTCCCTCAAAGGAGAGAGAAGTCTCTCTTGCACCACAAACTTCCCCAGGAAACACAATTGCCACCCTTGTGTTTCTATGTCACACATGGCAACCGCCCGGAGAAAATCTGCCATGGTGACACTCTCCTTTCCATGTCACAGTGCTCTCACCACCGTGCATGGACAGACTGCTCATAGGGCTCCTTTAAGGATGCTTTGCCAAGGACCAAAAGAAAACAACAGTTTAGCATCTCATCTTGGAACTACAGTCCCCCCCATTTCTTCCTGCCCTGGGGCCGAGGGTCTCAAGAACAGAGATCTTCTTCTTCCTGAAGACAGAGGGCATCTCAGCACCCTCTTCAGCTTTCCTCTGTTCTCTCCATTCCTCTGTTGGTAGTCACTGCAACAAGTCTCTTGGCCCACCAACGCATCCCCCTAAATGCAGTCTCTGTTGCAGGAGAATTTGGTTCAGTCTATGGCTAACAAGAAAAGTCCAGCCACAAGCCACTCCATCATCTCCTCCCACTCAAAAATTTCTTCTTCTGACATCTCAGATCCCAGACTGTCTCTCTTCTACTTCAAATCAAGGAGGAGTAATATTTCACAAAGCCTTCATTTCCCAGGAAAGGGTTAAAAGTTCAGACTCCCTGGACGGCTGAAATCTCTGCCCAGCAGCCAATTCCCAAGGCCAAGGCTGGGCACCTCGCCCCCCCCTCCTTCTCCTTCTCCTTCTCCTTCTCCTTCTCCTTCTCCTTCTCCTTCTCCTCCGCCAGCAAAGTTACAGGTGCTGTCCGGACTCTCTGTCTCTTCCCTCTGGGTGTGGGGGACGGGATGGCAAAGGCATCTTTGCTTCTCTCCACCCTTCCATCCACAGGAGCTGGCTTGGTTCCAGTCCTTCAGCCCCCTCGGCTCACCTCAACCAGGCCACTGGCTTCCCCTCCCCAACCCAGTCTGTGGCTGGGCAGGGGAGGTCTGCACTGCGCTCTGACCGGAACCAAAGAGACAGTTCTCCTGGGAGTTCTTGCTTTTAACCCCCTGTGTTCTCAGAGGCGTGTCTATAACTTCAGTGGTCACTCCAGGTACCAATATCCAAACCTGACCACTGATTGGTTTGACCCACCTTCCTGAAAAAATTCACTTCCATGTCAAACCACGACACTGCCCTCCATCTCCACTTGCCAAATTCTGTTGTAGGGCTAAGGATTTTTAATTTCTTCGGGAACTCAAATACATTTGGGTGACTGAGCCACAGTCAACGCAAACATTTTGCACTAATGAGAAATGAAACCTCAAGGCACCGATTAACTTGCAACACTTAGTCTTAACATGGCTTGGTAGGCCATGAAGAACATTTTCTGTGAGTGTGCAAACATAGTTTCAGAATCACTTTTTCCTATTCATCTGTATACCAAATAAAGGCATAGAAGAAACCCTACAAAACCTCTGAACACAAACTAAGGCAGAAGGCCCAGACCCAGGTTCTGCACTTTTCCTCTGATTCGGATGGTTTTCAGGAGCAGCAGTTCCAAGCACCACTTCCATCAGTGTCACTGACCACAAAGGAACAATTAATTGGGAATGATTTGATGAAACAGAACAAAATGGGGGAATTAATTTCACTAGGGTTTGCACCAATATGAAGGTATATTGTACACAGTATTTATCACTGTCACAATTTATTTGCTACATTCAATTGAATGTCAAATGACATTGCCACACAATAACTGCTGTATTGAACATATCACCTGTGTGTACAAATACAGAGGCCATGCCTTCAATTTTTAGACACTACAGAGACACTTATACCATGAATGCAGTCATTTTCCTCCTCCTGTAAAATAGAGGCCTACTAGACACTGATGTAATAAAAAAATTCTGGTGCAATTTCATTTGTTACTTAAATATCAATATAAATCTGTGATTCTTGAGCCTAGGTTGGGCTTGCCATCTGTTTAAAGAAGAAAACCTATGTAGGGGTGCAAGAGGGAGGACTCTTAAGTTACAGCCCTTCATCTTTGCCATTCCTCTTCTTGCTGTCCCAAGAAGAAGCCAGGCAGCCATAAATGTACCTAAAACTAGGGAACAAAAAGAGTAGAAGATCAAGATATATGGGCAAAGTAAGAAGGACTCTGAGGTGGAAGGTCACCCTATGACAACACCTGACTCCTGAATAGTATAAATGACCTTTTCCAAAACCATTTTTTTGTTGCCAATCAGATGGTAAAGAAGACTTAGTGACTGGTGTCTTTCATGCTCTTTGTCCCTTACAAGTGATCCTGATCAGCCCAGCTGGACAGACATGTCTTGTTTCTTGGGAATCTCTCTGATTGAAACGTGACAGAATACATGTTTGGGAGTGAAATCCATTAGTTTTAAAATAAATAAAACCCTGCACTCCCATGGGTCTCTTGTTAAATTTGCCACATCCTATTCTGCTCTAATTAATACTTATGCCTAACCTGATATTCTTGATAAAAACATTCTTGCTTCTGAAAATAACTAGAGACAAATGCCAAATTTTAATGTGCAAAAGGCAACACACATTTCTTCTTCCTGGTAAACAGCACTGGTACATCAGCCAAAGCCTAAAGAATCTTTCCATGTCTAATACTCTTGTGGTAGTAAGAGAAACAGTTCAGTAGCATCTACTGAAAGCAAATAAATTCAACTCATTAAAACACAGCTCTTTTAGGGACATGCTTTGTTATGCACAGATCACCACTTTGTTATGCACAAATCTTCCCACAGAACCCCAAGCATCTTCCAGAGAAAACAGGTACATACCAAGTACCTGAGAACTCATTTGTTGGAATCAACAGTTAGAGCAAGTGGAGCTGTCTACCATAGCAGAGACAAAATAGTCATCCGAGGGACAATGTTCATTTATTTACCAATATAAATCTTCAACCAACAGTGCAACATCAGTTTCTGATTTCTGTTGAGCACCAGTGATATTAGTTGCTTCCTGTTGTAAAAACAGAATCTTGCTTCAGTTACAAGAAAGGTCAAATCCTAACTAGCAAAAGGGGCACAGCATAGTCATAATTCCAGAAACTAGGTTCACAGATTTCATTTCTGAAATATTAGTTACCTAAGTGTTAATATGTGCAGTCATCTTGTTCTTCTGTTTCCTGAACCTGGTTAAAAGTCAAATCTCCACATGGAAAGGATTCCTAATGCACAGCTTAAAAATGTCATTGGATGCCTCTACAAAGTGTGCTGGAGTCTTCTGAGCAATGGTTTAACATACAATATAGGTGTCTGTTAATATTCCTAATAATTCCTGAATGTGTTCTGACAATATCCAGCTGTTGTAGAGCCGAACTGACGTCCATGGTTTACCTTAAGAGAGGAATGTCCATGCCTAATTGTAGTGGGCTCCAAACACCATTTGCCATTGGTGGTTCTGTTGCTCTCAGTGCAACCTATTACTGCCCCACCTGCTGTTAATGGACTTTGCTGCTTCTCTGTTAGTGCAACCATACTTGGGTTTTGACATCCCTCCAACAGGCGAGATTTATTCCCACCTTTCAGGAATGTTTCCCCATAGCAATACACTGACTGAAATGCAGGAAGGAACATAGACCATGTCTTCAAGGGTGTTTCATCTCAGTGTCTGAAGAAATCTGGGGCCCAGAAAACCCAATATAGCATGTTGGATAATAAAAATAGTTGAATTGCCTTGTAGGAGCACAGCTTGCAAAAAGCAAAGTAAAAGCAGAGCATAGAGCCCTGGTGTACACTCTTGTTCAAGACATCCACCCAGTGAAACCAACTTTGGTCTGTGCGAACTAAAAGGGATGGATTTGACTCTTTTGGGCCTTTTCAGCTCTGCAATTCAAAGATCCTATTTCACTGCAGGAACAGATCTTGCTACTAACTTTGGGTGAAGATAAGAACCCAGCTCCCTAAGAAACCAAAAATACTTGGGTTTTAATATGATCTTTTAAATTTTATTGTTTCCATGTATTGTAGGTAATGGTAAGTTAACCAGTTCCTACATTTCCAGTAAGTTAACCCTACTTTACATGTGGCTTAAATATTACACTCAGAGAACAGAGCACGAGGCATTATTTAGAAGCACGTATAAAGCAAACTGCCAACAGGCTGGAGAAAAGGATAGGTTTATCCAATGAAGTGGCAAAAATGACAGTATGGTGCTTGATAATAAGGGAAAGATAATGAATAAAATACTGTATCAATAAAAATATTTAATTGCATGTATAAAATAAGCAAAATTCTATAGCAGAGATTTTTGTTAAAATCTCCTATAAAGCAAACAGAGACTGAAAGCAAACTGAATTAAGATGTCTGCTTAGTTTTAGCAAAATCTTTTTTCCATTTTCTTGAGGAATAAAAGTACAAAATTCAACTGAGAACTAAGTTTATTTCTTACGATTACAGGCATCCAAGTATCATTGTACTTTCAAAATACAGACAAAATGAAACTTCTTAAAAATTCTATTTACATTCCCTAAGTTTGTCTGCACTGAGCTGAGACACACAAGTAAGTCTACCCTTACAGGAAATCCAGTCTTACATGCAACCCACACAGTGTTGCAGCACCAAGTCATGGTCTTTGTCTTCCATGTAAAGTCATCAACCAAAAGGAAGGACATTTGAGTTATAGCAAAGTGCTGCAAGACACAATCCTGTGCTCAGAGAAGCCCCTGAGACCACAGAAGGCATAACCAAGACCAAATGATGCTGTACTGGAAGAAGACACTTTGTTAATTTGTTTGGATAGACATAGAGGGTAGCTACATCTATCTATAAATGATACATAGTCTTCAATTTATTGAACAGCAATAGCTCTACAGTGCAAACACATAGAAGTTTTCAGTGTCAAAGATGAGTAAAACTCAGTCTGTGCCCCCTTGCTACCACCTGAAGCCTGCAATCTGGCAGGTGTTTTCACACCTACTGAAGATTTGATTTCCCTGAACAATGGATAGAAGATTTGTTAAGATGAATAATTTGGTAGATCTGATTGATGTTACTACCTATGGGTTACAGAGGGCCTTAAAACACAGTGAAAATAATACATAGTGACTTAACAATAAAAATTTAGGTATTAGGATTGCACAGATTTTGCTGACTTACTGCAAGTCTGCATATTATACAAATGGCACACACTCAGTCTGTTAGCAGCTTTAAACCCCTTTTTTCTATTTCCTTTTTTATCTCAATGTCTATTGTCTGAAGAAAACATTCAGTAGCCAAATACAATTATTTTGTGTGAGCTCGACCATTATGAGACACTATCTCAGAAAAAGAGAACCAAGATATTCAAGGCAGCTTCTGCTTTGAAGAAATATAATTGTTTTTATGAACAATGGCAAGAATAAGTTTTTCAATCTAGTGATTTTTTCCCCTCATTTTAATGGCAAGGAAAGATGTACAAAGTCAATGCCCCTCCACTTACAGGTGGTCATAAGCACAGGAGCAGCCACACTGGCCAGCTCAGAAATCCACCTTGCTCACTGGCCTCTGTCCACCTGTAACCACCAGTGGATGTTTCATGCACAAATATTAGAAATAAAGCAAATGTAGAGTGTTTTTTCCCCACTGTATTCTTTTGGTTTATGAGAACTATTCAGCAGGGCCTTCTTGAGGTATGGTAGGATCTATATCATTATTTTCAGTAGCTATCAATGCACATCTTCATCTTTTCCTGCAGAAATTAACTTTTTAAAGCACTCTGTCTTGATTGCTTAGAATTATCTATTCTCTTTGTGTCATTTTGTCTTCTGTGGTCATCTGCTATTACTTTATGACCTTGCCTTTACACATTCACCCATATCTAGTGGGATTCCATGGCCTTTCAGTTACAGAGTTATTTTTTTAATGAGAACCAGGGCTAAGTTCACAAAAAATGGTTATAAAAAGAAGATTCCAATATTTTCCTTTTATGATAAATTGCTGTACTATTTTCAAGAAGATCTATGCCATACGTGAGCAGGTTCTGAAATCCTTCATGCATGAGCAGGTTCTGAAGTCCTATTTTAAAACTGTATTTCCTTGTATAATTAAAACAAGGATAATAAAGAATAGAATGTAAATATACTCAGAACACAGGATATGTCAGGATCAGGTCTTGGAATAAGATTCACAACCTTGAAGGGAGATGAATTTCCCGAAAGCTTGATATATTTGGTATGAAATCTATAGAGGTAATGACCAAGAATGTTCACCTGACAAGCAGGTAAACTATTATATTTCAGTGTTTATCACTGCTATTATCACTAGGTCCTACATCTCTATGAATAAACAAGAAACAAAAACCTCATCAATGTTTATAGCCATGTCATCAGAACCAATTATTTTTTGCATTAGGGAGTCCTGTATGATTGATTTTAAAAGGCAATTTAAAAGAAAACTGTTTTAGTCTACTGGATTAAAAACAAACAACAAGGCATTAAAGGAGTAACAGAACTGATGGATTAAAATGCACATAGGAAAGACAACAGTGAATAGCCTGGCATTTTTCAAAAGCTAGGATAAAAAGAATTCAGTTCCCAATCAACAAAAAGCTGGCAAAAGGCAGGAATCCAGACTCCCTCAGATTTATGCTTTATCTGCCAATTAGCATTAGCAGGCCTGATCTAGGTGTCTCGCCAGCTTGTGGTATCATAAAAAAACAACAAACCTTGAATGTGTTATCAGCACAGAATGTGTAATTACTTTAAGCATCAGCTGAAAATTACAGTGTGATGAATTTGTAAATTTGTATATATTTATTGTAGAGATAAAGTTGTTGGAGTAGATATAATCTATACTTGTGTTTAAAATCCTGGTTTCAACTTTTTCAGTGCCAACAAATTTTGTATTGAAAATAAACACTAGTAAAATGGTAATGGATTATGATACTGCATCCACATATAAATTATTCTGGGCAACTGCTATTCCTTGTCTGAAGAAAATAATCTTGAGTCACTGACAGCAGAGATACTTATCCATGTGACTGGAAAGATGCAAAGCTAAACATGTAAAACATAAAATGTTTACATGATTGCAAGATGGGATCACTTTCTAAAGTCAGCCTGATCTTTCAAGACTGTCACTCAGAGATCATAAACAATAGCACATAGAATAGCTGCTGAATGATGTTAATACTGTAATCATTAAATAAATAACAATTAAACCCTAAATTATTCAAATGTGTTTTTAAGAAAAACTTCTCTTGCTTCTGAAATGACTGAGATCCCATTTTTCCCAAAATAAACAAAGATTTACCTATGCCAAATGTTATTCAGCAGCAACTAAACATAGATTTTCAAATGACCTGAGGGGAAAATAAAGACTGTATTATACTATATCTCAAATTTGATGATAAAAATTAACATTTCACTTTTCAAATCTCCTATATATCAATTGCTGAGTAGTCCTGTTTCCATTTTTTTCCCATTTACCTCTAACTTCCCATCATCTCTCAAATGCCATGTTCTTCACAAGCCCTATGAAAAGACATCTTTTTTGATTTCTCAGCATAGTAGTTAAGACAGTGAAGCCTTTTTTTTTCAGTGAAAACTCCCTATCATTCTTCCCTAACTAAATAACAATGTTTCTGTGGATTTGCAGGTGTAATTTATAAATGTTTTTGAAAATATTCTCCACTGCATTGACCTGAAATATGTACTCCTCTGTAAACACTGACACTTACTTTATAAATATAAATTTAGAGGAGGAGAAGAATTTCCTCTGAAAGTGAAGGTTTCAGAAAATTTTCCAATTTCCTGGTGAGTTGAAGCCAAGGCTCTTTGATACTATTCACCTAATAAAAGGAAGAGACAGGCATGTCAGGACAGGCAATATCAGCATGATTGCAGGGTAGATCCAAGTCGCCAATATGAAGCAAAGAAAATGTTGTCAAAAACATCGCATTCCTGCAAAATATTGGTGTGTTGGTGAGGAGATTTTTTATATATAAAGGTTAAAAAGACCTATTTTGTTAGCAGAGTCCTAATTGTTTCTAAAAGAGTATTCAAGGGAAGAAGCAGAAAGAAACTGTGAAGTATAAATACTTTTTACAGATATATATTACCTTCAAAGAGGTAACCACAGCAAGTGCCCTTCAGGGTTAATAAACGGAAAAGGAAGCTTATTTCATGGCTATAGCAGCTGGAGATGTTTGACTGCTTCTTCCCTCATCAATACTGTGTCTAGTAGCAAGGTTAAAGACAATAAAAACCAGCAATGAACATGTTCAGTGAGGGAGCAGAAACAAATGAAAATGTGTTCAATTCATTGTGGTGTAAATCCATGGATGCACAGGGCCCTCTGTACTATGTTGCAAGAAATATCACACAAAATATTGAGACTGGAAAAAAACAGTAACACTGAAAAAAAAAAAAGGCAGATAAATCCTATTTTTTATGCCAGGCTTTGTTTGTAGATTTGCCTTCTTTACCTTTTTTTTCTTTTTTATTTTGCTTCTTTAGAGGAAAAGCAGGTAGATGAGGCTGACAACTCACTTGTAGAAGAAGGAGCTGGTTTGCCTCATTGCTACAGGCAGAGCAGGAGTAGAAACAGCACTGGAGCTGCAGACAAGCAGAAGGTGACCGATCAAAACAGCTTGTCTGAGTCTGAGCAGTACCCAGTAGCTCTCGGGCTTGTTAGACTCCAAGAAGTGAAGGGGAAGAAGAAGTGTGGTAGCACTGCAAGCAAAGCAGATGGAGCACCATGCTGTTCTTTTCTTGTATTTCTCTGTGTCTTCAGCTTTTGGTTGACTGCTTGCAGGATGAGCCTGCTTGGCTCAGGGAAGCAGGAATAAAGCAGATCTCTCACAAGCACTGACCTGCTCCTCAGGGCTGATTTGCAAGAACAACCTGCTTTCAGTCCCCTCCACTCTAAGAGCTTTACTTGAGGAGCTCAGGTGAGAAGACCTGTTACCTCTGCAGAAGGATATTTACTTTCTGTACAGAACTGAAGTCCCTTTCATGAAGAGCCTAAAGTGGGATAGGATGATTCTGGGCTCATAATTAAAGAAATAATGGCTATCAGTGGTGATCTGGGATTGTGGCTTTTCTTTGTCTTTGCCACACCAAAGGTGTGTCTTTCCACTATGGAAGGAAATACCAAAAAAACAGCAACCTGACAGGTGAAAGTCATCATATAGCTGAACCCCAGATCTGGACTAATGGTTCCATGTTAGGTGATGAAAATTAAAAAACTGCTCCATGATTGCTTTCATCTGGCATACAGCACCTTATCTAACATATGCACTTCCCGTTGAGGACCCAGATGGCAAATACCTCCCAGAGTGTGAAGCCAGCCTATCCTCCTAGCCCTGAGGGCACACTGCTGTGGGTACCCTCTTTGTGCCATGAAGCCTGTGGCACTAACTTTTTCTCTACTGGTTGGTCTGTAGCTGTAATAATCCACACAATCTCCCATACCTTATTAGGTGCTATAAAAATATCCCATAACCATAAACCCAAATGCCCAATTTTTTTTCTAACAATTTGTCCCAGACAGTTATAAATTTTTCAACAAAGCTGCAGAGATTGAACAAATGAATATCTGCTTAGCATTCTTCTGACTGCAGCCAGTAAATCTATTTCATCATTACAGTGTTACAAAAACAAATATCCTCTATGGTATTTGTAGTTGCCAAAAATAAACAGAGGAGAATGATACACTGCTTCTGTGAGACTAACACCTAAGCTGTTTGTGGGAAGATAGCCCAAACAGGATGTGCTGATAAAGACTGATATACCTGAATGTACCAATAGCTGGACCTCCGTCTGTATTTTCTCAAATATTCTATACAGTAGTATTTCTAATATGTTATGCTTTCTCTTCTAAGCTTCAGAAAATGACTTGAACCATCCAGTGTTTGGTTCATCTTGAATTTAAAAATTAGCAATCAAAAATTTAGAAAGCAAAACTAAATATAACAGAAATATTAAATTACAAACAGATAAAATATTGACTGATGGCATTGCTTCATGTCGTATTTAATGCAATAAAATTCTCATTTTTTGTACTGCTGTACAACTGGCGACATTTTTTTACTTATTTGTAGAAGTCACAATTTCATTTGTGCAGTTCCAAAATTCATTTGTATGTATTTTATGTAATCTGATCATTCTAATACACAATATGCACAAATAAAAGTAAATCATATGCTATTTGTCATAAAGTTTACACACACAGTTTCCTTTTCCTTCCTTCATACCTATTCATACACTGTGTATGTACACGTTTCTAGGGACAGTAGGGCAGCTACAGAGCTGCTACTTAAGGTCCTGTATTTTCTCATCCTCAAATTGCCCACATTGCCAATAGGAGTTTAGGTTAGATGCATATAATGTGGTTTGTTGTCATAATTTCATCCTGGTTTTCCCCATCATCTGTATATGACTTTTTCCTACTTTAGGATTCTTCAATAAACCGTTAGTGCACAAATCAAATCTGGAACAAAAAATTACATTTTTAAAGCAAAATAATTTTATATTAGGCACTAACAGATAAATGTGAACAGATACATTTCTCCAGCAAATATTTATTTTATTAAAGCATAGTGGACACAATTTACTTCAAAGTGGAAAAGGAAACACTAGTTATATCATTAAGCAGTCTCTGCTTCTTACTCTTGGTTGTTTCTAACAACAGATTGTATCGTTCTCCTCCCTTCCTCTTCTTTTATGAGAAGGAGTCTTGTAAAAGAGTGGCAGGACACAGTAGGTAAAGAATTAATGGGCTCAACCTAAAAGTAATAAAAATCTTGGTAACACAACACAAAGTTAAATAATGAGGCAAAACTCAATTTTCTGTTGTTTGTTGTTCGGATATTTTTCTAGAGTGAAAATGTTCTGCAAGGATTAGATAAACTGCAGCTGCTACAAATTCAGCTGCAAAGCAATAACTAAATGAAAGGTTCTGCTCCATCCCAAAAAGGTAGCAGAAACTATTCCAGGAGACACAAGTGGCAGTCTCCTAAACCTTTGGCTTTACAGGTTAATAATTTATAACCTCCTGGGTTTAGCTACTTTTGAAAAACACTGGATTTAAATACAATTTTTTTTCCACTATTGCACACAAGGAACCACCCAGTGCTATTCTTGGTCTTGCTCAGCATCGGAGGCCAGAGCGGCACCGCAGCCCTGTGCCAGCGCTGCGGCGGCTGGTTGTGGGTGTGAAGAGCCAGGATCCCTGTCTGGCGCTCCGAGCCAGCAGCAGCCCTGACAAAACACCACATTTATTGGCAAACCTTATTTCTCCTGCAAGAAGTAATTTTTCTGTAATGATAGAGGTTTTGCTGGGAGACACTGAGCTCTTTGTTGGTTTCGCATCTCAGTGCTGCTCACACACCACGGCCTCGGAGGGAAAGGCGGCAGCAGCGCTAATCAGGATATGCCTCTTCCCCGTGGGCTGGCTCCAAATGCTCCTTTCCCGATGGAGGTGAAGCTCTGTATGAAATATATGAGCAAAGCCTTCATTCCTGTGGTTATTAAGATATTACACAGTCTTTCACAAGATGAAACATGCTCCTTGTCCTGATCAAATTCAGAGAGATGTAATTTATCTACAATCTTCTTTTGACTGAATAAAGTGTTCATGCCCTCCTGCCCACTGTTAAATGAGGCTGGTTTCCTCCTAATGATGACGGAGTCATACCTGTATATAATTTCGTGCCTCCAGTCATTCTTCACAATGAAAAAAATATACACATAATTTTTAATCTCTCAGGTCTACTGATATGATTTTTTTTGACTACTTCCATGAATAAATCTTTCAATACTGAGGTATTTGGGGCAGAGGAAGTTACTTTTCTTAATTAAGTCATTTAGACTATATATAAATCTGTACCAATCTGTAAAAACATGTCATTATATTCCCAAAGAACAAACAGAAATCATAACAAGCAATTGCTGTATTTACCAGCAAGGCACAAGGGTAATATAAACTGCAAAAAAAGTCACTCAAAGACTACCATGGTTTGGCTCTACCAAATTTTAAAAGCTAGTCCCCAGAGAAGAACCCTAAGGAATAAAATTAATTTGTAAGAAAACAGTACATCCAGGGGTGAGGACAGTCAGGAACTAAGTCTCCAGTGTTTTCTGTATCTCTCTGTGACAGTGCTGCCATTTTCTGCAATCATTTCTTTCACAATTTCTCTGACTCTTTAGCACCCCTGCTGAAGGTTCCCACATCAAATACTGCTTTTATGGGTGAGCCACTGTTGTATCACTTTGCTGCAGTTATGGCTCAATGACAACTGATACCACGATAATTGTCTTCATTTTAAGTACAATAAAAATCCTCTTGATCTTGTATTATTTCCAATTTATTGCATAAATTCTAGGACTTGTGCAGAAATAACAATAGCAATAACTTCAGCTGGAATTGAATGCCTCAGTTCTCTATTTTCCTAGTGGCAGACCCCACTATGTACTGTTCCCTTGGTAAGTAATGTTTCTCCCGGAAAACAAAATCCAAGTTTGCTTAGAATTATTTTTGACTAGTGATGATAAGTGATTATTATGGTGTAGCCCTTATATCGAAAACAAATAATGACTTACATTGTATGTGCATCTATACAAGGATTGCAAATAAAATAACCATGAAAATGGGGCTTTAATTGGCCTGTGCTATGCACCACCAGCATATTTAAATTGAAAAACAAGGCCAAATACTTCACAGCTTCCCTTGCAAATATCTTAAACAGCTTGCTTCAATGGGTTTACTTCCCTGAGGGAGAGGAAAGGAGCAGAGCTATAGGGAATAATGGCTGAACAACCTCAGTTTCCTAGACAATTCATCTGTTCTGTGAGACTTGTTGGAAAAGGTCAACCATGAAAGCAGAGGAGTGAAAATTAATTAGGGTAAAATAAAGCTTCCAGAGATCCTCCACTGCAGGGGGAAGGAGCCATCATTAAACAAGTGCAGATTGTTATCATACAAGCCCATGTTTTGTAGCCTGTGTCATGCCAGACCCAAATCCTGGAGCTCAGAGATCCCTTCAGCTCTCTATCCTGGCTGCTCCTCAGATCTGAAGCAGCCTGGGGTGGACATTCAAAGAGAAGAGCAGCACTTTTATTATTAAAGTAAACAAATAATCCAGACTAAAGAATGCATATATATGGGAAGGGTGGAAAAGCTGAGCAGAAAGTGCAGATTTTACCAGAGAGAGAATGCCTTTGGCAGATGTGGATATAAACTGGATCAAACAACTGGGAAGTTGAGTTCACAGGCTTGGTTGTGAGGGAGCAGTTACAGAATGGTAGGTAGAGTTTTCTAATCACTGTCACAAGGTTTAAGAGCTGGAAGGGAAAAGGAGGCAATGGGGAGTGGATTTCTGGGATGCAGTCAATGGGTGACATTGTCCTTCTGCTGCACGTGCCAGAGCAAACCTGTGCTCCTGCTCACAGCTGAGGGCAAAATCCAAAGAAAACAGCAAGGTACCTATAGTGCAACTCATGCACAATTTAGATGCCTACATAGAGGACAGAGAGCCAAAAAAAACTTTACCTGACTTGTTTAGGCACCTGAGAGGCTGTAGGCACTGAAGATTTGCTTTAAATCTCAAAGCTCTGCTACCACGTACCCAGAGGCAGCGTTGCCTTGGCTGAGCTGCCTGAAAGTGATGGGGAGTCACAGCCTTGGTATCCCTAGACTGGGTAACGTTCCTTAGCCGCCTCCAGCTAAAGCTCAGCCCCTGCTGCCATGGCCTTTCTGCCATTCCCTGTGGTGCTGGGATCCACCTGCTGAGTGACCATCCTGTGGCAGTGGGACTGTGGTGCTAGTTGGTGGTCCTTCCACATCTTCTCTGTTTTCTTACAATAACCATATACAGAACAGAGACCTTCTACTCTTCATCTGTGGGTTTGGAGAGGTTTTATTAAAGTGGCCAAAACTAGAGTGCTTTTTTCCTGAATTCCACAGAGCTGCATGGTCTGGGAGCACAGCTCATAGGATGCCCCTCAGGGGAGCACAGCAGAGGAACACTTACTTTATGAATTATAAATGGCCCCAGGCAGAAAAGCAGTTACCTACATGTTTAGTTCAGCCAAGAGGAAGGAACCTCCAGGCAAAAGCTGCAAGAGAAATTAAGGAAGCTAAAGAACTTAACTGAAAGTGTCTCTAATTCTCAGAAAGATGGAGAGGTTAGGTGGATTGCTGAGGGTGGGATTGCAGTCACAGTGAGGTCTAAGCCCCTACAAAAATGCCAAATTTTTCCTGACCTCAATGTTATACAACTCCCTGCTTTTTGGATCTTGTTGTCTAAGGCTTCTTCCTTAAGATACAGAATTCTGAGGCAAATGGAAAGTTTCTAGCATCTTAAAGGCATGACAGAGCCTGTTACTTCTCAGACCGTTATGCTTTGGAAAGTGTGAAGCAAGGAAATCAAAGAAAGTTTAAAAAATTATCCACGAAATGAAAAAAATTCCATACAGTCAAACATGTCCTGGCTCCGCCACTCAGCTCCCACCTCATCAAAAGAAGGGGGATTCATGGAGTCAAGTGATATGGAAATATAGAAGAAAATGTAATTTTTTCCTGAGGATTTTTTTAATTATTAGAGATGGAAAAGCTGCCTAACTTCACATATTAGCTCCAAAAGCTGACAAATTAGGAAGCAGTCCTTCCTTATTGCTTTACACAGTGACCACGTTGACTGACTCGCTTTGTCTGTCCAAAACTGCAACCGCTGCCTGGTTTTCACATTAGGCATCAGAGAAGCTCCGGTTTTCCCTGTTGGTATCGCAACAGAGGGCAGACTGCTCCCTGCCAGCCCAGTGCAGCAACACTCTGCTGCTGCTAAACCACAACACAGGTTCCAGTAAAAACCCAACCCTTTGCTTTGCGTCTTTGCTGCATGGAGAGCAGGCTGGCAGCGTGCAGCAGGAGATGTCTGCAACACAACGGAGCAACTGGCACAGTTTTAGCACTATTTACTAGTACCTTATCTATGGTTTATTTACATATACACATACACACAGACATGTCTGCTAAGAGTAGTTGCCATAGAAATATGTAGTCAGGGTGGAAAAGACTACGCCCTAAAGTGGGCTGAACATGGCAGTTCAATTCTAAGGAATTGGCTATGCATGAAGTTATGGGAAAATGTACCTCACACTTGGCTCAACTTGTGCTATGACTGAACCTTTTATTGACACAGTCTGAGTTCAGATACATCACTGAGTTTCCACACAGGTCACTCCCTTGATCAGCTAATTGATTTTAGATCTGTCCTTAGGTAATTATTTCTGAGAAAGCAGGAATATAGGGCAGGTTTGGGATGCCAGCAGCTGCCTAGGGCTGCTGCTGGCCCAGGGGCTGGGCTCCTCTGTCAAACTACCCCTTGGTGCTACCTGAATGTGGTCTCCCTGCTGCAGAGGGAGGGAGAAGAAAGGCTGTCTGCTTCCCTCTTCCTCTTTTTCTTCCAGCTGGTGATGTTCCTCACTTTTCCAACATAGAAAAGCTCCTTTTCTTTCCTCCAGCTGCTATCAGAGGGAAAAGAAAAGGGAAAACTTGTAGTTTATGGGGCAGTGGCCAAGCCAGAGTTGAAGTGAAGCTAGGAGAAAGCACCTTCACCCCAAGTTTCCTCTTTGGCCACCACGCCACTGCTACAGGGCATAAGGGCCCAAGGGACAGCTTACAGTCCCTCCCTCTGCATACAGGACCACATCATCTTGGATGCAGGGAGGTCAAGGCATCAGTGTGCAAAGAGAGACATTCATCCAATTTGAATTTCATAATTTAACATCATCTCTAATCCCACCTTCCTCAGTTCCTCCGGTTCTCACTCGACACTCCATCTCCCAGAACACACATTGGGTCTCCCAGAATTTACATTCTTGAGGAAAAAAATTCAATTTGGCCTCTGAGCCAGGTTTGGCATGGGACTTGAAATATTTCATCAGATAAAAAAAAAAAAAAAAAAAAAAAAAAAAAAAAAAAAAAAAAAGATTTTTTTTTCCTCCCTTTTTTTTTTAATTTTATAAATGATCCTGTGACTTGTTGTATAATGATGACAGTATCTAGAGTGGAGAAAGGAAAAATCTGATTCCATAAATGATAGTTGTACTTACCAAATATTTCCACTTCCCTTTGTTTTTAAGGTTTCCATGAAAAACATTTATTGCCTTGTATGTCCATCTTAATATCTTACCTTCTAGTTGTTCTCTATACCATAAAAAACAAACGGTTGAGGATGCTCAATTTGTTGTAGTATAAATGCTATTGGAGTAGTATGTACATTATGATCCATTTTATTTCAGTATTATCTGTGCCAGCTATTTTTGGTTGTCAGTTTTACTCTGAAATATTTGTTTGATGTTAATGAGATTTCACTTTGTAATCAATCTGTACCATTCCAAGACATGTTGACTGGGCACCACCATCACCAAACACCCCCCATATCCAACCCTATGGTTCACCACACTCTCTGTAGAAAGAAAAAAGAAAGGTGAGTCTTGTGGGGCCTCTTACTTCAAGGCATTGGCTTATTTTTTGATTTTTTCCATCAAATGAAACAGACTGCTGAGGCCAGCTGCTTTCTTTCTATGAAAGAGAGATGCCACCATTTTTGAATCTACTTCTTCAAACCACTATGTTGTAGTGGGCATTTCTTATCCATTGTGTTAAGATTTGCATCCTGCTCCTCTCCTCACAGTTTCCCAGTGAGCAGCCAGCTTCCCACTTTTTCTCTGAGAGGTGATGCAGCAGGCTGTTCTCCCTCTGCCCATGGACTCCTCAAACATATTTTTCCGGACAAAGTGTTCCATATATCTCACATTCTTCAGCATTGTGACCTCTTAGCCAAGCCTATAGTAATCAATGTTTTAATTCAGTTTGAAATTAGAATACTCAGGTATAACATGGGTTTTGATGCGTGACCCAACTTAATTGATTGTCAGTTACTTCCTTTTGGTTACTATGCTTATAAATGAAAGTTGAGACAGTCCATAAATGCTCATTCCATGAGGCAAACACTTGTGAGTTATCTCAGTGCACAAGTGAAGGTAAACCACAAATGTCTGACTGCTGCAACACATCTTCTTGGAATGTTTAGATTATCTTTTACAATTTCAAATGTCTTCACCAACTCTACTAGCTAGTTGGCAAACAACTAATAAACACAAGTTACAACAGGAGAGCAAATTCTAGTCTAGACATATCTGTAGTAGAAGACTGAGGTCAGACTGTTTTCAAGTTTTGAACATGCTCAGAAGATTTTTCCCATTTATTCCCATTTTCCCATTTCCCATTTATTTTATTTCACATTAAAATAAATGTGTGTGTTGATTTTGGCTTTTTTTTTTTTTTTAATTTACTAAACAATCAAGCAAACAAAGAAATTAATGGGAAAATGTACCAGGAAGCTCACAGCCTGTGCTTGTTGTCTGTGCTTTCAGGAATTTCATTTTTTAATAGCCTCGCTACCCTTTTGAATGCAGCATGTTCAGGATGATGGGAAGTGTTACCCCTACAGATACTTGGCTAGAATATGAAAGTCTCATGGGTCGAGATAAGGGCAGGGAGGGATCACTCCCCAGTTAACCTCACAGGCAAACACACTCGACTTGGGGAAATTAATTTAACACCAAACAAATCAGAATGGGGTAATGAAAAATAAAAACTAAATCTTAGAACATGTTCTCCTCACACCTCCTTTCTTCCCAAGCTCAACTTCCTTCCCAATTTCTCTTCTGGAGGTATAGGGAATAGGGGATGTGGTCAGTTCATCACTCATATCTGTCGCACTACAACACGAAATAACTCACGCACGTACACTAAGATGCAAAGAACAAAAGGAAGCTAACTTTATTTCTGACCACACAATATATAGAATTCCAAAAGTGGCTGTGGATTGGAGGAGGAAGTTGCCACCTCTCCAACCACACTGGTCAAACTAACAGTCCATCAATTCTCTCCTCCCACAAAGAAGAATGTAAAACAATCATTATTTACATGACAGTGCATGAGAAACTCCAGTAGAAATATGTAAACATCAGAAGGCATAGAAAATTTTTTCAAGAACTTTAAAACCTTTAAAAGAACAGGGCGACACATATCTGCTGCTCCTTCCTCCTCAGTGGGAACACTCCTCACACTCCTCCCCTGCTCCAGTGTGAGGTGCCTACCACAGGAGACAGTCATCCATGGACTTCTCCAACGTGAGTCCTTCCCATGGACTGCAGTCCTGCATGGACTGCTCCAGCATGGGTGCCTTCCACAGGGCTCCAGAGGCCTCTGCTCCAGAGGCTTCTCTGCTCCTCACAGGGTCACAAGTCCTGCCAGCAAACCTGCTTTAGTGTGGGCTGCTCTCCATGGGTCCACAGTCCTGCCAGGACCTGCGCCATGCAGGCTTCCTAGGGTATCACAGCCTCCTTGGGCACCCACCTGCTCCAGCCTGGGCTCCTCCATGGGCTGCAGGTGGATCTCTGCATCCCTGTGATCCTCCATGGGCTGCAGGTGGATCTCTGCATCCCTGGGCTCCTCCATGGGCTGCAGGTGGATCTCTGCATCCCTGTGATCCTCCATGGGCTGCAGGTGGATCTCTGCATCCCTGGGCTCCTCCATGGGCTGCAGGTGAATCTCTGCATCTCTGTGATCCTCCATGGGCTGCAGGGGCACAGCTGCCTCACCATGGGCTGCACCACAGGCTGCAGGGGAATCTCTGCTACAGCACCTGGAGTCCCTCCTTCCTCACTGACCTTGGGGACTGCAAGGCTGTTTCTCTCACATATTTTCACTCCTCTCTTTCACAGCAGTTACTCCTGTGCAATATTTTTCCCATTCTTAAACACTTTATCCCAGAGGTTATCACTGGGGCTGATGGACTCAGCCTTGGCCATTGCATCTGTCTTGGTGCCAGGTGGCATTGGCTCTGTCAGACATGAGGAAAGCTTCTGGCAGCTTCTCAGTGAAGCCCCTTGTGCTGGTTTCAGCTGGTGTAGAGTTAATTTTCTCCACAGTGGGTGCTATGGGGCTGTGTTTTGGATTTATGCTGAGCACAAAGTTGATAATACGGAGATGCTTTTGTTATTGCTGAGCAGGGCTTGCAGAGAGCCAAGGCCTTTTCTGCTTTTTGTATGGCCAGGGTGGCAAGGAAATTGGGGGTGCCTGGGAGGTTGGGAGGAGACACAGCCAGCACAGGTGACCCAAACTAATGAAAGAGATATTCCAAACCATATGACATCATGCTTAGGACATAAAGTGAGGGGAAGAAGCAGCAAGAGGGGGACATTTGGAGTGATGGTGTTTGTCTTCCCAGGTCATTGCTACATGTGATGGGGCCCTGCTTTCCTGGAAATGACTGAACACCTGCCTGCCCCTGGAAAGTAGTGAATTAATTCCTACTTTTACTTCATTTGTGTGCTCAACTGCTCAACTTTTGCTTTCCCTATTAAACTGTCTTTATCTCAACCCATGAGTGTTCTGGCTTTTACCCTTCTGATTCTCTCCCCACTCCTGGTGGTGGGGGGTGACTGAGCGGCTACCTGGGGCTGTTGGCTGGGGTTAAACCACAACACACCTGAAGCCCCCTGCTGCCCAGACCTTGTCAGTCAATCCCAACACAAGTTGCTACACAAAATGTCACTTTTCCCTCTAGTTCAGGTGTGCAACTGCAACTGAGATAAACATCTCAAAGGAAAAAACAATCTGTGTGGTCTGATTCTTGTTCACCAGCAGAGACCAGGCTATCATGCTAAACACAGGCTGCCAACCCACTCATCTATTTGTAGCATGCAAGAGCAGGAGACAGAGTCCTATGTGATAGCCAGGCATGTTCAGCCTCTTGCCTGCTGATTTAAGCCCTTATCTCCTTGCAATATGCACTAGTATAGCGGTTATACGGGGGTCAAGACTGTCAGGTAGAAATTTGGGGGTGAGAGAGGAGAGGTGGCAGCAAGCTGTGTGGTGTTGATGGAGAGCAAGGGGCCAGAGTGTTGGTCACCACTTTGATCTCTTGTCTACTTTATCCAGTGACTGCTTAATGATCACAATGAGCATGATTAATGCAAGCACAGTGCCAAGCTGCTCAGCTCTGTCAAGATTAGAGAAGTTTTTACCATCTGGGCAGCTATAAAGTCAGAATCAAGGCAATCCTGGTGCTTCGGTCCTTCAGTGTCAGGCAACACTGTTTCCGGACTTAGCCTTTCAGAAATTGACCCCTAAAATTTTTCCAGTGTGCCCCTGAGGGTTTGCAAAGGAGCTAGTCCTTGTCTTCTTGTATTTCCCCAACTGTCCTGATGACTGCAGAGCAGTTCAGCTATCTGTATGGAAGAAACCACTTGAATAGCATTATCAGATGGGTTCTTGTCTCAGCTCATATTCAAAACTCACTTGTGGGTTTTTAGTTAGTTTGTTTGTTCATCAGTTGTTTTTGGCTCAGACTTTTGAATGTGATTGATAATTAACTTCTTTTCCTTACCACATTCCTCTATCCTCTCTGACATTTCCACAAGTGATTACTCATATGTAGGTATAAGCCAGATAGTTTAAAAAAACACTTGTCATCATCTCTGTTAAGCAACATAACATCATATTATGACAACCCTTAGCTCTCTGACTCAAGGTTTTTGCACTGATCAAGTATCCTTTTAAATAAGTGTACATGAGACAGTACTCAAGTGACTGAAATAGATCCTTAATGTTGCCATTCCTTTACCAGGGTGTGATAATAGGAAAAGATATATCCAACAGTTTGTCACATCTAACATTTTATTTGTCTCATACCACATCTCCTTGCAGTTCTGAACATCGCGTACACAAATCAGATCTGTTGATAGCTCAGTACATGGGGATTGATTTCTCTGGTATCAAGGCTGGGCTATTATTAGCTAAGTTTCTGAACGTCATTGCTAACAAGATAGAGCAAGTATTTGCTTGCTGCATCACAACAGAGATCCCATCTTTCATCCTTTGTTCTTTCCTTTGATAATAGTCCCAGCCTTTGAGCTTCCACAGGTTATAATCAGAATCATTTCAGGCCTGAAATTTATGTTCGTGACTCTAAATATTTTCTTCCTTAGGAAGACTTCAACTCCTCCAGTCCCACTGGGAGATGATCTGCATCTCATGAGGGTTTGTGAATTTATGCAGAATATCATCAACACTTTCTGAGGACAGGAGCCCTGGCAAGCTCATCTCTGAGAGACCCTTTCTTCTGTCCAGATTTCCATAGTCTTACTCATATAGAGGATTGCCTTCAGAAGATTCATTAGTAAATGTGTTGGTTTTGGCTGGGATAGAATTAATTTTCTTCACAGTGGCAGGTATGGGGCTGTGCTTTGGATTGGTGCTGGAAATAATGTTGATAATACAGAGATATTTTCATTATTGCTGAGCAGTGCTCACTTAGAGCCAAAGCCTTTGCTGCCTCTCATCCCACCTCACCACTGAGGAGGCTGGGGGTGCACAAGCAGTTGGGAGGGGGGACAGGTGGGACAGCCGATCCCAGCTGACCCAAGGGATATTCCCTAACATGCAGCATCCCACTCAGCACATAAAGCTCAGAGAGATGGTGTTTGTCTTCTCGAGTCACTGCTACGTGTGGCAGTGCCCTGCCTTACTGAGGGTTGCTGAACACCTGCCTGCCCTTGGGAAGAGGGGAATGAATTTCTCTTTTACGTTGCTTGTGTGCACAACTTTTGCTTTATCTACTAAACTCTCTTTACCTCAACACGCAAGTTTTTTCACTTCTACCCTTTTAGCTCTCTCCCCCATTCCACCAAGGAGGAGTGACTGAATGGCTGCAAGGTGCTCAGTTTCCAACTGAAGTTAAACCATGAGAGTAAACCAGATCTTTTACTTTCCTGTCTAAAAGACAAGTATAATGGCACTGTCGCATGTAATATAACTCCCATCAGGAAGAATACAACATAATAATTTCTGAAAATGATCTCAAGTCCTGATGTGAGCTTTTGAACGTGACTCATGCATTGAGCCAATGTTTCAATTTCAAACTTCAGTACTCCAGTTTCTCAGTATCTCAGGGCCTTTCATATCCTTGTTTTGTACCTCTGAAGATCAGAACTACTTTTATGCCTCATTTGCAGCAGCAAATAAAGCTCAGACAGACCAGGAGGTTCCACACAGCAAAATAAATGAGGTGGTGTGATTTGTGGCTAGGACAGGTAAAAAGGGCAGTTTCTCTACAGGCTTAATATCTAGAGAACAGGCTTTCCAGAGCCATTGGACATTTCCCTAGACATTAGGTTATGCTGTAACATTGTCACTAAGGCAGCACAGTGGCAGGAGAACAGCTATGGTTATGACACTTCCCTATGACTGTGTAGCCACAGCACTTTCAAAATATATGAAATAGGGCTTCCCATATTGTTAGCTAGGTCTAAGTGATTTCTGTGTCAGTCTCGTTGTCAAGCCAGATTGAGCTCTGCACCTGTTCCTTAAAAGTCTACAGTTGTGTGAACTTTGAGAAGCCAGAAAGATGCAGGAATGAGCAGACATCCCAAATGTAAACCTACATGGTACAACTTATCAGGTTGACTAATTAATCAGTTCAGATATAGGCCAAGCATTCTGCCCAGGTGCTGGGCATAACTGAAACCCTTCCAACTTCCTGCAGGCTTCATTAGCTAACACAGCATCAAGGCCCCAAACCAGTTGGCTTGATGCAGCTCAAAGAGCTGTGCTCTGTTCTTTGCCCAGCACAACCAGACAGTGCCAGTGTCACCACACACCAAACTTTCCTAAGCACTGACAGGACAAAGCAGGGCCCTGGAGAAATAGCTAAACTAGCTGTGCTCTCAGAAGTGGAATGGCTGAATTTGTAAGGCTATTATGGGTATTGGTATGCTCTACATCCCTCCACTTGCCAGTGTCTAATGCAATCAAGATATTGCAAGGACTCTGCAGTTGCTAAACCACTATCACCTCTGTTGCAGCGTGGCAGGGTGGTAGAAATGCTGCGACCTTCTTTGAGGCGTCTCCTTCAGAAGCCACTCAGAGTAAGGCCCCAAGAACAGCCATTTCAAGTCCATGCATGCGCATACAGCACAAATAGCTCAGTGGAGGAAAGATAGGAAGGGTCTTTGCATCCAGCAATGGTTTATTGCATCCACCATACCAAAGGGACCAGACACAAAAGACAAAAACCATGTGGTCTGCACGACTTAATAATAGAGTCAGTGACCAATGACCTAAGGGCACAGGGGTGGGCAAAGGGCAGGGCAAAGAGCAGCAACCTGTAGGGGGGATGAGGGATGAATAATTGGGGTGGGCAGTGTCCACTGGCCAATGGGGGAGGCAATCTAATGTAGATTGTCAGTAGTGCTGCAGAGCATCATGGGTTAAGTCTTCTCTGTCAGCCTAGGTGGGGAAAACTCTATGATATATTCTTCCAAGGCAAGTTGCTGGGGGTTTCCTGGAGGGGGAGGAGTCAGAGGATTCCACAGACCCCCAGTCATCTTGTTACTGTAGGGAGCAATTCCTACATTCCTGAAAAAATTAGGACTTGATTAAGTTAAGGATGCAATTCAGTTAATATACATAGGTGTCGAACCCCAGCATTCAAGGTACTCTGAGGTAGACACTGGATCTCCAGAAAAAAGGCTGTGGGACTCAGACATGACAGCTTCACATACATAGCTGGAGTTTTTCAAAAGGCATTACATTCAGAGAGCTGAATCACCCTACAGATGATCATAGCTAAGAATGGAAAATGTGTGTAGCCACTCACTCCAAGTCCCTCTCTGATGTTCTTTTGGCTGGGCCAGACTTCCCCAAAGGCTTGATTATGCCACCTCCCAAGCCTATGAGCTTTCTGAATGATTCACATTGGACCATGAGACTAGGAACAAACAACAGATCACATGATGGAAACACTTCTGCATGTGCAGTCATAGCATGTCCTCACATGCATGTTCTCATGAGTTGAGGGAGTGGCCCTGCCTTTGACTCTGCTGGAAGATGGTGCTTTCCCTGCAAAGACCCTGCTTTTCATTGCAATGCCATATTTCTTCTCCTCTTCCTTGGCACCTCCCACCTAAGAAACTGGTCAGCACATCCGACCAACTTGCTGCATCTGCACAAGTCCCAAGCTGGAAGGGAGACTCCAGCATTGTGGTGAGTGTATGACTGCTGTCAGGCAGAGCAGGAGTGAGTCTCTGGTGTAACAGAGACATCTGATCCTACCTACTCCAGAGTTCTTATCAGCTCCGCCTCTACTGAGCAAATTCTTAAACACTGAGAGTCTGAGATTAAATGTGCAATTTATTAGCAGAAATGTCAATGTAAACCTAAACATTTGAATGCTTTTTTCCTACTCATAGAAAAACACTTGCTTCCAAAAATGGCTTTTAATTGTACGTCAAGCATAATTCAGTCCTGAGCCCACAGATCACACTGCAAATCCAGCAGTGAGAGCCCTTCCCTTCTAAGATGAGTGATTCAGATTTATAGAAACTAATTACTTAATTATCAAACTGAAGGTTAATATGGCAATACAGTATAAGGAATGGCAGTTGCTGTGCACATCACTTTCCTTTGCCATGTTGTTAATTTCTGTAGGCATTATGAATGAGCACCATAAAAGAAAAATAGGCACAATTATGATACAAACATTTTCCCTTTGTGGTTGTCCATCACCATCCTCCTCTTGCTACTGATGGACTGAGAAGAATTTATCCTCTGTATTTACATAGCGATATACTTTATCACTATCACTTTTGAAAATAGAAAGTGACTGTGATGATTCATATTGTGCATTTTAGTAGTAACACTGCAATAGAAGTTGCTAGATTGTCAAGCTGTCTTCAAGAAGAAATTGTCACTTTGGCTGATTGCTTAGCCGCTAAAACAAGTATCACTTTGAAAGTTGTCAGGCCAACACAGAATGGGAGCCTAGCATCCATAAATGGTATTTATGTTTGATAACATTCATGTCAGCTACAGCACCTCCCTGCATGGGGGGAGTGATCTCATTAACATTGACTTTGACTTTCTCCACCAAATGAATGACTACTCATTCTTTAAGGACAAAATTCACATTACCCTGGGCAGAGACCAATTAAATGGAATTGCTGTAAGTGTCTGTATTATAGAGAAGGCAAAGGGGATGCAGTTTTCATTGATTTCTTCCCTGCTCCTGAACATAACCTGATTCAAATTTGTTTAGTTTCTGTGCATTACTGCACTGGTGATCACTTCACAGGAGGAAAATTAGGGAGCTTTTTGAAAGTATTTTACAATACATATCTATACTTACTAGTCTTTTGCACTTCAAGAACTTAAAGATACAAAGGATTCTTGAAGGAACGGCATCTTCTATACACTCTCATTAATTAATGCTGTTGGACATATGTGACTTGGCAACACTTGTCAGAACTAGTGGGAGTTGTGAGAGTCACACACAGTGTGGACTGGGAGGGACAAAGATGTTCTATTTTGATAAGGTTGTTCCACCAGAACTTATCTCAAAGCATACTGAGAAGCTAAATGGGAAGCTTTTATTTTCCTTAAACACTGAAGTAGTGTTAGACAAAAGTTTGGGAGCAAAACAAAGTTTGGCCAAAAAGGTAATTTGCTGAAACTAAATGATCTAAAAGTTTCAGAAGATCAAAGCTAGACTTGAAGTCACCTGGAAGCCTGCAAGCAGGTCTGGGAACCCACAACTATAAAACCTGTGGTTCTGAGGCAACTAACCATGCCAGCCTTTCCAAAGACTTGTGGAGTTGTAAAAACTCTCAAAAGCCCAGTTCTATCTTGTTCCCATAGAGCATCCACAATAGCCGGACTTACAGCCTAAAAGCCCAGTTACAGATTCTCAAGGACCATTATTCCAGGATAATTTTGCCATGCTGACAGAAACCAGAAACTGGTTTTCCCATTACTTATAGGTTTTGGTATGGAGCACAACCTAGAAACATCAGGCCTCTGCAAGGACCCATCCTTTGGTTGATCTTTCAAGAGACACTGGAATACATCTGCTGAGCACTTGGACCTCAGACAGTACCCAAAACACACCCCCTGACAGGCCCCTATGATTAAATCTGCTCCTGTTTAGGGAGCACAGACTCCTACACTTCCAGGAGAGTAGGCTTCGTCTCCAGAGCCATCAGCTGGGACTCTCAGGCTCGAAGCTGCTGAGCCAAGAGCCTGCTGAGTTACCCTCCTCCTCAGCCCATTGTCACATGCAAATATCTCAGCCTGCAAAGCTCCTTCTGGTGCAGGTCAGGGACGGCAGGAGCAGGCAGCATACATAACACACACAGAGCGAAGTCAGTGCATAATGAGTTCAATTCACACACAATCAGCAGCCTTTTGAAAACAACCGGCTAATTACACTGAAGAAACAGAGGAGATTATAGAACAGGAAAGGAACTAAGAGTAAAACCACTGTACATACAAAATGAAACCACAGTTCCAAATAATATTTAACCATCCAAACCTCTTTCTAAAATAAATCTTTCCAGCTCTCACAGAGACTAAGATCACACTGGGTGTCTTTCCAAGTTTTTTGGGGAATTTCCAGTGCCTTCCCTTTATTCTTTTAGATAAGTTCAACTCAGGACTCAAGCATGAGGGCTAAAACCTGGGAGATGCTGGACACTTGCATCTCTTACTGAATAGCCTTTTATCAGCCTATTTAGGTTATCCCAGTTTAACCCTATAATCCCTTCCAGCAATTCAATGACTCAGATTAACTAGACACTTGGCCAGCGCCGAGCTCCGGGCTGAGGGCTGGAGAGAAGCTAGTCCCCAGACAAATGATGCATGGAAATTGTATCTGTGGGTTGCCATGACAACGCTGCGCACAGATTGCTCAAGATCCAGCAGGACTTGGCAGGGACCTTTTGCTTCCAGAGACCCACTGACAGGTAATATTGCTGAGTTTCTGTCCCATTGAAATGCTCAGTACAAGCATCTAATTCATTTTCATCTGACTTCGCATAGCAAAAAAGAGAAGTGGGAGGGAGCGGCAGGGCAGTGAGGGACCTTCCTGTTCCCAGCATAATGTGGGATTCACTTGCTGTGCAGGGCAGTTTTATCTTTTCTCTGAGAATGCAGAACAGTACTGATCTGAATAGGCTCAGGCAGTCAAAGGCATCTGAGGATATTTCATAACTGCTAGCTGCTGCTGGTGTATTCCCACAGCATGCCCTGTGAGAGCTCAGGGTACTAGCCCACAATACAGAGGGTGGGTACAACATTGTACAACATTTTTTTAAAATTACAGAAATCCAGCAGTGGCTTGGATGTGGGTGCTCATCTTCCCTTTGCACAGGTGGAACATCTGTACATGGGACCAAGCAGCATCAGACCCAGCACTCAATCCACAACTCACAGAGGAACACAGAAAGGGCAGCAGAGACGTCAGTAGCCATTGACTCAGCTCAAAAAGTCAGATTCACTCCTCCCTTAGAGAACATTTAAAGCATCCAGTGTCCATGTCCTTGGTAGAGCTGGCTGAGCAAACTGTTATGAATAAATTATGTAAATACATTAGCACCCTGCCTTCTGCTCTCAAATCATTTAGGGACCTCTTTTCTCCTCTATCAGCCTCACTGTTCTTGAGGAATTTATGCCAAAGTGTTTCTGTGTCAAATTTCTGCCTTTAGGCTGCTTCCAAGCTGCTCGTCTTCCCTCTGCCCCTTCCCCCTTTGCTGCTTGTTATTCAGTGGGTGTAAGGTTCTCCAAAGTCACATGAGACACTGCTTCCTCCTCTCTAACTTTCCTGGCTGGGAAATAATAAATGGCTGAGTGGCAGAGACACATTCCCGTGTGATTCTTAGAGATAAATTATTGTGTCAAACCCTGTGCTTTGTTTAGGGAGACCAGTATTTCATATGGGGCTTGGGATTCCACTACATGGCCCAGTGCCTAACAGTTAAGGGCTCCAACACTTGGTGTTGCAACACCTAGGTCCTTCTGTTGACTTAATGGCTGTGTCTTTGCCCAGAGCAAAATACACTGGATAAGATAAAAACAATCCAAATAAACAGCGAAGCATTGGCATCGTTCACTGGAATAAAGAGCAAAACAAGACAACTCTGGGTGTTATGGCTCCTAACTGACATATTTTTAGTCAAGACCAAAGTCTTTTTTTGCTGGCCAAAATGAGGGCACTTGTTGTCACACATCACTCTGGCCTTATCTAACTGCAGACTGCCACCTAATGAAACACCCCAATGCATTTGTCTTCATCTGGCTTTAGGTTTCTGCTTTTTTCTTCACACTGGACAAAATGCCTGTGCAGGTACTGGGTGAGATTAGCCATATCCCTAGGCCAGGTCAATCCTGTTTCTGTGGGCTACTATTTGGCTGAATCACTGAAGTGTGCTGACTGCCTCTTTGCAGCCTTGTAACCCAACACCAGCTGCAGTTGGTCGGACCAGGTTTGGTGGCCTGAGAGTGAGGAGAGTGAGACTGAGGAGGGACAGAGCTGGACTGACTCAGTTTGTGGGGTGTTGGGGGATGCATTGCCTGTGCTCAGCACCCACTGTTAGATGGCTAACATTAGCCAGTATCCACTTGTGGTCACAAAGGCTTCTTCAAACGTTGCCTGCTGTCTCTAAGTGCAGCAAGAAAGAGCAGGAGCAGTCTCCTCCACCTCCCCAGCCCAATCATGATCCCAATTTGTGTGGCCAGAACCACAGAGATTATTAGAAATTGCCCTGCCAATGTTGACACCAATTTCCTCATCCCGTCCCCTGGATGAGGAGGACCCAGGACTGAGGTTTAGGACAGAGAGGCATAGGGACATCCTTCATCCACAACCATCTTTTGCCAATAATGGCTTATTGAATGAAAGAAAGTGGAAATTTACCAAAAGAAGTGAGTGCACTTAGACTAACCAAATGCTTAACTTATGCATTGATTTATGCATCAACAAGTTTGATATCACACACAGCATCTTCATAGCTCATATTCGTGATAAACACAGAGATTGTTTATGGTAAATATGTGCCTGTCTGGACCCAGAATTTTTTAAAAACCAATCCATTATCATAGAAACAAAGAAAATAGGAATAATTCATCAATCTGTCTAAGGCAAGACTAGCTCTACCTGCAGCATTCCTGGCAGGTATTTCTTAAGTCCGGTCTTAATGGCCCTCATCGGAGGGATGCTACTGTTTCTGAAAGAATCTACTCCAGAAAAAAGACTTCTCAAAATGTCAACTTAAATCTTTGTTAAACGTATAACTTATTGTATTAACCACAATGAATAGAGACACAAAGGTTTATTACCATCTCATTGAAGTAGCATTTTATTTATTTGAAGCCTGGCAGGCACAAGTCTCACCAGTCTTCTCTGCATAAATTAAGCAAATCTATTTCTTGACACCTGCCCCTGCAGAGCATGTTTTCTAGACCTCTGACCAGGCTCATTTCTCTCCCCTGGACTTTCTACAATTTTTCTTGAAGTCTGGTACCCAACACTGGAATTGGCTCCCTACTGGAGACTTTACCAATGGAAGGATTACCTCATATGTCTTTTGTACAATTCTGCTGTTTATATATCCCAGAATAATATTTGCTTCTTTCACAACAGGATGCCATTACTGACTCATGCTGAGCTTATGATCCACTACAGTTCCCAGATCTTTGCTACCTCTCCTCTCATTTACCCTTAAGTATTCAGGGAGGCGTTTAGCACTATCTAGATGCCAGTTTATATTCAAGACTACCCTGCTTCTTTTAGAAGACTTAGAAGATTTCTTCAATTCCTCAGGCCTTTCCCTCAAGATGCTTGCAATTTGTCAGTGCTTAGAATCAAACCCAGATTTAAAATATGTGCTCTTTAGTGCATCATTCAAGTCACTGTAATGGTAACAGTGGACCTGGACCCCAGGACAGCCTCTTACAGAACCTTGCCTGCTAAATCCAATCAGCACAATACTGAACTGCTGACAGCAGATCCTTGGCTGTCATTCACCAATAAATAGTGTGACTATTTTGCAGCAGCTTTGTCAAGAGTCAGTGGTCCCGAAGCCATGACTTTTAGGCAGCAGAGCTTCAAACCAAAGCTAACATGGAAAGTAATGCAGCGTGTTTTCCAGTATTATTGTTCATTGAGCCCAGCAAAGTTAGAGGCCCATGATTCAGACCACAATTCCCTGAGTGCTTATGAAAATGCCATTTGAGGCAGTGCAAAAAACCTTACTGAATTCTTGCCTATCCACATGTCTTGTTACCCAGTCATAGGAAAAACAAACAAAGGAACAGGCTGGTTTGATATGATCTGCTGGTGACAAATCATATTGATAACTACTTACCACTTTACTCTCTTGCACATCATTTGAACCCTTGTCTGATGATCTTTCTGGGAAGAGAAACTCAGATCAGTTCTGTGTCCTCTTTTTTTTCGTTTTTTTAATAATAGGCACTCTTTCAGCTGTTTTCTAGCCCAGCATCATCCAAATTCTCAAAGATAATTACCATGGCCTTCAGGATTGTTCAGCCAGTTCCCTAAGTAACCCAGGGTGAATTACAGGCCTGAATGATCTGAGAAAATCTAATTTATCTCAGCAATTTCTAAGCATTTCTTTTGCTATTCTTGTCTGAGTTCTTACCCTTTTGTGGCTGGTGTTAACTGTGTCAGGCATCTGATTACAGTCAGGCTTTTTAATGAAGACTGAAGCAATAAAAGGCATTAAACAATTTGGCCTTCCTGGCATGTTTTGTTATTAGCCTTCCTGTCCCATTTATTAGCTGGCCAATGCTTTCTCTAGTCCTCATCTTACTGCCAAGGAAGTTATACAGTGTTTTCATTTTATCCTTTATATCTCTATAGCTTATTTTTTGTATTGGCCTTTCTTATTTTCTCTAAGTACTTGTGTGATTCTTTTATAATAATTTTTAGTTTCCTGACCTGGATTTCACTTCCTGTATGTTTCTTTTCCACTTTTAGAGTAGCTAAAGAATTACTGACTCGGCCAGACTGGTCTGTTTCTAGTAATGGTATATTTTACTTCCATTGAGTGAATTTGGAGGACATGTTTACTTTCTTTAACAAATACCAATTCTTCTATTCCATTCTTTTTTCTCTTGACTCTCATTGTTCAAATCTATCATTTTTCTGAGTGTGCTCAGACTTGCTTAGCACTATTTCTCTGATTGGATCACAAAGATTCTTCCCTAAAGGAGGCTATTGTCTAAAAGAAAAATGTAGATATCTGGAACATCCTCTAATAAGGATTGGCATATGACTTTTCAGAAATCCAAGTGACATGAGCACAGTCTTCAGTCTTGAGCTAGTAATATATAATTCACTGACAAAAGAATGGGCCAAAAAAGATGGTACAGAGAACTTCAATAACGATGTAAATGAAGCAGTTAATGATCTTATTAGATCTAAATGCTGGACTAAGGTTAGATAGGCCTGATGGATTTGCTAATGATAATGATTTGGCTGATGCCTATACATACAACCCTAATGAAGATCTATTGCTTTCTGGCTTTCCCAATTTTATTTAGTGAGGTTAAGAAAGCATTACTTCAAATGAGTTTGAATAAAAGTGCAGTAGCAAGCAACCTTGACCACAAATTATTTAAAATAATTGCTTCACTCAAGCTAAAATTAGAAACAGATTTATGTCACGTCTTTCTTCATTGCAAAACACTGTAATGTCACTGTAAACGATGACATTTTCCAGTGAGGCAGCATAAAAGCAAATGATTTCTGTTCCTCAGCTATCCAATAGCTTGGTGCAGACTCTAGTTTTAATCTTATCAATGGAGTTTTGATTTAGCCTTTCAAGGATTCTGCCACTGAGACTGAGGTAAAAATTTAAGAGGAACTCTTTGTTTAGGAAATGTAGGGTGATTTTAGCCATCTGGGACAGGCAGTTGCATGTGATGTTCACTGGCAGCACCTTACCACATTCCTTTAGATATGACCTGAGAAAGGCACTTCCAGTGGGCAACTTAAATCTTGGATAGGTCAGCTCTCCCTTAAGGGTAAAAAGGGAAGCAAAGGCTCCTAACTTGCTTAAAGCATCTGCAGCAAGGTCTATAACATGCCCTTCCTGGAGGCTGTGTTGTAGCTGTGTTGTATTGTGAAAATCAGTCCTCTTCTTTGGCATCATCTGGGCCTGGAGAAACTGATGGTGCCTGGATAAACACCACCCTTGAGAAATGAGATCTGCAGTCTGACTGATATATCTGCAAAAGGCATATGCAAAGATTTACTGGATGCCCTCTTGCACTGTTGAATGTAAATGTAGGAGACAGCTGAGAGGGGAAGAGGAGGAGGTGTGAGGTAGCATAATCTGGTGTCCCAGGGAGGAGACGTAGGCACCTGAGTCTTGGTTTCCTAGGCCACACTGGTTTCTCTACTATGTATCTGTGCCTACATACAGATAGTAGATCCTTTTCCTGTGTATTTATCTAAAAATAACTAGAATTGTGTGCTCAGGGATAATGACTGTCTGGTGAAACCTGTAACAAGTGCTGTCACTGCTTGAGGATTTTTAAACTTTGAAAAACAATAAGTTACAGTTTTTCCACCTGCTGAAAAAGGATGCCAAGACATAACAGCTATAGCATAACAGGAAGAATTATTTGTGTCTGTTAGTTTGGCAGTGAGTTTTTTGTGTGTGTGTGTATTTGTGTTCATGTGTGTCTGGGTGTGTGCTTCTGTGTATGTGCCCATATGTTGTAAGTTTTCAATACCTTTGTAGACAATGACAATGAAAGCCTGTCAAGTTTGTCTATTCATGCTGCATAGTTAACAGAGAGTAATGTTTTCCTTATCACAAGCTAAATGACAAAATCTCTTGGAATTTATTAACATTGACAGGAATGCAAGAGTCCTCACAACACCCTTCGAGTGAAGAGTCAGCAACATTTGTGTCATTCTGTATTAAAGAGATTTAGTCAACTGCAGTGTTTCATTTTCACTTTGTATTAAAATAAACATCTACTTGTGTTCAGCATCATAATAGGGAGAGAAGAGGGCTATTTCTGCAGACAGGAATGATGTTCCTCTCCAAGTTGGTGGCTGTGATGAGGCCACAGTCCTGCAGTCTCACCCTTAAAGCTCAGGGAGCTCACAGGCATCCACACTAGTACATAACTCAGCATATTCTGTTATTCTATGATCTCTCTACCCCACTGACAGAAGCTGTGCAAGCCAGTTCAGAAACAGAGTTGATTCTGCCCAGGAAATCAAACCCATCCACACCTTATTGTGCAACTGAACAATGTGTTATTCATTGTGTACAGAAATATCACATGTCAGCATCCTAAACCTCCATGGTGCAACACGGGGAATGAGTGGTGCTGAGATGCTGCTCGGTTCCCACCAAGGTGAATGGGAGCAGAGGATATTCAGCACAACCTAGGAAGACATCCAACACCTTCAAGATTTTATCTGAAGCGCGATGTGCACTAGAAAGTCTTGTTGACAGAGTGCACTATGGGCAGACACAAGCCTGTTCTGCTGGTATTTGGAGCCAGGAAAGCTGTGTGACCATGTTACTATGGAACCAGCCAGTGCTGGGAAGCCCTGCTGAGTTTGGGTGTGTTATTTCAGGCTTGGCACACTGCTGCCATCATCACCTGCTTTTTCTTCAGCTCAAAGAGATTCACCAGGGAGCTTCAGTCTGCACAGAGCAGCAGCAAGGGCAAGCTCACATCAGCAGGTTTCATTTTTCTTCCAGGCTTTGTACATGATAACATACTTCTAGCTTACAAAGTTTGAAAAAAAACATAAACATGCACAAACCCCTTGTTCCTGCCTGGAAGAAATGAGGAATGCCAGTCCTTACACCTTCAGGATTAGAGATTGGGCCAATCCTATTGCTACAGACACAAACCCCTTCATATACTTGTGCTGTTCACACATAAGTGAGTTGTTGGAGGACAAGATATCAAAGGCTGCATGTACCTGTGTTCATGAGCACTGAGGCACCATGAGCCACTTCTGCTCCATCTTTCCTACAGCAGTTGCTCAGCAAATACCTGTTCCCTCAGTGCTGTGTGCTGGCTCTGTAGCCCTGATTTCAAAGTCTTCTCACTGAGATTAAATTGATCACTGGTTCCACTTCCCCTGTAGGTTTTTTAAAACATATTTTGTGTTGGAAAAAATTATTTTCCTGACAGCTTCCATATATGAACAGGGACATCTAGCTTACCCCGAAGAGACAATGCATTAAACCCTTGTTCCTGCCCAGAATCAGCAAAAAGCACCATTTTTACACACTCAATGAATAGGGACTGGGTCAATCCCACTGCCTGGGCCTACAGGAATAAATCCTTTCTGGAACCAGGAGGAAGTGTGAACTACAGAAGAGCGAAGCAAGGTGAAACCAGGTCCAGGTATTTCTGTCAGAGTTACACTGGGAAAATTTAGTGGAATGAGTAAATCCATCAGTCATGTATCCTCATCACAAGAAATCCCTCCTGTCTGAGACCACCTCAAGGGAGCCTCCAGGCTCTACAGGGGAGAAAGCACCCTTCTGGGATTAAAAAAAAGACAAAACATACACCTTACCTGGGATAGGCTCAAGCAGAAAGTTCACATTGCACTCAGGACCAGTTTGTGGAGAGTAGTGGGAAAAAAGACAGATAAAGGTATTTTTATTTCCTTTCTAACATTAGATCTTCCTCATTCAGCAATGTCACAGAATGATTTTTTTTTAAAGTAGAGTCCTTTCCTATACACATGGTGCAAAGAGCCTGATAACACCATCTTAAAAATCTTTATCAAATATGTGCTTCTGAGTACCTCCGTCTGTGAATCACATTATTGCTCATCAGCCTGTGGTCTGTCAGTGCCTCTATTGCACAGCTGATGCACTAAGAGATTTTTCAAGGGGGGAAATTGGAGCTTGTGTCCTGACAGTTTCTCATACCTACACATACTCTAGGAAACTGGTTATCCCAAGCTACTCCAGTATTTCTGCCATGGTTTTCAGAGCCCCATTTCTCCCCAAGAAGCAAAGACTTGGACTGCTGTTGGACCTCCTGACCTCATATGGTTTCCACAAAGTAGCAACAGTCCATGGAGTCAGTATTTCCATAGCAGAGCCACACCAGCTTGTGGGATAATGCATCTGGTCCCTTGCTTGTGGCAGTGGCAGTGGTGTGTGTTTCCAGAGAAGTTGCTTTCATCATTCTGTTGTTTTTTTTATCTGTGTATGATAATATGCATGTCTTCATTGCAGGGCAGATGTTTTTCCCACTTTCTGTTGCAATCCTAGTTATCCAAACTAGCAGACCTGCTGGAGCACAGCACATCTCCTTCCTTTCTCAGCATATGTGTCCCCCTCTAGTAGAGGGACTGTGTCTTGCAAGACCCCATTGCAACACACATGCCACCAGTGGCAGCTGCACCCAGGCCTGGGAGGTCAGATGTGCTCTGAACTCTTCCATGCTATTTCCATGAGCCTAGAAGCAATGGCAACTGGGATGTTTCAGTCACATCCAGTTCTGAACACTAAAGAGACAAACAGGCAGAAAAAATTACACAATGACAGGGTTGTCCCTAAGCACTCACAAACCCCTCATGCAACAGTACCTCCCATAAAGCAATATGCTGTGTCCCAGAGTGTAATCCATCTGCTGTTGCCATGAAAGTCCCTGGGATAAGTACATGTATTGTAGTACTTCTTCAGTTAATTTGCCCAGGGTAAAGATACACAGTGTTATCACCTATATATCTTCACTACTCAGAGCTAATGGCAGTGACACATTTTGTGAGAAAGCACTAAAATATAAATATATTTGAATTACCCAGATTACATCTTGCTATCTTGAACCTTTGGAAAGCTGGGGTGCATCTCTCTTTTTTAAGTTGAAACAGCTTCCTGACCTCTTTTGTATTATCTCAGTCCTAGAGCCAGGGGCAGACTGCCCCAAGGCTGTCCCATTTATGTTGCTAGAAAGTCACAGCAGCCATCTACCATCATGAGGGTATTGCCAGAGTACTGCACACACAATCCATGCTTCCTGCATCTGGGGCAGTGGGACCCAGCAGTGGGGAAGGAAGGTATTTCTGGAAACCAGAAGGGGTGTCAACAACACAGCACTAAGAGCACAGCCAAAGGAGCTCAGGCTCTTCTAAACTTAAACAAATACCAGCAGCGGATAACTTCAGAGAGAAATCTCTTATTCTTTTGAAAAAACCCTAGCAACTTGTTTTAATTGTAAAGGAATAATCAGAGGGAATGAGTTTGAGAGAGTTAGTCTATTAATCATTTATTGTGTTATTTTTATATGGTATTGTGCTGCTGCTATGATATGTTAAATATTGCGGCTTGATGTGTGGTCTTCAGGCCCAAGGAGTCCTATAAATTAGATGGATTTTTCTAAAGTTCTCTCAGTGAGAAAAGTTCCAGAAAAAGTGAGAATAGCTACATATTGTTCTATCTCCTTAGATGCAAAATAACCCCAGCTGACTGTGTATTATCCTAGCTGCACAATATTATTATGGGAATTTTATTCACAAGAATTCCTTTTTTTTATGGGGTTTTGAACAGGAGAACTAAATGGCTATTGCGAGGTACAGCACCCAAATAATAGGAAATTTTCTCAGGTCATTATAAAGATATTTAAACTGGAGTAAAATTTGACTTTGTCTTTCCCAGAGATGTGAGAAAGGTAACCAATGTTCCTGGCCCAACCTTCTTTATTAAAGAGCTGGAGTCAATGTCAGACTTTTTCCTATGAAGCAGACAAGGAGGTAATCCTTCATTCACCCAAACAGGTAAGAAAGAGTGCTCCTGACTTGTGTGCACTCCAGACATGTGATCTGAGGGACCTCAAAGCCTTACACTGCTCACAGAAAGATTACAAAAGTCTGACCTGCTGTAAGTAACCATCTCCAGCCAAAGTCACAAAAGATCATGTGTCCTCCTATACAATCCAGGGGATCAATTTTCTCTCAGTAAAGCTATTCTCCTTGCAAAATTATGATGTCCCTGTCCTGACAGCAGCAAATGTACATCTGAAGCAGCTGCTGCTGGAATGGGGTAAAAAATAGTTTTATCATTTGCTGAGAAAGAGAGCTCTCCTTGTGCCTTTTTCTCTTTAGTTTTAAACCAGAACAATATCAGTATATCAATGTATTCACAAATCAAAGCTGACTGCACTCAGCACCTCTCAGAAAAGCCCCAGATTATAGGAAACACCCTTGGAAGAGGTATGAGAATCACTAAAAATGGTATGAGCTGGTAACACTGGAACTAGCCAAAAGATTAACAAAAATCAGCTTCCATATTTAAAAATAAACCTGGTCCACAGTCTGTGAAAGACAAGATACATGGAACTCTATATAAAATTTTCAGGGTTTTCTGCTCTATAAATTAGTAATACCAGTTTTCTTAAAACAAACAAACAAAGAAACAAAAACAACATAACAACAAAAATACCCTAAAATAAAATCTGGACAATCTGGACTTGTAGTCTTTGTGCCAACTTTCCCTTCATACAATATCTGAACAACCAGGTTTTGAAATTGTGCAGTGAAGTCTAATTCTGTACAGTAAATGATCAGTATTGAAAATACTGTGAGAAATGTCCACTACAAATCGTGTCACAGGGATGGGACATTTCCAATGGCTCTCCCTTTTGTAAACCTCTCAGTTGATTTACACTGAAAGATTTGCCTGAAAATGGATCAAGTAGACACTGCAAGATTTTGATTGCTTTTTATTAATTCTATGAAAACATATTAATATGATCCAACTTCCTTTGAAGTCAATGGAAAACTCCTATTTAAGGAGCAGGCTTACTGTGGCCAAAGAGTAAACCCTAGATTCCATCAGTACAATTATTCATTCAGGATCATCAGCCAGTCTGATTCAATGTAACCTTGGACAAAATTTGGCTATTATCCTCCACAGAAGCATGACAAGATTTTATTAAAGTTTCAAGATGACCATAATAACTTTTTGGCCACAAAGTGCTCTTCAATCACTTGAACCCACCCAGTGATGCTTGTTAAGGCCTCAACTGGAGAATCCCAACAAAGCAGACTGGGAAGTTCTTCCTCTTTGCTCCTCAGAAAACATGTTTTAAAAAAGTAACCAAACAAAAGAAACAGCAGAACAACCAGCCAGGTTTATGTGAGGGCATGATCCTGTCTGGAGGGCTGTTACACCATTAAACTGAACTGATATTTTGGTTTGTGAATTTGGCAGAAGCAGCAGGACACTTGCCAGCTCCATTGAGACACTGCACAGCCCCATCAGTCATGGAATCCCCAGTAATGTTTCCTGCCTCTCCACAGGGCGTAATGCACTACACACAAGGCAGATGCACAGGCTGCTGGGTTCTGGCAGTAAGCAGGGCTTGACATACATTTTAACTTAAAGCATGACTCCTGGGGCAGGCAGAACATATGGCTTCCTGGGACAGGTTACATCCATCAACTCAGAGCATGGGTGGAGCAAGATCAGGTCTAGCTGCAGTAATTAGGCTGCAGGGCCAAAGCCACGCAGGTGTGAGGATTACGGCTGTCTGAGCTTCTGCTTGCATGTAAATGTTGCCTTACTAAGTCAGATACAAGAAGGGACTGCTGGAAAGCTGGCTACCTGCTCAGGTCTGCTCAGGTGTCTTGAGGTGAGTCTATTTCATGCTGGCTGGTGAAAAAAAGTTGATTACCACCTAGAGTCAGAATTTTCAAAGACTTATTTCAGTTTTCCTTCCTCTGCCACCCATGTGCTCCTCATACCTGGACGTGAACAAAGAATGAAATACAATTTCTAACCTGCACTAGAAATACGCCTTTCCTCTCACACAAAATGCTGAGTCTTTTATTAGTGCCCTTTGGGAGCTACAGGCTTCACTTATAGCAGGAAAATAAAAAAATGCCAGGTAACACTCTGGATACTACAAATGTGCCAGTGCTGCTCTTGTATTGCTGGAATGGTCCTTGGCATGGAGACAGGCTGGTACAAGTAACATTTTCCCAAGCCATTCCCAATTCAGAGACCTCAAAGATCAGGAGCCACTCTTGGGCTGAAGTTTGCCTACAGCCTTCCTGTTTTGAAGACCAGAAGAGGTCAGTGGCAATGGACAAAATTCCTTTGTGCCAGCTGGCATCAGAGAGCAGTGCCAGACCTTTTGAGTTACTGTTATTGATGTAGCCACCATATCCACCTGAAGTGAGAGTTATTTTTATAACTGTATTATTGTGCAGAAGGGAAATGAGGTTGGAAAATGGAGGTCTCCATTCAAACAGTTGCCAGCAATGCTAAGGTGTTTACCTTTAGCATTGCAGTTACAGTTGCATCTTGAGTGAAAAGAGAAGTGACTTTTGGATCTCTCCCCTCCAGCTCCCCCAGATTCCAGCCTTCACACAGCCAAGGGAGAGAAACCTGTTCTAGGGTTGTCTGAGCGTGGTTGTAACTGCCTTGGGCAAGATGAAACAGAAGGTCGGCAATAAATCTAAGGAAACCCAAACTCAGACATTTTAAGACCTTCTTTCTTCACCTCTGGTACTCAATGTACAGTGCCAACCACCCAAGACCTTGAATTCTCAGAGCAGCCCCACATCTGCAGGTTTTATTGACTTCAGCTGACTTTGAGAAAATCAGATTTCAATTCCCTATGTGGAATTCCTGGAAAATAATGAAGAAAATATTAGCAGCTTCTTTCAGAAATTGGGGGGGAAACTTCTATGCAGCCTCCCATAGAGACTTTATGACAGAAGCAGAGATAGAAGCTACACCTCCTAGGTCACAGCCAATTACCTTAACCACAAGACTATTCCACTTCTTCCTGGTTTGTATGTGACACAGGTCTGCTTCATTCTCTATCCATCACAGATACGTTGGAAGAATCAGAAGTCCTGTGGAAAAATGGAGTAAGATGAAATAAATAGAGTGTCACATCCTGCATGTACTAAAGGTCAGACAGTGAATGGTCTGTAGGCAATGTGTCAGCTCCGTCCAGCCTAGAGAAAAAGCAATGTTTAGGTTATATTTAATTAACATGGACTAATTCAGGTCAAAACTATATGTCTTATACCCACATAAAAAAAAAAAAAGTGTTGAATTTAAGTCCAGCTCACTCAATTCATGTTAACCACCTTTCTAGTATGGGCAAGGCTCCCATTCCATGAAAAGTATGTGATGAACAACTCTCTGTCTCTTGGTGCATGAGCCACTCTCAATTTAATGCAAATAAAAATGTGCAGTGTTAGAATACAGTATTAGTACTGCTTCAGCAGAGCGTGGCTGTCAGTTTTCCAGCTGCACTCATATTTATGCACATGTTGGTGGAAATGGAGGTATTAATGTTACAGACAATGAAAAAGGAAAAATAGTAGCAAAGTAAAGTAAACAGGGATTATGGAATTTGCTTTGACCTCAGTTTCACCCAGAGGAAAAAGAATGATGCCTATGCAGTCATTAGAGTTGCTCCAGTAGTGGAGGACCAGTGTCACCAAAAGGCTCTGCTGAAAACAAATCACAGTCCCTAGGTAAGGTCACCTTCTCCACAACATTGTACCAGAAACACAATCTGAGTCCATCCATTCAACAGCCTAAATCACCTATAATTCAGTGTACGGGGGTTAATCAGCATGGTCCTGCCAGGGGCCTTGAGGTCAGCTCTGCCCACAGGACATATTCTACACAGCACTGCCTGTTTCAAGAGGGATGTCTGGTTGAGAGCCTATGAACAGTGGTGTTCCTGCCACTGCAGTGCCCAGCCAGGTCCTCAGTGCCCATGCTGGTGAGGAGAGACCAAGTTACAACAACATGATTCAAAAAGGATCCCAAACATGGCTTCTGCGCCCTGTAGTCTGAGCCAGCTTTGGTCACCCAACCGCTGTAAGGACCCTTACCTCCTCTGATCTACCACCCAGAGCTGCAAGATCCTGGAGACAGCCCTGTCCTACCTCCTGCCTTCCCTCACACCGTCAGGTCCTTAGCTCTGCACAGGAGCTGCCTGGGTAGTAGCACTGGTTTACACTGCTGAGCTCTTGCAATTCTGCTGTTTACAAGACACAGGTATGAAAAGCAAATCTGAGACTCCATTAACCCCCCTGTAAACTCTGCAGCTGCTAAAACTACCCCAGAAATCCAGCACATGCCCCCCAGCAGTTGACATGTTGCCATGCCAAAGCAGAAGCAGGAGTTACAGAGCTCGGAGGAGCTGGATATTCCTGCTCCTGGGGACACTGCGCTGAGCTGCCACCCCTGGCCAGACAGGCACGATGTCATGCCATCCCTTGCTGTGCCAAGAGCACACAGGAGCTTTGACTTTGACTTTCTCTTTAAAAACAAACAGAGGTGAAAAGCATATTACTTTACCAAATTGCCTCCATAGTGGAGTTGGGGTCTTAGCTGGATCCCTTCCCAGGAGCCCTTTCCCAAAAATGCACACACGGCCGATGACCGAAGTGTCACCTGTGCACATGCAGACATCCCCTGAGATACACACACGTCCTGTGTGTGAACGGCCTGCTGAGGCTGTACAGCTGTGCCTGGCAGCCAAACTGTTCATTCCAGAGGTGTTCACACTGAATGTGGCTCCAGCTGCTCTGCAGTGACAACACAACCCTCCAGACCAGGACCCTCTGTGGCAGCACTTTAGCATCCTAGATACAAAGGGGGTTGCAACTTTTCCTGAACTAAGCATAAGAAGCATCATCTTCTTTCAAGATCCTGCTTAGTTTCCTATCATATTTTGCATAGACAATTGGAAAAATTTGGAAGAAAGGCTGTTTCAGACTGATTTGTCAACCACCCAAAGTTCAAAGCTATAGCTATCTCTTGTATTAAAATGTTCTGTTGTTCCCTAAGGAAGAATTTTTCATTTCTGATAGGGCTCGTGTCATAAAAAAATTGCCAGTGAGGGTAAGCCATTGAAAAATTAAGTTTTATTCATTAATTATTTTTTATCAAAACCTCTCTAAAGAAAATCAAAGGGTAAAAAGCTATGTTACGAAACTGCAACTTTGCTCTCTCTACTAGAAGTAAAAATGCTGTTATGCAGCACATTTTCTTTACTATTCTAAACCAGTCTTTATCTTGGAGGAAACTAAATCACTCATGGAAGATACTGGGTCTTAAAACTATATTTTTCCAAATATATTTTCCTTATTTATCTAATTAAAAGATCATGTGTATGGTAATGACTACCCCAAGATTCACATTAAGTTAGTTTTAAAATAATTTGCCATTTACATATGTTTTCACTAGATTGAAAATGTAAAACCCACATTTTATGTAATTCCAGAAATAAACAATAGAAAGAGTCACATATATCTCCCGGGTTTGGTTCAGCAGGCCTGCACTAGATCCTTGTGCCTTGGAAAGTGATATGTTTTCAATGGTGAAGGGTTAAAAGAGGATACCAAACTATCTTCTGGAAATCATTAACTTACAAAGCCCCAAGAAGATAAAAGTTTCCATTTTCTAAAATGTAAATCTAAAACATATTCATTAGTATTGCAAAACAAACATGCAAATCGTCACCACTTGAAAAGCTCAGCTAAATATGTACAAGGGCAATACCCAAAAATACATCTGGTCCTTGGTTAGAAAACTTGCCTTTTTGGTTTTATCTAAAGAGCTTGTCTGTCTTCCATGGTTGGCTCCCTGGATTATTGCAATTCATAATAAGCCTTTTAGCTAAGAATGAAATAAACAAAGATAAAGTCTACGTCCTAGTTTTAAATGGTCCAGATGGGATGATTTTTCCATATGTTTAGCGCACCAAATGTTTATTAATCATTGCTAGCAGAACTCTGAAACTTGCAACAGCTTATTAAAGAGGGAAGGGTATAAAATTTACAATTTGTATCATTTTGCCCATCTTCTTAATCTTCCACTAACATAGGGTGTGATTCTGTACTGACTCAAGTTCTATGTGTGTGTGAGCCAGGTTGTGCCTGTGTGTGTATGCAGTCACTACAAGGCAGGGAATTTCAGTTAACTGATCAAGAGAAGGTTTTGTGCCCTAATTTGGATACAGTATCAGTCATGAGGAATGTGTTACATCATAACAATGACAGTGTGGGTAAAACTGGCAGAACTTGACTCGTTCCTCATCAGAGTGATTTACTTAGTGTCTGGCAATCTGTTTTTCACATGATGTTTGTTTCCCATAAACAGTTTCAACATGGGAGAGTATGGTGTCAAGATAACACGCATATCATCAGTCATTGCAGAACATCTACATGGGCTGCCAAGAAAATGAGACTCTTTTATCTCTAGCTCCTCTAAGTGCTTGTGTTTTAGTGATTGTTTCTCATAAGGTGCATGATTGTTTCCTGAAACCTGACCATCAGCAGCTCCATTATGTTGTCACCTCAACCTGAGCTGAATTTTGTCAAGGGAGCAGAGCTGCCAGGAGGAACGGGGGTGAGGCTGTGGAGAGACTGTCTTCCAGAGGTGCTAGGAAAACAGTGCTTAGAAAGTAGCACAACAATAGAGAGACTGGGAGCTAAACCACAGGCAAACACTGAACAATCTGTGAGAGGTGCATTACACCACACTGTTTTACTGTGACCTTTCAAATCAAAGGCTTTTGGTATTAGTCAGATAGGATATGAAATTTTCCGTTGCATTTTGTGTGTATTCCTTGCACTTAAAAACATTCTACATTTGAAAGAAGCAGGATGAATACAGCTTCAAATAGCAAGGAGGCAGCTAACAACTAAATCACAAGGCATGTTTTGATGGAATGTAGCCATGACTTGAAATACAAACAACAGAAAATAAGAATACAGTCCTATCAGTTTAATGTCATAACTCACCATTTTATTCGAGGTAACTTACGGGAGCTTTGGCATAGATTTATCTCAACCAAACAGAACCGACTTATAGCTAAATAAAGAGAATGCAATGTGTATTTCTGTTTTGAAAGAAAGGTATTTTCAGTGCTGCACATGGCTGCAAAAAATATTCCCCCAAAACCAGAGGGGTGCCAGTAGTCTCCACACCTGATGAACACACATTTTTTTCACAACAGTTAGCCTGCCCAAGTCTCTGCTTCTGACTTAACAAAGGGAACTGGTGACTAAAAAGGAGACTTCAGTGCTTCTGAAAACACTACCCCTTGTGGACTGCACAGCCAGTGTGTCTCGAGGCAGGAGATGCTCTGAATCACCTCATATCCCTTCCAGACCTTTTTCCCTAAGATGCTGTGAGTTCCTCTGGACCTCTCTGGAGCAGTAATGGAGCTTGGCCGGCATGTCATTTATAAAAAGGAGTAAGCCTTTAAAGCATCCAGTCATGTCCTGGCACCTGCAGGAGAGCTAGCTGGATAAGAACCTCTGAGTGGATCTTAATCTTGGCAAAGGAAAAATTAAAACTTTGGACAAAAACAGTGCAACTCTGGTATGAAATCTCAGCCCTATATGCCAGATGAAACAGAAAGTGCTCAGGACAACCTATTCAGAAGTGTCTGCTCAGGCTCGAGGAAACCAGCAGCTGCATTTGTCCAAAAGAGAAGCTTTTGGCTTGGCTTCTGATTAATTTCTATAGCCTCTACTTCTGGGGCTTAGAAATATCTTGGCATCTTCTGGCTCCTTAATGTCCAAGAAGAACAAGTCTCAATTTCCTATCCCAAAACATAGAATTGCTGATGCAAAAGTCAAGAAAAAATTACTATCATCTCTGGCACTGAAGCCGGAGATGAAATTCCTGTCAGCAAGCTACAGTGCGGCCCAGATCAAGGTTTCATCCAGGCTACTCTGTAACTATTGTGTATAAATTATTACATATAAAAACTCCAGTCTGCTTGCAAAGCCCAGGGCCCTCTGACATGCAAAGCCAATCCAAACTGGCCCTAAACAGCTCAGCCCTGTGCTGGGTGTCCCCAGCTGAGATGCAGTAACCAAAGGCAGTACCAGGAAGGGTGCAAGCAGAGGAGTCTGAGAGCTCCCACGCAGGCCTGGCTACTGCAGCTGGCAGTGCCTGGTGGCAGTGCTTGGTCATTCCATGCGCACACCTGCCACCTTTGCTTGTCACTTCCCTGGTTCCATCTCCTGGGGCAGAGCTGGGCTGGGATACGACGTGAGCACTCTTTGCTGCCACAGACCTTCTCTTCTACCTTCACGTAATTTCTTGCCTGACGATGTCCTCACCCACCTTCTCTCTCATTCATTTCAGGAGTTGTCCTACCTCCACCCACATTCCAGTTGCTTCTCCCCCCACCACTCCCAAAAGTTTTGGATCTTTACACTCCTCTCTGCACCCCATCACTCTCCAGCTCACCTCTCACACCAGTCCCTTCATCCAGTGTCCCCATTCCTGTCCATGAGGATCATCATTTCTCCACATGGTGTTAGGGGATGGTTGTTTTCAATCCTTCCCTCCCATATTACCTCAGTGCCAGCAGTGGCACTGAGTGAGAGGCCAAGAGTCACAATCTCCACGTTTTAAGCTCTGAATATCACAGTAGCCCCTGGAGATAAGAAAAGTAATTGCTTGGAAAGTCCTACTTCATCCAGAAATGGAATATGCCCAATACTTAATTCACATAGTGAAACAATCCTAGTTCAAAATTTCATTGTAATCTACTAGGCCAAAAGCAACAACGCGTGCAAAAAAGCCAAGTTTCAAGTGAAACTGGACCAATTTACCATCTGGGGTGGAAAACTTCATTCTTCTAGCTAAGTTTTGCTCTGCATCATGGGATTCACTGGAAGCCAAAAACAGAAAGTAAACTCGTATGATAGAGACCCTCCTCAGTTGAAACATAAGAAAAAATGGTGTGTTCCTATGCAGATTATCTATAGTTCTATGTCCTTCTTCCTTTCAGAATTTTTTTGCAGGTGAAGACAGAACTGATACAATGTATTAATTCTTATGTATGTTGTAAGGGTCTCAAACATACGACGCAGTAAACTGGCCACTGAATAACATATGTGAGCATAATTTGCATTAATAAAAGCAAAATGTTACAAAGGAACTGAATCCCCAGTCGTTTGGGGATTTTGTCATTCCTTCCTGTGATTCTCTATAACAGCATGTTACAATTATTTGTCAAGACCTCCTAATTTTTCACAGAGACAAAACCTCTGAGCCTCAGGCAAGCCTTGGCATTGCAGGCAGCCCAGAGATCCAACAAGACTTTGTATGAAGTTACTTCTCTATAATTTCACCTGAACACCAATGGAAAACCCACCACTGATCACAGTGAGCTGTGAAAAAACAAAAATGTTGGAGCAGCTGCAGAGCAACCTTCCCTTCCATACATGGATTCTAAACTGAAATAGCTGTTTCAACTGAAAGATGAAGAATTATCTCCAGCTGTTTCTGGTGGACAGCTATCTCAAAGAAGTGATTTTGTAAGGCCCATTTCCAGTCTCTGTTACGTAGTGTTACTGTCAGCCTGAGTACTTAAAAATCTTCTCCAGTGAGGGTTCCCCAGAATCACAATATAAAAGCCCTGCACTTTTAATTCCTTTTATGTGTCTGTTGATTTACAGCACTGCAAGTGTGGTACTTTGTGCTCACATTCCCAAGCTTTTCTCCACATGCAGGGGCTGGGATGAGCCCCTACCACAGGACTCCAGAAGAGCAAGAGGCCCAGATGTTGGGACTGTAGCATAGGGCTTGTTGACACAATAAGCCTCATCTCTTCTGTCCCTCAGTTCCTGATTATTACATATTATATAGATATCATATATAGATATATATTATTTCCACTGATGTTATGCTTCCTGTCCTGGATGTAATTAATTTCACTGCAAAAAGAGCTACCTGGCTATCAAAAATCTTCTATTTGTTCAGAAGGTCTCCTGGTTTCTCAGGTTCTGTGTGTGTCTCTCTTTTTCCTAACCCCACCTAAGATGTTGATATTTTCAAGAGCTGGGCTTTGTCCCTTCTGATGGCCATTAAATTGGCAATGCTCTGACCGTATATCTGAACTTGGCACCATGTACTGTAGCTTTTGGCTGAAAAAAGTAGAAAAAGGGAAAGGATGAAAGGAAAGAGGTAGTGTATTTTTTGGGTTGGGTGTTTTTTGGGGTTTTTTTTGGTTTTGTTTTTTTTGGTTGTGGGTTTTTTTTGGGGTTTTTTTGGTTTTTTTTGTTTTTTTTTGGTTTGGTTTGGGTTTTTTTTGTGTTTTTTTTTTTTTTTTGTTGTTGTTTTTTTTTTTTGGGGGGGGGGGGGGGGGGGTTCGCAGAAGCTTCCTTGTCCACTTACCTGGGTTCACATCCTGTCCTCTAGCCAGAAGTTTTCAAACTCATCCCTTATTCTCTTCCCAGCAGACAGCTCACCCATCAGATTAAAGGCTCATTGGCAAAAGGAGTCTTCCTGACATTGCCCTGTTTCAGTGGTGCCTGAGTGGAGGGGCTAAGGCATCCCCTTGGGCTTGAAAAACACAGGTCTTATCCCTGATAATTTTATATCCCAAGATACTTTTATATCCCAAGATATCCCAAGATACTTTTATGTGGATGGCATAAGAAATGCCAAATCTGCCTTTTCATCCTGTATTTTCAGTGCTTCGAGAAACATTCTCAGATTAAGACCTGGGTTGCACAGAGAAGGAAAACCAGCTCTGATTGAGCTGACTTGAGCCATGCCATTTTACATGTGTTGAAGTGTTACTTTTTAATCAAGCACTAGGACTTACTCCCATCCTGGGAGTGATTTCACATATCCAAACGATACTCCTTCTGCCTCAGACTCACAATGTAGAAAAAATGTATCTCTGAAACAGAAGAGTGACTAATACGGGGATGTAAGTAATTTGTGTGCAAATAGCATGCAAAGAGCAGGACTGAGACTGTGTCTGAAGCCAAGTGTTCCATAAGTCAAGTCATAGGAAGTGGGAAGTGATAAAGGGTGTGACCCATGAGAAAAAAGTCTAAACTAATTAGGAGGATTCATTCCCTGCTGAATGATATGTGGAAGACTTGACATTTAAAAAGGGGAATGATCTGTTTCAAGCATCACTACCATGCAAGGGGTACTCACAGCCTGTTTGCTCCAAATATGCTTTTTTAAATACTTATTCCAGATCAGTCCCTGCTTTGATCAATTTTAGAGAAACGCCCTTTTGCTTTATATCAAATTTGGAAATTGACAGCCTTGGCCTTCATTTCCTGGTATGAGTCTCCCAGCACCAGTCATCATCATGGCAACACCCCTTAATCTTAATGCTCCCGGGACTGTGACTAATGAAACATAGGTTTTTAGGCCAAATAATTTATTAAGATTGCCCACCCTGACCTCCACTATGCTGCATGCCACAGAGTCCCAAGCAGAGACTGAGTCCAGCACAAGAAGGTCTCTTTAGAAAGGAATGGATGCAGTGAGCCTCCGTGAGAGAGCTGCTGCAGTGGCTGGCCACAGAGGCATTGGCAGTGCTCCCTGCCCTCCAGCAGCGCTCGGTGGGCAGAAGAGGGAGTGGCTGCAAAGAGCAACAGCAGAGCAGGAATGTAGCTGTATGACACACACATGTTGGTGAAGATCAGGTTGGTTTGGATGCTGTTGTTTTCAGAGGTTGAGGCTCCACAGGACAGAAGTCTTCCAAATGGAACATCCATGTCAGAAGTCCACCTCAGGTACAGCAAATTTGTGACCCTTGAAAACTACAAAGTTCAGAGTTGTTCTGTGCTAGAAATGGGGAGTGACAAGAAAAACCTAGGCTCCTCCCCACTGAGGGGACGACCCTTCCTTGCCTTCCTTGTGTTAATCCAAGCCACAAGAGGATATTTTCATTCATGAATCTTCAGAAAGGTTTTAAGGAGATAAATCTTAAAGAGAGAACAACAAGTTACTAATGCCAGCTTGGTTCTCAGAACTTATGTCCCAAAAATATTGCACAGATTTTGTCACTACTAGTATTTTTCTAGAAGTGGTGGAACATGTGCATGGAAAGTGATATGGAAGTACAAAACCTTTTTCTCCAACGTGTGGTGTTTGCAGTCATACTTCATCCTTCTGTTGAGTGCAGCCGAGCTGAACCGCTCTTGGCACTGGTGGGAGGTTGGACCTCTGGAGGCAGATGAAGATCTTCTGACACTGACTCCACTGACTCCAGCTGCTGCACATTGTGCTCAGCAGGATGCAGATTGGGGTGCTGTAGGTGAACTTGACTGTGGCCTTTCCCAAAGAGACCTGATCTGGATTTCAGGAAACCATCACCATCATTTTTCTTATAAAAAAAAGTAAATACAAAAGATTGTTTAAAACCCCAGTCATTACCAGAATAGAAACATAATCTTTAAAATTACAAATATGTACATAATTGCACAGTCCTGATTATAGCTTTCTGTGTTTGCCTGGCTACAGATCTGACAACTTTGGGAGACCTTGAGCACTCAGATTGCTTTTTTTTAATCAGATCACTGACTTAAGTGTGTGCATATAAAGCCCTTGGAGCCTAAGTTTAGTGGCCTATTTTTGAAAATCTTGTTCTGTTTGCACCCAAGCAAAATTACCAACAGTATAACACAAAGGGCTCTTATAGCTGGACTAAACACAGAGAAAAATTTGAATTTTCATCAGAGGCAATTAATCCCCAAGCCGAGCAGCTGTAGAAGATGTCACTCTGAATTCAGAAATGCAGATGTTTCACCCATTTCATCACTAATCAGCTAATGCCATGTTACATTGAGTGATGGCTATGAGCCTCTCCTCCTCAGTATGGCACCCACCATGTCTTTACCTTCAGCTATCATCAGTCTCAGAACATCCTAAGGCAAGGCAGGATTTCCTCATGCTGTCTTTGGATAAAAGCTTCTCCCCAAAGATGAAGAGGACCCCAGGGCATTTCAGCATCCTGGGCAGCTCATTACACAAACTTCTCTCTGCCCTCTCCAGTCTTCTCTGTCCTGCCTTTTCCAGCAAGGACCTGGCAAAAGATCCAGAGGGCTGCTGTGAAGTCAGCACAGGCAGCATCCACAGCCTCCCAGACTGCACAAGGTAAGGTCCAGGGGTCCATGGAGTATTCCCACTTAATCCTCACTGAAGGGGAAGAACAATTTCAGTGCATAGTAAAGCATTTGTTCAATTCCTCTTAGGTGCATGGTGCATTTTAATGAATAAAATATTGGATTACCTCATATAAACAAAGTTTAACACGATCATGAATCGAGGCCTGAGAGTGCTCTCTGCAAGCTCTAAAATTGCCTTTGGGAAACTGGCAATGTTTGGCATTTCCTGACTGTATATATTTTATGGAGTATATTATTCACAAACATAAAATGTGCATTAAATAAAGGTAAAACTGTGTCCAAAGCAGTGGGGTCATTAAAGATCCCATGGCACTTTATACTTATTGTGGGTGTTAGCCCTGGTCTTCTGGCCAAAATCAATTTGGCAATTACAGGCTGTTTGCCTAAATTCCCAAGAAGTTTCAGTCAGATGCCATATTCCTTGCTTCCTCCTGAGACCATTGAGTAGCAGCATTGTGTGCTGCTCAACAGTTTCTGTGTTTCATCTTTTAAATGTCTGTATGGGCCATGTCAGAAATGGGAAAAGCTAGAAAAAGTAAGAGGACACTTGGAAGGTCTTGTTTGTCTTGGGAGGATCTTTGTGGGGTTGGGGTTTTTTTGCTATTTTGGTTTGGTTTTTTGTTTTTTGGTTGGTTGTTGGTTTTGGGTTTTTTTTGGGGGGGTGGTTGGGTTTGGTTTTGGTTTTTGCTTTGTTTTTTGTAATTTTTATCTATTTAATTTAAAAGTAAAACTGAAGAGAATTAAGACATCCCCAAAAATAAGGATCCAGCTAATCTGCAGCCACATTGGAAAAATATGGTTACAAAATGTTCTTCAGCCCTGACCCAGTTACAACCTGAATTCAATTTGCTGCCTACATTGCCCATGGCTGTAATGCATCTCAGGAGCATGTTATTCACGTGATAGGGTCTGATCCAACACCCATTCCTTTCTGTGCTAGTCAGACTCTGCTGCTAATGAGGATGGCATAATTCTCTCCTCGTCGTTATGGCTGCAATCGTGTGCCAGAGGTTACATGTTCCCTTCAGGCACATGCTTTTAAAGAAAGAGTTTATTGTGCACTTTGGCGGAATCTGGAGCTGAAGCACAGAAGCCATATGTCAGGGGCTAGCTGTTTTTATATGGAGGCTTGCCATAGTTACAGCTGTAGGTAATTATTACAAATAATAATGACTAACATTTATGTAACAGCTTTCTCTGAGCATCTCAAATCACTCAGTAAGCCTTATATATTGATTACAAATCCCAAGCCAAATTCTGCTTTCATTCATATGCGCACAACGTTGAGGGTAATCTCCACTGGGATCAACATACGTAGCTGAGGGCAGAAGTTGGTCCTGTGCATACATGTGTGTACAAGTGCAATGTATATACACACACTTAGGTAGGGATATAGAGATTGGTTCACTTGCTGGCTGAAAACTGGAGCCATGATACAATCTGAGCAACATTCAGCAACAGCAAAAGCAAGTTGGGATTAATAAATATTTCCACAGAACAGTTTTCTTTGGAAAATTGGGCTTTGTTTTAATCAAAAATTTTCATTTGGGCAAATAAAACAATCTCCAAAGAAATCAGAAAGGAGTTGGTCTCTGTTCTTGTTCTTTTTTTTCCTGAAAAACTAAATATCTTCAGCATATCAAAACAAGATATTTGCATATTACCAGAGTAAAATGTATTTCCCAAAATGAAAATAAAATACTGTGACATGTCTTAATGATTTCTGTATTTTTCCCCTTGATGAATGATCTGTGAGAAAACAAAGAACTAACTTTCTCATTGACAACAGAAATAAATCTGGACGAATCAAATTTCCCATGAAAAGAAATTCTGCTCTCCAACCAGTTCTCCTCAGCTAAGAGATCTGAACAAAGATAATGACCCTGAAGCCTTTGTTCTCTGATGTTTACATAAACCGGGAGAAGTGGACAGAGTAGCCTTTGCATCATCTTTTAACTTCCCACCATCTGTGAGTTTGGTTTAGCAAAAGTTTGCACCTGCAGGTTGTTCTAATTCTTGCATGCTAGTAAAAGAAAGAAAGCAAACTGGTTTTGAATGAAGCTCCTATACAGGAGAATTTTGCATGAGTGGAACAAAATCACCATAATTATGAGTTAATCAAAAAGCTGAAATAAGCAATCCATATCCTGAGAAATGTCCAGCAGTGAAAATTTTCATTGTGAGAGGCCTCCAGTTCCAGGCTAACCCAGGAAGACAAGAGTTAGGATGTGAATATATGGCACTGTTTCCTACCACACATGTTTTTTGACATTTTTCAGTACCTGTATTGAGCAGGCACAAGAATGCTTATCCATCAGAAAGAAAAAGTTGAGTGACATGGCAGCAGATAAATGTAACAAGTCTCAAGATTCTAGACAGCTTCAGAAACCATAATCAAAGAACACAAATCATTGAGACAAAAAGTGCAAAGTATATACTCTGATGCAATGATAAGAACACTCAGATTCTGCAGCAAGTCGCCTTTTACAATATCCATTAAAATGAACAGCACTGAAGTATTTATTTTAGATATTAAAAAGCACCCTAGTGAATTATTCATCTCTTTCTCTGACTTTAGAGGAGACAGCATGGTACAGCGCAGCTTGTTGTAATACACAACAGCATTTTGATCTGCAGATTTAAAGAATTTCAGATTGCTTAGAGATACATGAGGCTCCGTGGTGGTATGTAACATAATTTCTCACACAGTCTAACCACTGGAACAACTCTTGCCTTAGAGGAGGTAAGTGGTAATATGAAACATGTTGTTTCCTATTGTGAAGTTTTAAAGAAATACATTACATGCAAATAATTGGACTTTTTCCTTCATTAATATTCTAGTTAAATATATGCTACTAACAGGCAGCTCTGGGACAGTTTAGACAGCTTGGCTGATACATAATAAAAACAAGGGCCCTTGCTAAATCATGCATTGAAGTTTTTCATAAGAATAATTCCACTGATTTCAGAAGAATTTCTCTTTTTTACTGAAGCATATTAGACAAGAGAATCAGGCTCAAAGTAATTCTATTGACAGTTTGAAAATGCTCACTCTAGTCTCCACAGAGAAACATAACAGTTGAGATTTCCATTAAAAAAATATCTGTTTTGATGAAATACAAAAGCATATGCTTTAACAAGCTGCTGCACCATTTTCAATAAGCACAAAAGCACAGATCACATTTTAGAGAGGTATTGTGAAATATTTTTAATGAAATTTGCACAAAAGTTCACCCTCTGAGAAAACTCGGTCTACCAGACTAATACATCAATAGAAAAGAAAATGAAACATGAAAACAAACTCTAGTCAGATGACGATAGGAAATGTTAGCTAGCCTAGAGGAATGGAAAGGCTTGGAATTTAATGCAAAATTTAACTCTTCTTTTGACACAGGCAATTATCAATGCTTCTCTGGTTATAAACTTTACTGACATAAAGGCTATTTGTTGAGGAGTTGGGTGTAAAATAAATCATTCTGGGAAAGCTCTCACATCTTTGGCAGGCCTGAAAAATCAGGTCAGCTATTAAGGACTATAAATATAGGTCTGACTCCATTCTGGATTTTTTTTCCACCATCCTTGTACCCAAATCATCCATACAAAACTGTATCTTCTTCCTGCAGTCTTTCTGGCTGCATTTCTCTTCTGGCTGTTTAAGTCACTTAATGCAGCATTTTTGCTTCTGTAGACAATGCCTAGATCCTTGTCTGCCCTTGTGAAAGACGGTGATATCCCAGGAGCTTCATTCTATCTTTTCGGCATTTGAATCTCAATTAAAAAAGCAATCTGTCATAAGACATGAAGTGGGACCGGTGCAGAGGGCTCAGGCCTAGTACTAATCACCTGAAAGGGCAGTTCAGGGTCTGATCCTGGTAAGAATCTGCAGTGGGACATGTTGTAGGATTGGGCTGAGCCCCTTTGCTTTTACAGGACCACCAGCAAGCACTCGGCAAAGTCCTTCATCCTGAAGATCCTCAGTTTTCCAGATGTGAAATGTGAATAGAAGATCTTCTATTATTATTATTATTATTAGCCTAAGCCTCTCCTACCAGTTTTGATATAAAATATTCAGGGGGAATTTATTCTTACTGAATGTCTGAGCTGCACTCCACACAATGAAGCCCCCAGTCTCCAGTGGTTCCTCTTGTAATACAAATAAGCTATAGCGATAAATATGTCTCTCAAGGAACAAGTTTCCCTGAGTCAATGGAGTTCAGAGCAGCCCCCTTAGGCAAATTCACCCTTTCATGCTTAGCATTTAAAACTCATTTTATGAGCTGGTTATACGTTTATAATGTTTAATCTTTGCCTAATACTTTTTATGGGGTCCTTGTGGATGAAGGGTACACTTTGAGGGAAGTCAGGTTATGTGAAAACTGCTTACAACAAGAGCTGGAAGGAATGGTTAGCTGAGAACTGGGGAATAATCCTGTAGGTCCTTAACAGCAGAACCTGAAAATGAGAGAATTATGGCTCTTTTCTGTTATTCTGCATTTTTTTTCCCCAGCTTCTGTTTTGGGTCATTAATGTTTCCCTATAGTCAAGGCAGGTATGCTAGTGGCTGGATGTCCCATACCATTTTCATATTGTCTCATAATAAAGCCAACATTAACTTGCCTTCTCAAAGCCTTAACTGACTTCAGTGAGTATATTCAGCCCTTAAAACTCCCACTCACTGTTGCTGGAGACACCCATACAGGAGGCTGACCTTTAATCTTATTGCACTGCTTCAAGGTAACTCTGTTCACTGTGCTTTGCAGTGGCTGGCTGTCATGGGAAGTATCTCTATAATATTGGCTAGCTATGAAATGCTATTCTTTTTAACTCAAAGGAAATAAGTTTATGCTTTCTGTAGGGAGTCTGGGGAGTTTTGGGTCTGTCAGTGCCTACTGATGACCTATGGCAGCATCACTCATCTGCACAGAAGTCTTCCTACTCCTCCTTCTTCATCCCAACATTTCTGGACCTCCTCTGAGCTTGACTGAGCTCTCCAAGGAAAAAACCAAAGCTCAGCTCTTAGCAAAAAAGGAAATCCCTGATGATTTCAAGTGACTTAGGGTCATGGTCTCTGCACTTCTCTTTGCCTTTACTTCTCTTTGCTAATCTCTGTAGATAAAAACATTTGTTCCCATATACCGGTTGACTTGCAGTACATACACCCATGAACACCCTCTATCCACCTTCACAGAAAAACAGACCCTTGCTGCTTTCTACACCCACACAAGCTTCTTGCTACAGTGCCTCTTCACAAAGCTTTGTAAAAACCAGCAACCCCACATGTTAGAGGGGCTCTGCCAACCCACTGAAGGCTCAGGGCTAACAGAATGGAGCCCTGTAAAATGTGCCTTCTCAGAGCACTCCAAAACATCCACTAATTTGCCATCAGAACCCAGGGAAATCGCTGGCATTACCCAGGGCTGACACTGAGCTGGCACTCCCAGCCAGAGGGAGTACAGAGGCATTGGGCCACGTGAATTCTGGTCTGTCGTGCATTGGGGCTCACTGCTCACATTGCTCAGTCGGGTAATCATATAAACACTGCAAGCCCTTCTCCCTTGTTCTACCCAAGTGCAGACCACTGACATAAAAAAGTTGTATTTTCAGAAAAATATATTGGAGCAGGTTGTCTTTTATGAAAAACAATGTATTATTTCGAACAGTTCCTTTTCAGAGCAGGTGCCTCTGCCTCATCGAGTATCAAGCTCAGCTAATGTTTTGATTGCAAATAAACATCTGCCTTGCCTTTAACTCACTTACACTGACAGTTCCCTGCAGCCATTTGCAGCACAATGTGGTGTGAAATCATCCATGTGAACTGGAAATCTTAATTGTTACTCTTGTCGCTCTCAGTCAACACTGCAGGCTCTTACCTCACACCAAGTGACACCAATAATGGACAAAAACGTGAGGTACTGCTATTTATCTAATACAGCAGCAGAGAGGGAAGGCCCTGAATACTCATTCAAGATGTCAACCTGAGCAAAAACAAAAAAGGAATTATTTGGATGATGATTCAAATCAAAGGCTCCAAAAATCCCAGAGATTATTTACACTGTAGAAAAACCTTTTTGGCCTGCTTAGAACTTTTAAGCAATTTTCCTGTAGTCATGGGGTTGCGATGGATAGTAATTATTTCAGTCCTTAATACAGGCTTCAGCCCCCCTCCTTTTTCTCCTCCCTCAGAAAAAAATAGTTATAGGTAGTAATTTTCCTTCATTGGCTAACACATGGCTGTGTGTGAAGAATACTCTGGATATCCAGCACGATGTAGGCTTTGATGGATGGAAATAAAAGATCATTCTCTGCAAGCTGGAGCTGAAATGTTAGCCTTTGAGAGCAAAGGTTATTTTATCAGGAAATAAATCAGAGCCCTCTTTCATTACTGTTTTTTTCCATGCTCATCTCAGTGATGACTAGGGTGTGTGTTCAGACCACAGGAATCTGAAGAACCACCCAGTCGCTTCATCAGTCCTAGAAGATGACAGGGCCCAGAGTCAGAGCTGCACCATCCTGGATACCTTTTTTTTTTACACTTTTTTTTTTCCTTTTTCTTTTTTTTTTTTTTTTTTTTTTTTTTTTTTTTTTTTTTTATTTGGTCTTATTTCTGTTTGTTTGTTTGTTTGCTTGTTCTCATTTATAGGCTGGTGTTTACAGTTCATTCCATGGACTCTGAGCCAAGAGACACTGGGTTTTTCTTCCAGCAGCCTGTCCCCTGTGCTGCCATGCCACGAGATGCCATCCCATGCTTCTTCCTGATCCATCCCTGGGGAGCCACCTTCCTCCAGGCTGTGGGAAGTATAGAACCTTCAGCAGATCAACGTCCATGGCCCTTCAGTGCTTTTCTTCAAGGAAGAGGCTTTGCTCTTCTGTCTGACACATCTCCCTTGTGCTCACAGCTTGCTGCCAGCTTCTTGTGTGTGGCACTGGGACAGTGTGCCAGCCATGGGAGTGGCTCCAAGGGATGTGGCTATGGAGCCTCCAGACCCCCACAGAGTGTGGGGATATGTTATTAGATCTTTCCTAGGAAAGCATGCAGGAAGGAATTGCACTCTGCCCCTGTGTCTAAAGCCAGGGGAAGGGGGGGCCCAACTGGAGTTGTGAGTTGGAGAGGAGGGAGGGAAGGGTTTGGGGAGACAAACACCGGATGGCAGCGGAGGAAGGTATTGGGACAAGCCTGCACATAGACAAGCATCCCTCAGGGCGGGTGGCACAGGCTGCCAGCAGGGCAGAACAACAAGTGGCCATGGAGAAGCAGGGTCTGGGTACACAAGCGAGCAAGGAGGATGAGCACAAGCCTTGCCAGGGAGCCAGCCCTATGAAGTTTCCACAGCCCCAGGCCCTCAATGCCTCCCTACATCAGTCCTCAAATAAACTGGGACACCACACCTTCAAGAAAAGATACAGCTATTTATAAGCATTCCAACTATGCCTTTGATTCTATTTCAAAACCCTAAGATATAATTTAGGGTTGCTTTTTTTTTTCTTTTTTTTTTTAAGGAAAAAAAAAAAGAGAGAGAGAGTATCAGAGAAGAGAGAAGAGAAAGAAGTTTAAAACCAGAAATACAGTCCTACCATCACAACTCCCCTCTGACTTACAGGCCTACATGTCCCACTCAGCCCCTGCCTTCCTGGCAATCAGACTTTTTAATTCATTAATTTATCACTGAAATTGTACACAATTAAGTGTGTACTTTTTCCAAATATGAATTTTACATTTATCAGCTGCTAAACATACATCACCCATGCCCCTTCTGGAAATGTAATAGGTATCACCATTTTACAGATGGCAAAATTAAGACATCAACACACTAGGTGACATATCAAGTTTGCCAAAGCAAACCTATGTCAGAGATAAGGTGAGAGCATGACTGCTTCATTTTCTGTTCTGATGCAAAATGCCACGCTTTTCTTTCTAATCTATCTTACTTCAACCTGGCAACAATTTTAAGTCTGACTGGAGAAATAAGATCTTCAAATTGAATGTCTCTCAGTGATCTCACTGTGACTCTTACTTTTTTTACACCAAAATCCTGCCATGGATGGAGTTTTTTGTTTGTTTGCATTGTCTTAATCATTGGACATCCCCATCTTTTTGGATACTTCCCTGTTGTATTACAAAGGTCATGAAGCAGTTGCAAGATCCAAGCTTTAGAAGTGTCATTGATCCAGATCCATGCTATGATATTATCCATGAGAGAAGGTTAGTTTGGATAAAATAAGCAGAATTTATGCTGCTGCAAATGGGCCACCTCATCAAGACCTCTTTTGCTTGCCCATATTTTGCATAGCTTGGTTCACACATGGTTGTGAAAAGTCTCTGACTAAGCTTTGCAGGGGGAACAATCAACTTGTAAGGGGCAGCTCTGTCCTGGCCTCCTCAAATGAGGTGAGAGGAGTATCTGAACCAGCATTTCATCATCCTGAACATGCACATCAAATCTGATAAATTTTAGAAGGCAGCATTTTAACCATGGCTGTGACCGTTTTTGGTCCTGGCCTTGTGCCCATGATATCAGTCACATGCTATGAGAACAGCAGCTGGGTTTATCACAGCATACATTTTCTTCTATCTAATTACAGTCCTGAAGTCTAAATTATCTGCACAGCTTTGTTTGAAGTCTACAATGCCTGCTTTGAACATCCCTTAAACTTCCTGCCAGTCTTGCAAAATCTTTCTCTGATTGCTCTGGAGGGTTTCTCGAGGACCCAGCATACTGAGCATGAGCCAACAAAGGCAGCGTCTTCAGGTAATTGCAAGAGCAGAGCCTAATGTGCTAAAATTCAGCAACAGCATGTCATGAGTATCTTACAATATATTTATATCCTTTCACTCCAGAAGTGTAGTTTCAATTCTTCTCCTCCTTTAAGGCTTCTTTATGCTGCTCAGATGTTACAAAAAGAAATGTTTTAGGTTATCAGAGCCCTTCTGCTAGGAAACATCATCCTTATAAAACAGATTGCCTGCTGGCTTGGGAATGATGTAATGACTCTGGCCCTCTCAAGCCAGTGACCCTGGAGGGAAGGAGGGAGAGCAATGGGAAGGACACAGCAAGGACAGGGCAGAGTAAAGGCATGCATGGAGAGGGCAGCATGCAGAGTATGAGGATGCCTTGACACAGCTCAAAGGATGCTGCTCCAGGGCATTCATCAGAGTGTGTTGAATTGGCACGGCCTGGTTTTTGGTAGCAGGGGAGAGCCACAGAAGTGGATTCTGTGAGAAACGGCTAGAATCTTCCATCATCATGGAGCAATCTCTGATGGTTCTGAAGATAGACGTGCTACTGGGCCAGTTAGAGAGGCTGGTAACGCCTCTGTGATGACATATTTAAAAAGAAAATCAAAACAACAGGCTTTTTCCCAGGGGCAGGTCATGGCCATGCACCGTGGCCACCACCATCTTGGCGTGGCCCGCAGCAACCCTTGCCTGCCGGGCCACCCCTAGCCAGCCGCGCCACTTCCCCTGCCCAGTGCCCCCCATGAAGAGAGGCTTTAAACAGCGCCAGCGCCGCGGCGGCCACCACTGCGGCGTGATGGCAGCGGGGCGGCCCGGCCAGCAGTGAAACAGGGCAAACAACTCTCCAACGGAGAACCTGAACGAGATCAACCTCTTGGCACTGCAGGATCCTGCAGGAATTTTTAAATTAGTGGAACTTGTTTGCAATGGCACATACAAGCAGCAGTTTTTATTCTGGTCAAAGAAGAGGAAGAAGTAAGGACATGTGAGGGAAAACAACACAGTGGCACCAAGGTCAGTGGAAAAGGAAGTGGGGGAGGAGGTGCTCCAAGCACCAGAGCCGAAATTCCTCTGCCAGCCAGAGTGAGGACTATGGTGAAACAAACTGTCCCCCATAATGCATGAAGTCCATAGGGGATGCAGACATCCACTCACAGCCTGTGGAAAAAATACGCACACCTGAGCAGGTGTATGCCAGAGAAAGCTGTGATCCAGTGGGACACCCAAATGGAGAGGGAGGGCCCCTGCTTCCAGAGATAGAGAGAGAGAGCCCTTGCTTCCAAACTAGAAGACTGCACCCCATGGATGAATGACCCATGCCACAACAGTTTTGGGAAGGGACCCCATGGCATAGCAGAGAAGACTCTTCTCCCTAAGCAAGAAGAAGAGGATCTCGAGTGATGGATGAACTGACCAAAACCCCCACATCCTGTCTCCCTGTGCTTTCAGTAGGAAGGAGGGAAGGCCTGAGGAGAAAAAAAAAAAAAAAAGGTGTTTTAAAGGCATATTGTACTTCTCATTATCTTCCTCTAACTCTGTTAATAATAAATTTACTTTATACCTTTAAATTTGAACCTATTTTGCCCCTTACAGTGTTTTCTCCCAATCCTTATCTCAACTCATGAGCCCTTCATTTATTTTTTTTTTCCTTTTCCTCTCCTGTGCCCAGCTGAGAGCAAGAAAGGGGTGAGCTAATGACTTTCATGAGTGTCTGGCATTTGGCCAGTGTCAAATCATGACGCAGCGTCCAAGAGGTGCCCTGAAACCCTCGGAAATGGAACCCTGCCTCCCGGCCTCACAGAGGGTATTTTGTCCATACTGTACTCTTGGCTGGGACTCCATACATACCTGCTGAGTTTAACATTTGTGATAGCCTGAGTGCATCACTGAAGACATTATATTTAGCTGTACAGTACGAGGGATGTTAACAAAATATACTGTGAACAGACTTTTCGTAAACACCATTTTCAAAATGCCTTAAGGATTATTCAGCTCATTTTAAATACATACTGTATTTGAAACCTGCTTAAATATATCTTTAACTGAAGACTGGACAAGTTCCAGCAAAGTCATCTATACAGTTGAGCAAATGATACTCAATTTATGACCATATGTTATTTTATTAAATATAAAACAACAAAAATTGTCATTGCCAAAGAGAAAATGAAAATATCTTCCCAGAAAACATGTATTTACTTAGTATTATGGCTGCTATACAAGTTAAGAAAAGGCAAGACATTCAAAATCAAGGCTATCCTTTATGCTTTTACCCAGCAGCTATATGAGGTAAGAGTCAAGTGCCAGCCATAACTTGCATTTCTTGTCCAGCACTGGTTGATGTACCAATTTGTATGTTATGGCAACAGGCTTCATCTGTTCTTTCAAACCCTTTCCTGCTTTTGCAGTGCCTACAATAAGCATCCAGAATTATCCTCTTCCTGACTCTCTTATCTTCCATCTTTTTTTAAGCCAGAGCTGCTGCAGCTGAGCCATCCTGAGAGGGTGCCACTGCAGAGTGGTGGGGCTTGGCCCTCCCAAGCCCTTTGGTGGTGGGGACAGTGCCTGACAGCTTGGCCCCAAACTCAAGGACAGACTTTCCTGGGAGAGGCAAAATCCCAGAGGCCTGACGGATGGAGGGGTAGGATGGGAGCCAGTGGCTGGCTGAACCAAGGGGCCAGTACGTCCTGGTACAGGGAGTGGCCTCGAGCTGCCATAACAGTCTGTGGCCACGCACCACAGGCAGGGGAACATGATGCATGTTCCTGCAGCTTTGGGCAGCTCCAGGCACCAGCTGCCTCTACCCAGCCTCTCTGGACTCAGATCTCTGGACTCATCTACCCTCTCAGAGTACACTCCAGGCCCTACAGGCACTAGCGTGAAAATGATCCTTGCCCTGAGCAATGGTCAGATGGGCTTGCCCACACTTAAGATCCAGCAGAAAAGAGAGCAATGTATCCCCCATAATTTAGGAGCACTCAGGCAAAGCTCAGGATTTCACAAGTCCTGCCCAACCTTGTGATATAGAACCAAGAAGAGCTGAGTATCAGCCACAGCAGAAGTAGCTGGTGAGCCTCAGTCCACAAACTCCACTACTATTTACTGTGCAGGTTGCATTAAACTAAGCACCCGAGCCACAGAACAAGACACCATCCTATCAAGTTCTGTGCAGCCTCAGAACTGAGGGATGATCCCCTCTCTGACAAGCTTACTGGAAGGAGAACCTGACATTGTTCTTGCAGGTGAGCTCTGCTCATTTCTCTGAACCAGTATCACAACATAAAAGCAAATAATTTCCTGATATATTTTCCAGAGCTCCCTTGTCCACAGTATTGGTCCTCACAGCAGCACAAGGAGAGGAGAAAAGGATATGTTCATGGGCAGGTGTGGGAGAGGCAGAGGGATCCCCAACCCCTCTTGTAGGTTGAATGGCTTGTGCTTGAATTCAGTGCATGCTGGCTGACAGGCCAGAGGACTACAGGGTTGCATACCAAGTGGAATTAAGATGTGCTAGTTTTCCTAGCTCCCACAATTTTTAAAGAACGGAAAGAAAAAAAATCTCATGGAATTAATCTAGTTCTTATGCTCATTCCAGCTGTGCTTAATTTACCCTCTGCTATTTCTCCCCTCTGATCAAGGAATGCTGTATCCGTACATTCATATTTCCCCTTAAAATCCCTGTGTTGAGCAGAGCTTTTCTTAATTGCTTTAATATGCTGCATTCTGGGATGGGAGAAGCTGATCCAGAGTGACAGCTGCTCCTTGTCCCCCAGCAGCACTGCAGCCCCGCTCCCCACTGGGGTCTATCATCCCCCCGGCAGCCCCTGCCCACTGCCCGCTGCCCCCCAGGCTGTGGTGCAAACAGGCTCTGGCTGCAGCCCACACTGACCCGTTTGACCCAGCTCTGCGTGTGCAGAGAAGCAACCACGTTATGTGCTTGACACAGTGACACCCAGCACCCTGCAGCAAAGCCAGAATATTCCCCTCTGCCTGGCTCACTTTCATTCATGGATTAAAAGGCAAGAGAGAGGCCTTCAGGCGGTCAGATGGAACCCGGCATCCTGGCAAGACTGCCCAGCTGTGATTTAGCAACCAACGTGCCAGATGGACCAAGCCTGGAAGAACAGGGATGGGGCGATGCCAAGCCAGCAAGGCAAGGGGAGCACAAAAGGGAGAAACCAGGGAAGAGGAGGGCCATTCAGAGGAGTTTGAGGTTTTGTGCATGTGTGTTTGCCTCAACTTGCCTGCAGCCAGTTTACATCCGAAGCCCCTCAGATAACCTGGGCTCTGCACTTAGCTCTTGCATATCAGACGGGCTGCTAGACAGAGCATCTGTGCTGCAGGCAGCCTAAACACTTGCCACAAGCTCTAATGCCACAGGAAGACCTCTCTGCAGGCAGAACAAGAGCCTTCCACCATCAAGTTGCCTTGGCTGGACCAGTGACACCAGTATGTTAGCCCAGATCCAGAGCAGGGACACATCTTCCACCACCTTCACCTGCCTGTTGCCTACTGACCACCCTGCAGATGTGGTGTTGCAAGACTGTGAGAGTACTAGCTACCAAACCACAGCCCTGTTTTCTTCAAGTGAAAGGAGTTTCCATGAGTTGTCCTGGTGGTTTCATTTTTCTTGTCCTTAAAACAGTATCCCATACCCCAGACAATGTGTTATTCTGTTCAACAGTACAGGAGTGTCCAGGAGGAAGGTACAGACCTGTCCTTAGGATGAACCACAGAGGGGTAATGTATCTAGACCCCTGCATAATGACCAGATTGAACATAACACAGCTCTTTGCCAAAATAATCACCCCATGTAGGCCAGTCTCATGTGCTGTGGTAGTCATTAGGTCTAACGTATGTGGCAGAACTGCTTAGCAAAATAGGAATTCCATAACAATTTATAGGGGATAGAATGCATATTCTATGCCATAACTTCCTCCTCATGGAAATTTCTCTGTAGGTATTTCTTCCCAGCCCTGTTCCCCTGCCGAAGATGCCCTGACCATTATTCAGCCTCACACGATGCCCTTTATTAGGAGTCTGTGGAGATGGTTCCCTCTCTGAAGTGTTTAGGATTCATTGCTCCCCTCTTTGAAAGCCACTCCAGGGAAGCTTGGGACAGATCATGTAGCAGGAATTTTTTTAAATTTTATTTTCCTATTCTGGCCTTTCCAGAGACAGCTGAACAACCATAAATAGACCAAACTCTTGGAAGGAAGGAAAAATAAAAGAGAGAGGCAGGCAAGATGATGATGTGAAGTTATGCAGTGAGACCAGGAAGCTGACAAAGAGGTAAATTATCTGGCCTTTTACAGAGATGGTCAGTGGTGGTGTGTGCACTGTCCCCTGCCTTTGGCTTTGGAGAAACCCACAAGCAGCAGCCCAGTGTCTGAAACAAGCTGGGCTGAGTCTCGTGGGTGCCAGGGAACACTGGCACCACCATGCCCACTAACAGGCCAGCCTGGGGTTTCCTCCTCTTGTGGCCACAGCTATGCTTCACCACCGTCTGGCTGGCTGCTGCTATTTATTCCATGATTTTCTAAAAATGTGCTCAACCTAGATGTCCAGACTGTTGCCAACCTCCTTCTTTAATAAAAGTAACAACAGCAAGGTATTGAAAATCACGAGGCATTTAGAAATATACAGACTCCTTTATGGGTGAAATAATCTAATAGACAAGCTGTTGTTAATTTACAACCTCAATTTTCAGACACACTTCTTGAGTCAAAAGTACTTCCTGCTCCATAATTCCTACAGGGACACAGGTGGCCCAAATTGCAGTATACATCTACTGTACATTAAAATGTATTTCGGACTTAGCTTAAACATTTTTGAAATCTCAAGTTTATGTCTAGACTATTTTAATCAGCTAAATGTCATAATAAGCCATATGTTGGGCTTGATAGGTTACATATACCAGCCCTGCTCATAAAGTATCAAAAGGTGTTTTTAAAAAGGAGTCTGTGTTTGTTTTACCAGGAAAATGGTGCTTTTAGTCAGTCGTATCAAACCTACTGGCAAAGTGCACAGGCTCTGACGTAGCTACTGGGAAAGACGGAGGCCAGGGTGGCCGCAGCGTGAGGAACAGAGATGGCTCAGTCCACCCCACGGGCACACGCCAGCTCTGCTGGCAGGGAGCCCTTCTCCTCCTGCCCACTCAAGCAAGAGGCTTCACCCCGTGGAATGGCTGCCAGCACAGTCACTCGCACCCCGTGGCTGTTTCTCTTTGAGGAGCATTCCTGGGCTGCAGTGGATGAATATTTTTTGCCAGACCCTTCCATGCAAGAGCAAAGGGCACCAGCCAGATCCTGAGCACCACTTTGCATCAGGTCTTACCTGTGTAGGGGGTGACTTGCTAGAGCAGAGCAGTGCTGGCAGGTTTTTTGGGTTACACCAGAGAAAGAGAGCTTTCACCAATAAAACCCTGCCATTACCAAATTAAATTAATTAAGCATAACTGCACAAAATCAACCATTCTTTCTCCAGGGATTTCACTAGTATAAACCAGCAAAAATCAAAATCTCTTTCCTGAGCATTGTTAAGCCAAAACGCCCAGCTTGGGAAATGACCCATGACTGAAGGATGCCTCATGCCAGAAGGACGGTTCCTCACCACGTAGGCTGAAAGGGATCCTCTGTTTGCTCTGGGCCGCAGAGGGCCTATGGCACACAGACACGTAGCTTGGACTGGCTCCAGTAGTCAAGGATATACATGCACACAAATTCATCACACTGTTGTATGAGATTATTTCCTTATGAAAAGCTGGCTCCCTTCTGGATGCAGAAATTCCCCTTCAGCTGCCAGCCACTGCCACAGGGAGGTCCTGCAGCCCCAACTCAGGCACCCTGACCAGCAGAATGGCTATGGGCCATGCCATGCCCAATGTACCCCAGGGGAGTATGTCCATCCCCCTCATTCTACTCTCCTGATAGCCCTGGAGCAGAAGACTTTTATTGGAAAAACCACATATGGCCCTAGGAGACATAGTTATGTGTGTCCCAGTGATGAAATCCCAGGAGTTCTACATCTGGGCACTTGCCTCTGGAGGTTCCCCAGGGACTGAATACACATACAGGAGAGCTTAAAGAGTATTTTAATTATAGTCTTTCCTTAGGAAAAACAGTCTGTTCAGTGCACAGAGATCCCCAGGGGCAACACCGGAATTGTGACTAAAAGTAAAGTAACCCTCTGGTTACCCCATCATAGTTCCATGGGATGAGCCATTTGAGATAATAGCTAGAGTAACCCACAAACTGTACACCGACCCCCCTCACACTACCCCAATTCTTTGGCTCCTGGGTAATTTAGCCAGTCACTTTCCAGATGCAATTATTCTTCCCCCTTTTAACAAGCCTCCAGGGCAGAGGATGAGAGAGAAGTTGTCACGCTCTCATTCTGCAAAGAAAGTGTATTTCCTCTGCAGAATGTGAAATACAGCCCAGTTGGGTAAAACCATGAAGAAGCAGAGCATGCCCATGGTACCAGGTAAGAATACTGGCTTTTTTAAAGATATATTTTACTGTCAGTTTCTCCACCACAAAATGTAAATCCTTACGAGGTCCCTTTTTTCAGAGTTCCCCTGTTTGCCAGCAGTAAACATCTGAGAGCTGTTTTTATTCCCACAACAGTTTATTGCCATGCAAATACCATAATTTTCAGTCTCTACAAACAGAGAGAGATCGTCATCCACCCAGTTTGTTACTATACTTGCTGGGCAGAAGGATGTAGTAAAAGTCATGATTGCTCTTGATGTCCAAACTAGAATTCCAGTTTTTAACTCTTTCCTTGCCTCTGCAAGCTTAGGGTTATTTCCTCTAATGCCAGCTAGTCAATTTGAACTCTGGTGTGAAAATCCACCCCATCTTCTCCCTGCCATGCTGACCACCTGCAGAGGAAGGAATAGGCACAGAGTTACTAAGACACAGTGGTAATTCATCAGCCTGTGGAAATTGGTACAGCTTTACTGAAGGTGTCATGCTGAAGATATGCAACATCAGGGCATATGGCCTTAGTTCTAAAATAAAAATGAGTCCATGGCCATGACACACAGTTGGTCATTTCACTTTCTTCTCTCCCAGGCATACATCCAAGACCCTGTATCACTGCAGTGTGGGTCTGCCCAACACCTTCCAGTCTGTCTGTCTGTCTGTGCCTGGACATGAGGAGTGAGCTTGCTTGCCCCAACAAGCAACTTTGGCATGTAGCATTGCAGGAAGGGACAAGGCCAGCTGGATTTAGGTGGCCTCTCAGGGTGTTATTGCTATAGGCAGATCAGCCCCTTTAAGAGAGGACATGCAAGCAAATGTTGTAATTCTGCAACTTCTGGATGACTGATTCCTAATGTAGGTGAACAGGAATCAAGAAAAGAAAGCAGGAAGCAACTAGGAATAAAATGGAAAGAGCAGACAGTATCAGCTGAGTCTCTTTTCTCATGAACGTGGTTCATCTGGGCTGGGGACACCTAGTTTTCTGTAGAAGCAAATGGTGATACCAGAACAAGGATAAGGAATGGGATCTGTATTCATCAATAAAGAGAGGGTAAATTCTGTTGTTAAATCAGAGACACACAGAGCCTTGCCATCACAATCACTAAGATTATGCATGAGTTTTCAGTCCCTCTACCTGATAATGCTCTTTCTTGCTTTAACAGTTCAGTGTCACCAAGGCGATAATTGGTCCAGGTAGGATCAATCCACTTAATTAAGGCTCTTCTAATGCTTAATACAATGGTTCTTCTAATTCCTAATATATTCATGGAAATGACATGCCTCCAGAGAATTCCAAAATATCAGTCCTGGCTATATCTTTAACAAGGGTCCAGAAAGAGCTTCCCAGTCCTAGGTCCGGACATGTAACTTAGCCACAGTCTTTTCTTTCTGTGGGAAGAAAATCTGGGTGTGTTGGAAGGGGACAAGCAGTGTCCCCTCTCATTTGGCTGAAGGGAAAACCAGGGCTGGGAGGCACCTGCTCTTCCTGCCTAAAATCAGCTCTACAGGGAAATCAGGCGCTTATTAAGGAGACCCAGATCCCATTAACAAGTACCTCCATCTTTCCTGTCAATTTGATGCACCACTTTGTTCCCAGATGAAGGGAGTTGAACACAGCTGTTACCTTGAAGGTCAAACTCTGAGCTCAGTCTTGCACCTGAGCAGGCAAAGGACACTTCTCAGTGTGATCCTGCAATTATACTGAGACATCTCATCTGAACGCTCTCGCATGCATTCTTGACATGAAACATTTTCATAAGCACATACATTTCTTTTATCATTTAAATGCTCTGTGTGGCTTGTTTGGGGTTGTGAAAATCAAATCCTTGTGTAAGATGTTCTCATTTTTAATCTATTTCTCATTAAAAGTTGTTGGGTTTTTTCCTAGAAGTAGCTTTGCTTTCATTTTTTGAGGGTCTGTTGAGATTTCCTTTTTTAAACTTACAACAAAGATGATATTTTTAACAAGCAGTAATTATAAAACACAATACCTGTTAGCTTCACAGACAGATGGATCACAAGAGAGTGTAACTGGAGGCGGGTAGGAAATTACACCCCTACCATTCACAGATGCCTCTGTTCCTTAGACAGAGACACTTCTTCTGATCCTTGAGAGGTCTTTAATCTAACAAGCACAAAGGGAAGAAAATATCCTCTTCTACATTGAATGTTGTTGACTACAGCTCTGTCAATCAGCACAACATTTCAATTAGGTTTTAGGCAGTAGATTTTGACAAAATGCTGTCTGTTAGACCAAAGTTGCTGTTTGTACAAGTTGCTAAATGGTGTGGTGCATTTTTCATTATTTATCCAGTCCTGAATCAAAATCTCTATCTTTCTAAAATATATGCTGCAGTTTCACCATAAATTGTTATGTTGGGAGCAGTTCTCATAGTACAAAATCTACAGCTTGTACAATACTAGTCAAAACAGGAGTAAATTCAAAAGCAGCTTGGGAGCACAAAGAGCAACGATCTTTTGGATGAGTTTTATGTTTTTATGTTTTTAAGTACCAAAGAAGTACAAGGCTGCTAAGTCACTCAGGCATTTCTGAACATGCCTAAGTCTTGAGTAATCTCTAGTGTTTCTGTACCATTCCTATTTCCAGAAATAACCTGTTCAGTTCTATGATGAAAGGTACACACCAGCACAGAAGAGCACAGAGACACCAGTGGCGCCTCAGTCAGAGACAAGAAACCGTGTCCCAGCTCCTCCAAGGCTGTCCCAGGAGAGCATCAGCCCCAGGGACTAGGAAAGACCCAGGACCATGAGTCCACCGGGGCAAATCTCTGGGGTACTACATAGGACGGGACTGACAAGAGGACAGGATTAGGTAATTTGTGCTGTGTTTGGGTATTTCCATCTGCTTTACTCTGTGTTGCTTTCAGGCTGTGCACAAAGGTATGTGTGTGCACTCATGTGCCTACTGGGAGCATGTGCTCAGTGTCACTGCTGGCTGGGCCTTAGGCTGTGGAGCTGCAGCAGCTTCCCCTCTACAGGGCTACTGGTTTTGGCAACATGTAATATAAATCTTTTGGGTATTTTCAGGCAAAGCTTGAAATTAAGTATCCATAACTCTTAAATGAATTGTTTAATGTCAGATTAAAATAAAGCATGAGCTGCAATGGTCATTAATAGAAGAACCTTGGGAAAAGTAAATAACAATATCACATCCTCTTAATAAAGCCATGGTATCTCCATTCCCAGCTCTGTTTTAAGCTCTTCCGGCAGTGAAAAAGATAGACATGATATGGAAAACGTTGGAGGGAAGGTCACAAAGCAGGGAAGGGCACATCCTGGGAGGTCTGCAGGCTGTCAGCTCTGTCAGGGCAGAGGACAATTAGATCAATGTAATGCACATTTGTAAAAGTGTCCTGATCAAGCAGATCAGCCTTAAAGGACCTGATGCCCTCCCAGGCTGCTGAACCCACTGACCCAGAACAGAGGCAATCAGGGAGGCAGCAGCATGGCCAGCAAGCAAGAAACATGAGAGGAAAAACACAGCCAAGCCCAGAGCAAATCAGATTATGGTGTTTCTCCCGGTGTTTCCCCTAGACCAGCACCAAACACATCCAAGAAGAAGCAGTTATAAAAATAGCATTCACAAAATTAAAAGACAAGGGGGAGGAGGAGGAACAGAGGGCGTTATTGACAACATCATCAGTCCAATAGACAGATGCCCACACCTCTGCTACCCCCCACCAGAAACTGGCTAGGTCTTTATTTGTTGGGTTGGTTAGTTGGCTTGCTTGCTTGTTTGTCTTGATAATAATACCCTGTGGCTTTCTTCTTGTTCACCTTTTGGGTTTTCAGCCTTGAAGTTGAAAAACTCTCAAGTTCTTCTTCAATAAACTTAGAGCATTACTTAGAAAATTGCCTTCCTCTAACGCAAAAAGAAACCCAAGATTCTTCTCTGCTCACAGAAAATTATGCTTAAAGAAAATATCAGCATCAAGAGCCACACAAGAAAATTGCTACACCATCATTTTTTCAATGGACTACAGGAAAGAACACATTCCTGAAGGGCAGGTGAGGAGGGTTCCCCTCTCATCTGCTCCTTTGGCCAAAAAAAAAATCCCAATTGCTTATCTGTGAGGGATGATTTAGTTTTCCTTAGCTATGGGACAGGTAAGGTATGAAGAGAGTACAGAGGTCCAATGCTGTCTCCACCAACTCTGCTGCAAGTCATGCACTTGGCAGGGCAGGGCAGAAAGATTTGCTCTTTGAGTAGATTTGCTGTTGCTATTATGAGGAATGGGCTGCAAAGTGCCTGAGGCAAAACAACAGGATCCCTCTATTTTAGGAAATGTGTGTGTACACTGAGTATATAAACCAGATCTGACAACCAAAACGGCAGCAAAATTAAAAGAAAATGAAAAGAATGCTATTTATGACTGAAAAGAAAAATCTCTTTTAAGATTAGGAACAAGCAAAAGAGAGCCGGCAAACTATATAATCCTGTTGCCTTGTCTCTTCCAATGTTTTGAAACAGCAACAAAAACAGCCATGACATCAATGTTTAAAATGCAGCACATGCCCCAAATGTTTTTACAGTGGCTGCTCACAAGCAGGGTTAAGCTCTACTGCAGCATAGCCAGATTTATCACTCAGCCAGTTGCCCACAGAATGGGATGTATGTACTGGAGACATCAAGTGCTACAGACCATCAGCCACTCCTGAAAAAACTGGTCTGACCAAACAGATCAAAAGCCCAGTTACTAAGTGGCAACCTGCTCACCAATTACCCTTTTATCATGCAGTGATTGATTTACCTTTTCTTTATCGTAACCATATCATCACTCACTCACCTTTCCTAGGTGGGTACCTTCGGCTCTGATCCCCTGGGAACTGTGCAGGTGGATGCAGAAGTGGGAACCTGTCACTGCTCCAGGACCAGCAGGTCTCAGCCCGAAGCCATGAGCTGTGCACTAAATATTGGCACATGACATCTTTTTGAGGTGAAAGCAGCTTTTACTTAGCATTTGCCCAAGACCTTGATTACAGGAATTAAGAGAAGGTAATGAAGTGATGTCAGTCACTTCCCATGCTGTGCCCCAGCCCTGCACTCTCCTGTCAGACACCCAGTGCATCTGTCAACTCCTCCTCAGGGCAGGTTGAGATTTTGAGTTTAATCTGTGACCACCAACTAACTACCAATCCCAGTGTCCATGGGCTGTCATTGATTTGACACGACAGAAAGACCCCACTGCTGGGGTATAGGGCAGCAGCAGCAGCACACAGTCCTCTGCAGAGCAAAGTTATGCTGACCGGTCTCCTGACAGCTTCATTCATCCCTAGGAAGGAGCTTGGGCTCCCTGTGAAGCAGCAAGCTCAGCAAACCAAGACCACATTGAGCTGGCCTTGAAGTCCAGCTCCTGTGAAACTTTTGCTTCCACTGGGCTAGAAGAGAGCATCCAACTTTCAATTTCCTGCCTGCAGCCACTATGAAGCTGGCCCATACAACTGAAGTGTATTTTTTTAATATTAAATTAAAAAATTCCGACATTTAATACAGAAAAATTATTACAGATGCTGAAAGGTTTCTAATGTTTCACCTGAAATGCATACATTGGATTAAACCCTTGGATGCAATGTCTGAATTAATGTAGATCATTGTAAAGAAATAATTGCTAAATTAAAGTCTATATGAGAAAACCAGTGGAGGTGGATAATTGCAAAACAAGGCATGTAGGACTAGATAGGAACACAAATTCTACCTCAGCCACTTATCAATATCAAAGTACTTCAGACAGAAGTGATTATTTCAGGGAATATATGTAACAGCACATAAATCCTTCATCCACAGTGCCTCTGGTGCAGCCAAGTTCTAAACAGTCATCCAGCTCAGCATTGCTCTGTGGGGCCCATGGGCAATCCACAATCTGAAAGGCACCAGAAGGTGGTCCGGGAACTGATTGCAGAAAAATAATTAAGAAACTAAACCAAAACACACACACAGCATCCCACGCAGCTGGCAGGCGTTTATGTCAGTGCCAGCCCACAGGCACCGCTCACTCCCTGGCTGCTGGTGCTCAGATCAAAAAACCTTGTAGGTCCTTTGATTTTAAAAGATTGAGAAATGCTCGTTTAGCTTCTGTGAAATAGGGCACAGCTCTGACTTGGGCTCCCAAGGCCTGAGTCTTCTCCCACTGAATCAGGAATGTGCCACCTCCTCCCCACTGTTCCTCCATCACAAGGAAACTACCAGCAGAATGTCCCCTGGCCAGTAACATGCAAAATATGCCTCTCAAATTCACACAAAAGTCTTACCCTGGCCCCAACCCCATGGTCCCAACCCTCTGTTAGTAGCATTACAGGGGCAGGACTGGACCCACTGTGCTGAGGTGCTGGGTGGGCAGTGCTACCACCCCAGAAGTGACATTGCTTCATCTGCCCTTGCAGAACCGTGCCACCCATGATCACCCCATTCCAGGAGCATGATAAGAAATGCCTGACCCTGAAGAGCCTACAGGGCAATGGAGTTAAACCATAGCTACAAATGAGAGATCCAGCTCATCCAGTAGCTAAATAAAAGGTGAAAGGATCCCATTATTCCTAAATTTGCATCCTGACAAGTACCAAAGCTTGAAAAATAATAACATCTAGAAATATTTTCAGGTATGACAGACTCTGCAGTGTTCCAGTGAGCAATTTGCATGACCCTGGAGGAATTATTGGGTATGCATATTTAGCTGATTGATAGATTTTATTAGTAAAGCAGATTTCTCTGTTGCAAAGTCTGTTCCAGTCTCCAACTAGGAGTAAAAGAACATTGTTTCTCCCTAACAAAGAAACCAGCATCTTATAACTGCCCAAATTTAAGAAAAATGTAGTACAGAGATTTTATTTTTTTAATTACCCTGTATTTAAAGAATTACCAGCAAGCACCCTATTTCTCTTGTTGGGATCTAACATCAAAAAATTGCCTGACAATTTTTCTAAGAGCCAAGAAAGTCAGCTAGTAATCATGTGGAGTTGTGTGGCCAAAGGTACATAAACTGGCTTCACATGGGACCAGCAGTAGATCAGATTGCATTGGGAGGAATGAAATAAAAAATCCCAGAAGTCTAGTTTCTTTGGAAATGTACCAAAACTGTCTAACCATACCAACCTGGCACATCGTATGTAAAAAGTGACTATTTCCTAGTACAGTATATGGGGTGTTTTATAGAAGTCAAAAAATCAGAATGGCCTTAGTCTGACATCGTAAACACAATATACTGTAATGTCATTGAGAGACTACTTGTTACCTACTTGTCCCAAGATTAATGCTGAACTTGAGCACACAGATCTACCTACAGTTTCCCTCTAAGCACAGACATGCCTGAAAAATCTCTTTGACATACAACTTGGAAATAGTTACAATAACTATGTAATAGCAGAAACCACTTCTGTTTAATTCACATCTATTATTTACATCGGCCCAGGGAGTTTACAGCACTGGGAAGCAACACTAAGGGAATGACATCTTGTTGTGCAGCAAATCTTCTTGCTATCTGCAACACAGCTACCTACCTGCTTGCTGTGACAGCAGAACTGTTTGGAGATACAGGTTATTCTTTCTCCCCCAGTCCCTCCTCACCTGGAGCAGCATGGCAGGGACAGAGCCCACAGCCACCAGAGCAGGGGAAGCAGGTCTGCAGTGAGGCAGCTCCTCAGTTTGGGCTGGCTTATCCGGTGCCATCCAAGAGGTAATTTTTTTCCCCCTTTTCAAGATCAGGCCTGCAAAGGCAAGTCTGTGTGTAAACAGGTTGCAGAAGATTAACAGGTGTCTGTTACTGTACGCAGTTGATAAGGCTTAGGTTTTCCTGATAATAACAGATGCAATTCTGCTGTGCTTCAGATGCAGATGGAGGTTTGACAACAGAGAGGGTGTTGTCATTAAAGCCCATGAGCCCAGTCACAAACTGCAGTTCTGAAAGTGACTACATCCTTAGTCTATTCGTATTTAGCACTTAGATTAGATTATCTCTTTTAACAGGCTGCACTGTGTCTTGGAGTCAGTGCATCATTCTTGCTGAATTAGATATATTGTCTCCAATGTAACTCACAGATCACCAGCAGCCTGGAGGCACGAATCACTTAGTTTTCAATAATAAGAAAGAATGGTAATTAAAAGACGTTGCAGAAAAAAAAAAAAAAACTAACACAATTTTATACAAATCAAGGTTTTTTTAAATGCAAATCAATATTTGTTAAGATTATAGTCTCAAATATAGCTTGTGAACTCCTAAAGGAAAACACTATGACTTCAACTCTCATGTGAGATGCCAAGACTGCTAGAGCCACAAAATATAAAATGAAACAACAGTTAGATTTGATGACATTTGCTCTAACTGCAGATACTGATCACCAGGTGTCCATAGGCATGCAGAAAAGATAGCAAAAAACAGTGAGAAAGCATTAGGAATCCAACATGATCAACTGACTTGTAAACAGCACAGCACCTAAACCTGGAAGTTTCTGCCCACTGCTCCTTCATGCCAGCTTTCAACACAACTTTATATAGCTGTACCCTAGTGAGGGCAAATCAGTCGTGCTTGTAGCAGGAGTGTCTCCCACAGTTACTGGTTAATAGATTTGTGTGGTGATCCTTTTGGGTCCCTTCCAACCCAGAATATTCTGTGATTCTGAATCTAACAAAGGTGGCCTTCCTTGCAAAAGTAATGCATGCAATGAAGAGTCTAAATTCTACTTATGACACTTGCTCCTAAAGTACGAAGGGATTTCTGAAAATGGGAGTCAGACACAAAAATTTTCATGCTCTTCTTTTTCCTTGTATGGTTATTAACTTGCATCAATTAACTCGGCCGTGCTCCCGCTGGTGCCTCTCTCCCCAGCGAGCGTCAGTGGGTCTCACAGTTTGCTCTCCTCGCTGCATTCCTCAGCTGTACCAGATGTCAGTCCCTTCCCTTCCTTCGGAAGGGCTAAAAGCTCACACTCAGAAGGTCCACAGCCCTTTCTAGCCTCTTCATGTCTGTCTTGGGGGCTTTCTCCTTCTTTTGCCATGAAAGGACAGAGCACAGAGGAGCTGAATCAAGTACAAGGTTTTTCAAGTTATCTGCTTGCTATTAGGTATCGCTGTACAGCACTGAATTATTTATTCCAGCTTCCTAGGCAGGTGTGTGGCAAATTTCCATACAGCTTTAATGGGAATCAGATTGCCAACTTCAAACCCAAATTCTTCATCTGCACCACAGCATGACTGTGAAGTGTTGCTGAGCAAGGGCGGGGTGAACAGCTATGTAGGAACAGACCGCAGTCACAGCTGGGAGAAGTATGTGGGTCTCACTTAATAAAACTTGATAGAAAATATTTGTAGCTATTAAAAAATATCGACAAAGGCACGATACACTTCATGTAACCAACATGATTGTCTCACTAAGATGGACACAATCTGGATTTCAGAATTTGATCATCAATGGGGACTCACTCCACTTTCAGAGCACATATGCGCACACACACACCTGCTGGCAGACACAGGGGAGGGTGGCACAGCACAGCAAGAGCACTCCTTGCATGCAGACTTGCTTTATTCCCATTTCCAGGTGCAAATTCAGGGTTTTCAGAATATCACATGCCCAGCATGAAGAGGCAGATCTCATCTACATACAAAAGATATTGGATGAGCTGGGAAAAACAAGGTGGGACCCTCCACTCCAGTGTGATCTCAGTGGAGGTACCAGGGAGATGTGCATACACCTGAGAAGGTAACCCTGTGCCTCCTCTGCAGTAGCCAGAGCTCAGGGCACAACCATCCCATCCAAAAGTAGGTGCCTTCATCTGATCCCCTACCTGACCATCACACACTTCATGGAGAGGTACCAGAAGACCAGGTCCAACACAGGCAGCAGATGACAGCTGAGATGAACCACTCTGGAGGCAAGTGATACACAAGAGCCCTTGGCAGGTGGTAGCCTCTAGATCAAAGCCAGCTTGTGTGGTCTCATCAAAGGGCTTGCGCAGGCCAGCAACCAGCAATCCAGGTGGCATGGCAGCCAGGATCTCAGTGGTATTGCTGGATCGGCTCTGGGAGTAGGTAGTGGGATGCTCCCTGGGTGGTGGCTCCCAGCAGCGCTTCCCCTGCCAAGTTGATTGCTAAATATTTATCCTACCAACCCACAGTCAGGAGAGTTTTGTGAGGAACCATGGGATGCACTTTCTGCATACCACACTACAGACCTAGATGACCACAAAAAAATCTAACCAAAGACCAAGAAACACCCCTCCCCCCCAAAAAAAAACAACAAAACCCCCCTCATTTCACAGGGAAACAACAGAATGCCTTTATTTGTTCTCTGGCAATGTCAAATATGATTCACAGTCAGATGTTAAAATAAAATGGCCTCATTTTTACTGTCACTACTAAGTTGTGCTGATTTAGTCAAAAATAAGACCTCTTAAAAATTACAAAAACCTGCACAGCTTCTGGAACAAAAAAAAAACAGTTCTGAGCAGAAAAACAAAAAGTTAGTACAAACTGATAGTGTCTGAATTTGTTTCTTTTAATAGATAAATGTCTGTGATTATCACAAAAGGGGTAGAGCCAGCAGTTTCACTGAAGAGTCCTTGACTGAAGGGTCCTCGTGGTCTCCCTAGGCTTGCACAAATTGAATGTCTGCACTGCTGGCATAGCTGCTCGCCTTGCCAGCAGGGCATTGAGGGATTGCTGGGAAATTATGGTCTCAGTTATGGACGGGGAGAGGGAAAGCTGTGCCTGGATACTGGCCATGTTTGCAATGCTGCAGCTTGAAAGTATGCCAAGGGCAAGCATGCCTTTATCACAGTGGAGCAGATAGAAGCATTCAGCACACCTGAAATTTAAGAGTTTTAATCCAAAACATCTCTAAGGGGGATTCAGTTGCCCAGGGTACCATGCAACCTTGGGTGAAGCACATGCTTGGGAGCAACTTCTATCCTAATTATTCACTTAAATAAGTACGAAAATAAAATTGAAATGGAAATAAATGTGTAAGGGAGTTCCATTTTGGCCATTGTTTTGAGTCACAACATAGAGTTCAATACTGCTGCTGTGTCATCTGGATCCATCTCCAAATGAGATGTTTCAAACCAGGATAACTACACTTGGATATTGACTTGGTGAGCTGAGTATTGCAAACAGTGTGCAGCAGTGAAGGGGAAGCTCCTCAGTGCTAGAAAAGCTTATTCTGAAAGAGACACACACAAACAGAAATGGCAGTCACTGGACAACAGCAAGATGGTGCTGGGGGATGTGATGAGTTCGGGAGCCTTGGTGAAGGCTCTGATTTGCAGACATAAGTGGTGAGGACACATTCCGGTTCTTCAGAATAAAGTGTCATCTGTGAACTAATATCTGAGAAAAAAAAGTTTCCTCTACCACCAAGACCATTTTCACTGAGCATTGCCCTACACAAACACCTACACTCTCTTCCCAGGTCACCAGCATAGTCTCACCACTTGCAGAAGATTGCTCATCACTGGCTTCAGTCTGCTCACATTCATATTTATACTTAGTTTGAGCTGCCTCCAGGCAGAAATGTTCCTTCTCAGTAATATGAAAACCCACCTTTGCATCTGCCCTTCATGTCCTCCTCACACATGGGCATTTCCTCAAGTCAGTTGATTTATTAGGGCAGGTAAATAGCTCTGTGTCTTCCTAATTCTTCTTCTTTCCTCTCCTCCACCAAGATATTCCAAAATGATCCCGCATGTGCTTACCCTCTTAGTGGTCACCTTCCTACCAGTGTTTTTGAAACACATCCTGTTTTAAAGCTGGCCCCAGATCCACTGCCCTCTGACATGCCAGGCTGGACAAAGAACAGGCACTCACTTCCCCAGTCCTCCCCGTAACCTCAGTGTCCTCCTGCCAAAACCACAACATTCATACAAATCCAAACCAAGAAACATGGACCAAAAGCAGGTTTTTCAACCCTTCCATGTCAGAAATGTCACATATTCTTAATAGCCATTACTCTTGTTATACCCCCCTTTGGAGACTTCAGACTTCATGTCTTTGGCAAACCAGTCATGTCAGGGCAACCTCTGATGGGCACTGAGCTGGTGAACTACTAGAGGAAATCTTGGCCTGGAGATGACAAAGCTTTTCATGAACAGTGTGAATAAAATCATTCTTACAAAGAAAAATTTAGAAGTTCAAAGCAAAGGGTATTAGAATGTAACTCTTTTTTTGCTATCCACAATTTGTGATGAATCAGAAAAGGCCCTGCTATTCCTGCATATATCACCCTTCAGTGATGAACAGGATTTGGGTTGAAAAGACCACAAGAAAGCAGAGACCAAGGTACCTACTTGTCAGAAGCGTCTCCTCCTGTTGGACTAGAGCAAACATCTCTGCCCAGCAGCCCACACAGGCTGTGTGCCAGCACACTCCATCTGCTCACAAACCACCATGTTTTTGTAAATGGTCACACCTGAGCCTGCTTTTTTCACTTGGGGAAATCCATCTTTTTATCCCACTAGTTGTGGACACTTGTTCTTCACTAAAGTTAGCCCTCTTCATGTCTTCAAACTGCAGCTCTCTCCTGGCTTTCCCACCTTCTCTTTTTCCCCTGCCTTTAGCTCAGGCCCAGATGCCAGAGCATCTCATTCCCTGCTGCACACAGACACCTTCTCCAGCATGAGCCCAGCACTGCTGCCCCTACTTTCACTGTGCCCTGCCCTCACCACCTGCAGGGAAGTATTGAGTAGAGCTTTATCACCAAAAGCAATGGGAAACTGTACTGAAAAATGGCATGGCCTAGCAGCACCTCCCAGCACTCATAAAGAAAAACAATGCAGGAATTGGTGAGGCCTAAAAGATTTTTTTAAAAATAAATTCTCTGTATCAGGGTCTCACAGGAGGTGGGTCTGGGCTTTTTTTTGCCATGCTGAGCAACAGAGATGGAGAAAAGTGTGAGTGGCCTTCTCAAGGCACAGCAGAGAAGTAGTTATGATCTTGAGATGAGAAGACTTCAAAGGGACAAATAAAGCAATGAATTAAGGCATCCTGGTGGCAAAAGGGCTATTACATGTGAAATAAACAACTTTAATGAGGTTGCAACCCTGGATTTATAGTCCCATCTTCATGTGCAGGACTTCAGGTGCATAACTCCATTAGCACTAATGGGATGTGCACAATTAAAGCCCCATACAACAAGATGAGACTGCTGCTATTAAAATCAGCCATGAGCAAGCTTCAAAGAAGTTCTCCCATTTAGCTCAGCAGAGTGATCCGAAAGAGAGAAGCTCGTTTGTAGCTGAGCTGATCACTTTGCAAGGTGCTCAAGTATGAGCACTTACTGTGCTACAATTCTCTGTATGGTGGATATGAATGGGTTGGATGCTACTCCTGCCCCTGGACATGAATGGTCAGTAAAAGTGCTCTCCATGAATGGTCAGTAAGTGTTGGTTTCAGTCACCATCAACTCTTGCTTTCAGACTGGGGAGGTGCTGGCACAGAGGACATCCTGAAACCTCCCTCCCTCTCGATTCCTTGGCACATTGCATGGAATGGCACAGGCTGGGCAGCGTGGCTCAGCTCAGACACAGCGTGCTCCCTGAGGCTCCCAGCCCGACGCTGCCTGTGCTGTGCACAGCACACAGAAAGGACTCCAGCTAGCTGGGGTACCACAGCCCAGCGAGGTGACTTATCTCAGGCAGTGATTCATCCCTCTGAACTACTTGCTCCCAAAGACAACTCTGGGCTGGCCCATGCCCTGGCACAGCAGGTTTTTAGCTCTGAAAAAAAAGCCTCTGGGGATTCAAAATCAACATGACACAGCATTGAAGATATTCCAGATTTTCATGGGGACAAAAAAAAATTGCCTAACACATACAAAATACAGGACAAAATGGCTCAGTATTTTAAATCTGCAAATGTCTCAACTGTTCTCAGCAGCAGAGCACATATTATACAGCCCAGTGACAATATGCCAGCTGGGACCCTACTTGTTGTCCTGCTATTAAATAGTGCCACCAAGCAGCCATCTCCAGTTGAAAAGGGCAGCAGTTTATATTACCAGTTTCTTTAAAAAAACAATGCAGGTAATACAATTGAATTGCTTTCTTGCCAGAGAGGTAAAAACTATTTAAATTGGAATAATTCCACAGCATATCTGAGGATAATGGAATAAGGTGCAGAGGCTGAAACAGAACTACAATGACAAAACATGAAATACCAATATGACTTTAGACATTATATTATGGTCTCCCAAGAGCTGTAATTCTTCAGATATATGAAGCATTCAGAAAAAAATGAATTGAACCCTTCATCACACTTTTTTTTTTATACAATATTAAAAATGTAATTTTACCAGAAGCCATGGGAACTCTTATGTTCTTAATACACTTAGAGATTTTTACAAGCTAATGTTAAAACTGACTGAATTGTCGTACACATTCTTGTTCACACTTAAGTCTGGTCTGAAAGCTATTCTCTTTAGTTTTGCACTGTAATGCCTATATTCTTATATTCTTAATACTAACAGATTTCAACAGTACAAAATTTTCACATCACCCCTGAAAAGTCCACGTTCACACAGAATCCAATAGTTTCACCACCAGCTTTAGTGGCAGCAGGCTTAAGCCTAGAAGTCTCAAATCTGATAGACATTAAAGAATGAGCAAATTTCCTAGTTAATCTAATTTAGCTAGCACAAGAACATTCTCTACAAGGCCAAGGATATTACTGGCAGCACAAGTAGCCACACTTATGAGGAAGCTACTTAATATTTTCCATTGTAATACTCTGCTTCAGGATAACTTTGAACAATTCAGGCTAAACATTCCTGATGTTAGCTGTCTGACTAATAGGATCTTTTTTGGGAAGCTTTAGCTCAAGGGATTCAACTATTTCCAAGGCTGAGGTTACAGAAAAGGGAAAAAAAAAAAAAAAAGAAAAAGAAAAAAGAGAAGGAAAACTAGAGCCTCATATGAAAAGCTCTGTCACTTCCGCAAGGAAAAGTAAGAGTTTTGATCTTAAAATTCAAAGAATGACCAAGGATGAAGGCTGACAATAAGTAACATGATGATCTAATTACAGAATTAAGAAACATAAGAAATTAAAATCAGGTGCTAAGAAGAGGGGAGGCAGAACAACCTTGTCTGGCTGGTAGCATTACCAGACCAGAAGGGTTCATCACATCTATGCATTTTGGCCTCAACACGGCTTTGCTGTTCGGCAGGTAGCAAAGGAGCTCATTAACACCTCTCTGCTGTCAGGTACACATAGCAGGTAATTGCATTGTGCTGCTGCTTTCCACTCTCTTGCCTCTCAGAGAGAGTAACTGTGTCTCCAACACAGCCTCAAACACAGCTGGCATGGCAGTCTACACAAATTCATACAATAATTTCTGCTTTACTAGACTTTGGAAATCTGAGCCCTCAAGAGACAGGAAAAACCTGAATTGTCAGTGCAATCTTCATCCTGTTACTCAGTACACAACCTTTTAATAGCCTAATCATGTACTATTTTCTCCATAAGATGTAATAATAAGGCAATTATATTTAGATTCTCCAAACGATATCAAGGGCCTGCTGAGCATGGGCTGGATTGAGCACATGAAGTACTTTAAATGCATATGACAGATGACAGCATGTGTCTTAAGGAGCTTACACTCAAAAAATACAAAAGAGAGAATTGCTACTTGTTGTACTGGAGGAATGAAGCACTGGGATTCAAGGGCCTTCTCAGGGAGGACCTTTATCTGGATCTATTGTATCCGGGTTTAGATAGGATTCCTGTTGGGCTCACATCTGTATTGCCAGGCAGATGTGAATGAAGAAGCAGCTCATACATTTCAAATCAAGAAGAGCTGCCCTCTACATAAAGAAATTATTCAGCCATGTCTATCAACAGCACTACTGACACTGTAGTACCTAGAGTGGCACATTCACTGCTATGGTCTGGTGGCAGGCAGAGCTTGTGGTTGGTGAGCCACAAGACATGGACAAGCTTCTTGCCAGGTGTGGGGGGTTTCCTCCTTTGGGATTGCTAAGCCCATGGCCCAGGTCCTCTTTCACCTCCTTCAGTGAGGAATGCCCTTCTATATTTTGTAGGAGAAAATTAAAGTTTGGTTGTCCCTAGAGAGGAAAAAGCAGCAGCCACCTGTGAAGGGGATGAGAAATTTCAGATGCCTGATTTTTGCCACTTATTTAAGAGAGATGAAAAATACCATATATAAACAAAAGTAGTCTCTTCTAGTGATGCTATGATCTAATGAAAGTTCTAATGATTTAAGAAATATTCACACCCAAAAATGCTGACTTTTCTGGCAGCATGTATAATTTACAGACAAACACAAACCAGTCACTTTACAACCATGGAAGTGATTTGGTGGTTGATGCAGAAGCCTCTCATAAATTACCTGATTTCCCTTCTATAGTTACATAAAATTAAAATGTCTGGCTATCCCCCCTAAACAGAAGTTTTCCTTGGAGCGTGGGGATTAATTAAATGCTCATGGAAATCTTAACAAAAAATCAATTTGCGAATGGGAGCTCTTCACTTCCAAAGAGCTTGTTTGACTGCACTCCATGTAAGCCAGCCCAGGATGGATGCTGGTGGTCCCTGTGAATGCAGATCTGCACAGCCTCCCCTTCACACACTCTGTGCTGCGCACAGCTGGTGGTGTCAGCATTAATGAAGGATGATGTTGAGCTTTTCTAACGAGGCAGAGCTAACACAGTCATGCAGCCTCTTAGCTCATCTGATACCTTCTAAACTCACTGGCCAAGCACAGTTACGAGACAGAGCAGCGGGCTGAGCTGCCAAAGTCCCGGGCAGACCTGCAGGACACACGGCCCTGCGGGCTGGGAGCCGTGGCCACGGGAGCTGCACCAGCACTTGCTCAGAAGTGAGAAACTCCTGGAGAGAGAACTAAACATCTAATGTGGCAGTTGTGTGTAGGAGTCATTGTGAACAGATATTTGTGGTTGAACTAAGAAGACCAAAAAGCCACAAGAAACCAAGCCCATGATTGCTTGTGCTCACATATATAACTGTAGAAAGTGCTTTTCTATGAACTGAAAGGGTTTTTCCCCTCTAACTGTACTAGAAACTTAGATGTCTTAGAGCATGACTGCAGGAGTCACGTTAAAAATTATTAACTTTAATATGACCTTAAAGTCCATGAAAAGAAGTTGTTAACATCACTGGGATTTGGAATTGCTAATCATTTTGGAAACTATTTTCTTCATAGCCAGTAACAACAGATTTGCCAGACTTCTGCACAGCAATTAATATAATCATGCCTTTTTTGCCTTTTTTTTTTTCCCCAATAAAAAAATCTGTGTGGAAATCACACATTTGGTCCAAAACAGAAACTGCTCATGTATTAAAATTCTTGCAAGACAGACTAGCCTTGATCTACTTACTTCTAAAATTCATAAATTGGTCATTATTAGTCAGGACTTCCCTTTCAAGCACATTTTTTACCACATCTTGAAAAAGGCAAGTCAATCACAAATGGTGAGTTCCAATTATATAATATGCTTTTCTGCCTTAGATGCAATCTGTGAGCTAAAAATTAAATGTGCTAATGTTAAAGAAGCAAAGTGAAAGAGTTTGGAAAAAACAAAAAAAACCAGTTTTGTGACAGAGAAAACCTATTAAAGTGCTTTGTTTTCAAACATCAGGATACGCAAGCAAGCAAACACTGCATGTGTTATGAGACCCCTGAAACTTTCAACCAGATTTCAACTTTCTAACCCGAGGGATATGGCTCTCCGTAAGTTTTATTGAGAGATAAGGGATGAAATCACACACTGAATAATGAAAACATGACATATAAAACTACGTATGTATTGGTCAAATCCAGAAGGGAAAAAAAGATTGATGCATCATATGACATTTAAGCAACATCACCCTCAGTAATGGAGAGAGACCGAATAAATTGATCATTCAAACCAGAATGGCAATCCTTGTACATATATTCTTTTCATCTTATGAAGTTTGGAAGGCTTCAGTTGTGTTTCTGATGGATTAATATATTGCTACTCTTCCTTGTTTATTTTACTGACACTCTAATGCCTTTTAATATCATTGTAAAATGGATCTCGCCATTTTTCCTCACATATAAATGTTTGCTTTAATTGAATAAGACATTAACTTTTCTTTTATTAAGGAGTGTTTTGCTTTTCTCTCAGTAAGGAGCCTTTTGCAAAGCTGTTGTTTTTAGACATCCTCCACAGCTCTGCACAGTTCACTACTGCTAAGCATATGATGAGTTGTGTCAACAGCAATCTGTTCTGTCAATAAAAGATCAAAAATAAAACATAAGCCCAACTTTGTATAAACCTCCTTCCAGTAATAAAGTTGACATGAAAAGCTTCTGAACGAGTCCCTCTGGACTAGTCCAAAGAGCAGCACCACCATCTCCTGAGCAGTGCCAAGGCTTTAAGGGCCCTGCAGCTGAAGGGCAGGGCCATGAGAAAGTTGAACTTGGGATCATACCTGACACCTGAGCAAATCAAACCTCCACCATAAATGGAATGTTCAAATCACAAAATTTAAAGCATCATTCCAACTGCAGACAAAGCTTTCCAGAAGAATTCATGGAAAAATAAATATAATGACAGAAGGCATGGGGTTTAGAGCAGCATGCTGGTTTTGCTTAAAAATCAACAAGCTGTGGGCAAAATCTGAAGAAAATTAAAAGGCAGTATAGGATTCAAGGGGAGAAACGCACAGGCAAGGAAAATCATGAGGGACGTATCTCTCACCCCAGGGCTGTCAATCCGGATGAGAAGCAGTTCTACAGACAGCAATTCAATTCCTCTTGCTGCACACACTGCACAGATTTTGACTGGGATATTATTTGCACCACCAGCTCCTAACGACATCTCAACAGAGCATTCAGAGTCTTTTGGCTGCCAAGTGAGAACCATTAAATAGTGCTTGCTTCTTAAAGATGCCTCAGATTGTCACCCGTGATTTGTCATATCAGAGATTCGTCAGAAAGGAAAAAACTGAGCAATACAGACCAACAAGATGAATGCATGGGTGCAGAAATTTGCAAGTATAAAGAGCATAAACACAAAAATGTCAAATGTTCTTTACAAGCGTTATTGGTTGCCAATGGCAATCCCATTGAGCATCCTTGCTAGCACCAAAAAGGACATCTGCAACCTCACTCAGACCTTCTCTACTCTGCCCCTCTGTGCACATGTTTACATCTGCACAAACACTACTCACCCTTATGTGGCAGTTCCTCATACCCACACTGGTCAGCTCTGCATACATGTCCAGACTTCAACAGGACACACAGGAATAGAAATTATGCCTCCTAAATGTTTAAATATTTGGGAGAGTATCATGGGAGTGGAAAAGAAAAAAGGAACATGATAACCTGGGTAGAAGTGGGGGAGCACCCTGTGCTTCCTCCATGGGGGCAGTCAGCAGCAGAATGCTTTACAGCTTTGATGGATTCTGGTCCAACTTTGAAAATACCAAACAGAGAATGGAAACAGCGCATCGTATCATGACATCAAGGCAAGGTCACATCAAGTACATTCAGATTATAGAAAAGCTCTCCCATTTAGTTTCATTTTCCTTAAATATTAATGTTAAGGACTAGATTCTGACAACAGAATCTAGTTGGCAGAATCACTGAACAGAATCACTGGCAGTTAACTGTATCTAAAAAAATTATTTTTTCAGTTAAACCAATAGATAGTCCAAAGTTTAGCACCTTTTCCTATGGCCTGTCCTGAGCATAACTGGGGTGCTGATCCAACCAGAGACATTTCAGCCTGTTAGAAATGCTGAGATTAACCTGTTCCACTTTGCCTTGAGTCAAGTGGAAGCATGCACATTGCTGTGACTATCTCAAACGACCAGAGCACAGAATTTCTGCCCCTTTATACAATACCAAGCTGCATCCACCTCACCCTTCACCAGCAAGGCTTTTTTGCCTACACAGGACAAGGGTGCTGGGAAAGGGGCACCTGTAAGTGGCAGCCATGGGAATGGGACCTGAGCTAGTGCTGTGGTTAAGGGACACAGTGCTTCACTTCCATGTTGGCTCCAATTATTGGTACAATTAGACTTTTCACAAGCAGCAGTGGAACAGAAACAGTAAATCTCACAGCAAAATCTCACCAGCTATACTGGTAAAGATCCTAAGTATTAAACAACTAGAAGAAATGCTGTTCTTTTCCTGCATCAAAACTAAGATAATTGTCACCTTTTTTCTCCTTTCAAATGTCACTTTTGAAAGACTTGCACATCTAGCTTGGAGAGCCTGTAATATTCACACCAATTAGAGATGGATACCATAGTAACACTTTCTCTTACAAGGATTACAGTTCTGCAGAAATAAAAAATAAATTACAAGCCAGTTATCCCAACACAAACCTGCAGGGTTAGGAGCCTGACAGGAGATGACAGCTTGATGCAGACCGTGTGTGTAACTAGTAACCACAGGGCAGGTTTTCCCCTGCATGCACATTTGGTCTCCTGTGTGCTTATGCGTTACCTGTGAAGAGGGAACCATGGGGAAGAGGCCATGCCTGCCTCTGCAATGGCTTACTGACCAAAAAGAAGTTCTAACTTCTTTATACACATTTCTCAAAGACATTATATCACTACATATTCACTAGTATACAAAAAAAAAGCCTTTCACAGACAAGAAAGCAGAAAAAACAAGTAGTGCTATGATAATCAGAAATAGAAAGGTCATATCTTGTGGTGCATGAGCTGCCAGCTCACTTACATTAGGTAAAGAACAAGTAAAAGCAAAGCTATAGAAATAGCTATATAGCTATAGTGGGGAAAGTCCACACTGAATCCAGTATGAAGACACAGCCCCATCCCTATTAATCTCCCATCTCCACAGATGTCAATTCTTTTATTGATCAACACCTTCAAGTGATTCCACCTCTCTTGCCTCCCAGAGAAGCTTCCTCTTGATTATTTCCACCATGACAGAAGACCAAAGTGTAATTCAGAACAGAACAGTTAAATCATCTCCAAAATCTGCTTACACCTCACCTACTTTTGTATCTCATTTCCCTTTCTGACACAGGTCTATGCCTTTAGAAGCTACAAATCTTTACTGAAGTCTTCCTTATTTCTTAATGGACTTTAATTGACATTTAGCATATTTTCAATCTGGCTAAATAAAATCCACTGAGCTTGTTAAACTTCAGCGCAGAATATTACTGCCTTCTTTCTCCATTTACATCCTCAATCCTAAAGAACTAATTCAAAACACACAGGTTGTTTTTAACCTGTTCCAAGTATTTGTTTTGCTAACTTTACAGACCTCCTAGTATGTATAATGTTACTGCTGCTTCCTTCCATACACATACAGAGTCAGTCTTCTATTCCCAGTTATCCAGAAGATCGTTTCTTCTCTCTCAAATGTCTCATCTTAGCCTAATTATCTGCTCCTACTTCTGTTCCCTGGTGGTTATTTTGGTGCTACAGAAAACTAGAAAAATTAACACAGTTTGAGTATTTTTTGTATAGGAAATGAAACTCAATCATGTGGCACTGTAGCAGGATACTTCAGTGATCTTTGATTTCAGAGGAGTTCACTGTATGAAAGCTAACACAAAGAAAAGGTGCCCAAGGTTTCCAAAGTAAAATATCAGCCTGGCAATTTGACAGATATGTGAAGGCTGAACAAAATTTGCATGCATATCTACATAAATATTGCAATCATTATAGTTTAGACTGGAAAAGAATAAGTACTTAGTCTAAACCCCTGGTTTCACACACTTGACTATCCAAAATATACACCTCAGAGGCTGAAACATTCCATGCTAGGTCCATATTTAGAGGGTATTATTTTAAAAGCCCAAACTACACTTTTTCAGCCATTTTAAGCTCTTGGTATTCATATAACGATATGCAAGAACTCAAGAGGAAAAAAAGACGAAATCATGACAGCAACACGTGTAAGTTGCCATGTACTAAATCTTTAACTGTCTTGTTAAAAAGGTAAGTAGACCAAGTTCAGGAATAAAGACTCATCCACATGACAAAGCTCCAGCAGATGCTGCTCTTTTACACCACACTGGCTGCTCCAGCTAATTCTGGACTTTCTGTCATGAACAATTCGGTAGCATCACTGGATTGTACAGAATTGCTTAGGCTGGAAAAGACCTTTAAGATCTCCAAGTCCAACCATTAACTGGTTTTCATTGCAGCTTTTTGTTCCAGATTCTGACTTCAACCCAGCTGGTGGCAGCAAGAGGAAATGGGAACACAACAAAATATGGTGATGACCAGTCTCCACGTCCCACTGGTTTTGTGTATTTCTGAATGTGAAGTCTAAGAAACATTTGTGATACAGAAGGACCATTGCACCAGACTGTCCAAACAGATTAAAATAAAAATGAGCAACTGCCCCAAGTGTCTAGCACATTGCAGTTGTAACTTTTCAACCAAAACTGGGAAATCTTAAATTTCTCCTCTAAGTCAGTTATACTGAACATTTGTAATATTTGTTTTTATTTCTGACTCCAAGTTAAATAAAACCTGTATTATTTGCTATGACTAAACATGAATAACTGCCAAACATTTATAAAACCTGAGCAACCACAGAAAATTCCAGTTCAATTCGGCCAACAAGTAAGAAAATACTAAAATATCATTAAAATGTGCCTTTATTTTTCTATTATAAGAGAATTCTACATAAACCAAGCTGACTGTTTTACAAGACTTTCCTCCCAATATAATAAATTTTCAAGATGATCATGAACAGTGTAAAGCTGTAAATTACTCTTCTTGTTGAAGGCTTCAGCAAAGTTTCTTCAGTTGTTGTAATCCTGGAGAGCCTGAGCCATGAAAAGCTTGCCCAGGTTCTGTGCGTTGAACTCCTTAATATTCTGGCAGTAGGTATTAATTTGACCTGTCAAAAGGAAAGAGTAAACCCTTGTCAGTTTTGAAATTCAGAAAGACACCCCAGAACATAGTTTTTCAAAAGCAAAATGTGTGTGAATCACTGAGGATTTATAGAGAAGCCATTAACACCGCTCAACTACTCCACACAAAGGAATTTTACATTTTCAGGATGCCCAAATATGTTTGGGAAGAAGAAACTAAATTAGGAGAACAGGTAAATTGGTATGCTCAAAAAACCCCTTAATTTTCCAGCAATACTACATACAATTTCTGAAAATACATATGACAATAAAAAGAATAAGCAATTCTTGCTGCTGAACTGAAAGCTCGATCACATTAATTCTTCAATTTAGCTGCTCTAAAAATTCTACAAGACTGAATTTCAGTTCTGTTCTTATGCATATGCTTTCTCTATTAAAATTATTGCAAGAAGTATTTTTCAGCAGCACAATGAAAATTGTGCTATTCCTCTCTGACATTCTGCTAGCCTTTTTTTCTACCTAACATTTCACTTTATTTCAAAAATCATCAGGGTATGAAGATTTGTCAGTGCTTTACAAATCAAACGTGCCCATCAAAACATTTTTATACTCTTACAGCTACAAGTTATTTCCCTTGTTAGCTACGAATAGCAAAACCTGAAGCCAGTTTAATCAAAATTAAGGCTGTTTAGAAAGCCAATAAACTCTTGATTTAACTATTTGAAAAGTTTTTCAATGCCTCAGAGACAAAGAGCTAAGTTTTATTCTTTATCCACAAACTTTACTTCATCTAAGTTGAAGTGGATGCTTTCAATTCTTCCCCTGACTTTACTTCAAATCTTTCCCCTGACAAAGAACAAAGAAAGAAAGTGCTTTGGCTGAAAGCTGTCTTTAAGTATAATAGTTTTCAATTCCTCCTCTTGTAAGGGGTGATTCATCCTAAGCTTTCACTTTCATAAAACACACGTCTACACATATACACTCTTCAGTTGCATTTATAAGCTCTGCTAGAGCTGAATATTTAAATACTTTAATGCTGCTAGGATTCAGTAACTGCTAAAAACTATAAAAACAATAGGGTTTTCTAAAAGACTCTGTAAGGAGTCATAAATCAAGAATATTCTTTCTTCTAAACACAGCACTTATTATCACTGTGAAACTATTAAATATTAAAATAATAATCTCTTGGTCACTTCAAAATTCAGGTAATTCAAATCCACTTTTTTTTTTTTTAACGTCAAAGCACTCTTTGATGTACAGTACATTACCAGGATTTTGAATTTTCTCTCAGTACAAAACAAGGTGAGAGCTATCCGGTCCAAAAAGCCTGCTACAGTTAAACAATTTGCTTTCTCATGACATTTTCCAAACTTATTTTACTTAGCAGGACACCTAGGTTGCCTGCTCTCTGTTGACACTGTGAGGTCCCAGGTATTTTTACCCTTTCAGGAAGCACAGGACAGGCACTGACAGTGGCTTTGCCTGCAACCCACCAGTGAACTGAAGAAACTGGGGCGTGGTATCTCTAACTATCTATGCTTTGCTCCCATTTATATTTTTCCTCTCCTGGCAGTGCAAGAATATGGGGATAGTTTCCCTAAATCGCTGGCCATACAAAACAAATAAATTATCTCCATTCTATTTGAAATTAAAGCAAAACCTTCTCAGCTGATGCAACAATCAGTTCAAACCTAGAAATGTTATCAATAACTTGGGGCTGCTGTCAACTGCTCTGAATCAGAAGTTCCAGCCCAAAGAGCTTATTCCTGAGTCTTGTCTACACAGCTCCTGGACTTCTGGAGCTGAGGGAGGAGCTGGGGCATGAGTGAAGGGAGCAGCTACACCCAATCATGCAGAAAGCCTTCCCTGTGGAGCATTTCTCCATCTCTTCATCTCAAATTTACAATATCAAGGATAGGATCTGGAATGCTACCAAGCCAAAATGTCACACCATAATGGCAAAAGTAATGAAAACTTAAAATGCTTTCAAAGGATACAACTGCACTTTTCCCCAAGCAGATATTCTTATGTTAAAAGGTAATTTGAAAGCACTGCTAAACATTACCTGCAATAAGGAGTGACTCCATTCTTGGAGGTGGTTGTGGTGGTTTAAACAGCTTATTGATGTCCTCCTCAGGAAGAGGGGGCTCTCCTCGGCTTTGACGCTGTATATTTTCTTGCTGACGTCTCTGCTGATACTGAAAATAAAACAACAGCATCAAAATGCAGCAGGACTTACAAAGCTGCAAAAAATTTTATTTACAGATGTTTTCAACAAACCAGCAAGTGTGTTTTAAAAATTACATTATTTAATGCAATTCAGGCTACTACAAACAATAAAATGCAATCCACAATTTACTGTGAATTCACTGGCAACAAGGCATTCCCCATCCCACATACTGGCACCTTAAAAAGGTGAGATAATGGAGAATCATATAGTACTGAGATAGTGGGGTTAGCTTCTAAAACTTTTCAGAGAAAAACACTGTATCTGATGGGAAGAATAGAACATGGTTGAGAAAGGCCTCCACTGCCCCACACAATAGAGAAAAGCAAGGGTGGAATATGTGGGTATGAGAAGCCACCACCTCAGATAGTTGCACAAACCAAAAATTCTCCATTTTATGTAAGTTAAAGGTCAAAACAATATTAATGTGAAAGGGGAAGAGAACTTGATTAAATGAAGTATTTTAAGCAAAAAAATATTAACTCCAAACTGAGAACAAAGTGGTGGCTGAAACCAAGCACAATGGTTCATTTCTCTATTAATATGCTAGAACAGCAGCTTGTAAAAGTTTTTCTGCTATATATACATGAAAAAAATTATTTTCCATACTTCTCTTTGCCACAGAGATTACTCAAACTTTATAAAAATTGAGACAAACGTTTCTGCAGCTACCAGATAAACATTTGTTCTTGCAAAGCTCATAAATTCAGGAACTATGTGAGATTTCATACTGTATGTGGCAGTGAGGATTTAGTTATAAAGTTTGTCTTCAAAGTCCTCACATTCAACACAACAAAAAAGTCTTTAAGGAGACAAAGAGTACAGAGTGTTTTCTCTTGCTTACTTACATGTATCTGCGATCCAATGAGTTTGAAAACAGTTCTTACTTGGTGGCACAATCAAATGAACTAATTTTTTTTCCAGTAGTAGTGACAAATACATGGTTTTGGACAATGTTAAAAATAAAATCTGAAATGCCCATATTTGTATGTGAATTGCATGCAGTTTCTTCTTTCTTTGCATTATCCCATTCACTTCTCAGCAGTCTGCCTATTATTCTTTATTGAAATGGCTTGCTCTTAATCACAATTGCTCCATTTTAGAAATGAAGTTACAACCACTAAGTATGCTGCAATGAGCCACTACTAAAGCAGCTATAGTTAGTAAAGAAATTAAGTGAGACACCATGGAACCTACTTTGCTCTGCTTTTCAAAATAAATAGATCCCCTTGTTGTTAACAAAAACCTTTGAAGTAGATGTCATCTTTCTATTCAAATTAGGCAATGAGGGAATAAAAAATCTGAAGTAACATGCATGAAGCTTCCATGTCCCTGGGAATTCCATGGCCAGGATAGACCACTGATCATGTGCTGCTTCCCTAAAATATTCCCTGTTCAAGCTACACTTTATTTATGTGAAAAAAAGTAATTTTGATTTTAAAACAGTCAGTGATGAAGTCTTTTTAATAATCACTTTGTGTGGCAATAAGTGCAACGTTTTATCTTAAAAGTGATCTGGCCCATTTTCAGTTGACCAGTACTGAATCTTGTCATATTTCTGTCTGCTAGATAAAAGAGCTCAAATTTATTCTTCATGCAGGTATCTCTTGAGTAAGCAAGTAACTTGTTAACTTATCATATTATGTGAATTCTGTTCATGAAAAATCTTCTCTCCAGGCTTTCAAATAATTCTCATAGTGCTTTTTTCCTATTTACCACCATCCTCCTACAGTCAGACGAGCATTGCTTTATCTGTGCAGCCAGAGCAAAGAAAGTAATACTGTCTTCAAACACCAGAATAGTTAAGGTTGGAAGGTTGGAAGGCACCTCTGGAGGCCACCTTGTCCAACCCTTCTGCGCAAGCAGGGTCACCTAGTGCTGCACTTCATACTCAAGATTCTCTAATCAGTGGATTTTAATTCTAATTCTCTATTGCATTGGATTTTATAGAGGCCCTTTGGCACCAGGGATTGAAAGTCAGCATCACCCAATCAGCATCACTATTTATTGATACTAAATGTGTCTCTTATGTCCTTTTCAATCAGAGAACAGTCCAACTTCTTCACAGTCCACTGGACTATATTTCTTTATTTCTAGATGCATGACTACATGTGACGGTACTAAGACACAGTTTGGTTTGGAGCAAAACTTGTAGTTTCACCCCTTTCATTTACTGAATATCTTATTCCTGTGTCCATGGTGTATTTATAAATTATTTTGGTTTATCCTAAATCGCTAATAAACGTGTAAAATAGCAAAGAAAGCTAAATCCATACCATATACCCCTAGAAGTGAATTAATTCATACTGACTAACCCATTTTATAAATCTTCTTGTACTGCATTTGTGCGGCAAGATTTTAGTTACCAGGGGGACTACAGGGGTGGATTCTGTGAAAAGCTGCCAGAAGCTGCCCCCATGTCCAATACGGCCAACAGCAGCTGGCTCTGAGATGGACCCACCACTGGCCAAGGCCAAGCCCAACAGTGACAGTGACAGTACCTCTGGGATAAAATATTTCAGATGGGGGAAAAAAAGGGGAAATATGCCAGCTAAGAGAGAGGAATGAGAGTATGTGAAAGAAACAGCCCTGCAGACACCAAGGTCAGTGAGCAAGGAGATTCCTCTGCAGCCTGTGGTGCAGAACATGGTGAAGCAGCTGTGCCCTTGCAGTCCATGGAGCAGGGGAGGAATGTGAGGGGACCTATCCCTGAGGAGGAAGGAGCAGCAGAGATGTTATGATGAACTGACCACAGGCCCTATTCCTTGTCCCCCTGCACTACTGAGGGGAAGAAGAGAACGTTGGGACTGAAGTTGAACCCAAAAAGTAGGGATGGGTGAAGGGAAGGTGTTTTAAGATTTGGGTTCATTTCTCATCACCCTACTCTGATTTGACTGGTAGTAAATTAAATTAATTACCCTAGGTCAAGCCTGTTTTGCCTAAGATGGTAATTGATGAGTGATCTGTCCCTGACCTCTAGATCAACCCATGAGACTTCCGCATTTTTTCTCCCATGCCCAGCTGAGGAGAGGCCTTCTGGGGCATTTTGCACCCAACCAGGGTCAACCCACCACACTGCTTAATAGGTGTATTTTTGAAAGATTGTGCTTAGATCCCAATTAATCTGTCTTGGATAACACAACCCAAACTGTATTTTGTGTGAAAAAAATGCTCTCATTTAAGTTTCTCCATGTTACCAACCTGATGTTTCTGCTGCTGCTGCTTGCTTACATTCCTCAGGTAGGTATTGTATTTAACAATGTCTTGGCTCATCTCATCCACTCTGTCCATCAGCAGCTGCAGACTCTTCCCAAGATGATTACTGAAATAGGAGAAACATTAATGAAAGATTAAATTTGCTACTGAAAAAAAAAATTAAAATTAAAAATTCATTCTGTCTCTTGACCAGTATTTCTGTACTAATGGCACCATTTGCAAATTTTTAAGTTCCTGATTAACTTTGCTCATATATTTATTTGATGATACTTTACATGGCATCTCCTCCTCCAGCATCTTTGCTTCACTGCAAATACCAAGTTTAAGTGTTTTGGTCTTTCCAGGAACCTCCCACTATTGAAAAAACAATTCACGCCTTGCATGAATTTACAGTTATTAGAGATGCAGGTCATACATCTAAAAGAAAAAGTCTGATGCTTCTGTGACATGCAACCCAAGCAACATTCCAGGAGATGCACTCAAAGTATTTGGTTTCAAATTACTTTTTAAAATTCACTACCTGAATTTGGTTTTGCACTAATTTTTAATTATCCCCCTGTTAAATATTACTCTGAGTAAGAACAGTTAAATATTCTTCAGAACTCCATCTCATTAACCATGCCTGGAAGTTCAGCAGACATGGTTTGATCCTAGCTGTTGAGAGGGAGTCTGTGTCCTGTCCAGCCAGCTCCACATTCCATACCATAGGCAACATGGAAGCAGCAGGCTGGGCGTGTCCAGTTCCAGTTATGCGATCTACTGTCTTGGCCAGACAAATGCAGTCTGTTAAACAACTTTTATTGTTACCATTTTTAGCAATGGATTCAGTATTTTGCAGGAATGTTCAACTTAAGGTATACCTTCCAAGTCAGAGTTTTGGAAGTTTTTAGGTCGGTGCCCATGGAGACATCCTCCTAAATTGTGTTTACAGGGTAGAGCAGTAAAAGAAGGGACACTTTCTCACTTTCACTTTGCTCTCTATTGATCCCTTTGATCAGAAGCTGTTTTGCTGGCTCTGTTGTCCTGCTTGGCTGAAGACCAACAACTCAAAAGCTAAACTCCATCTTTCTCTTCCTCAACTGAAATCTACCAATAATCATGAGAGTTTCTTTCCAATTTAAAGTTTGGTGCACTTCAAGGTCAGAATCACACCCTTCAATCACTGTTTCACCAAGTTATCTGAGATTCTCTGTTCTTTCACAATGCTTTCCTACCATCCTACAGCCTATGGACTGGAGAAACTCTAACTGCAAGACACATGAATAAAGTCAAAAGAGAACCACACATGTAATACTGTGCACATCCCTCTCTAAATGTAAATTATTTCCAGAATCCTTAGAACTCATAGCTGGAGACAGAAGCTGATCATGCACTTAGGAATACCTGCAGAGAACACAGCTGGAGACACCCTTATCTCTGAGTGCAAGGACAGCTGTTTCACTCACTGAGCTGCTCACTGAACAAAGGTCTGCATCAGGAACTTCAGACCACAATTTATTTACAAGCCAGAGTGTTAAATTGCACTTGCATACAGAGGCAGATGGTGTGGAGGATTTCAGCTCCACAACAGCAAGAAAGGCGCCACTATAATAATTATTTTTAAAACTCCTGGGGTTTTTTTTTGGTTGAACATTTCAAGCACGTGAAATTTAGAACTGTGGAATATTGCCATGGCCAGGAGCATGCATGTTTTCAGTTTTTAACAGAGTTTATATTGTATGGAGTTAGTGTTAGAACTGGGTATTATCAGAAATGCCTGTATAGGTACACACTAATAGCCTTGTAAGGTATGTGCACAACAGAAATACATAATTATTTTACAGATAGTGTCCATGTGAAATATAGCTGGTTACAAAGAATGATTTTATGTGAATCTCTTTGGGACCAGCTTAGTACAACAGAGTACAGAAACAGAGAATTATTGTCAGAAGTTGCAGTAACACAGTGTTTGCTCTCATTGCCAGGGCAACAAAAACCAGATAATTTAAACAGATGTGAACTGAGACACGAAGTGATAAGTATGCTGCAAATACAGGACCAGCTTTTCCCTCAATTCTCATGTGGCTGATACCCTTTTTTGCTCCATCTCTTTAAAAACCAGAAAGACAAATAGGAAGCAGTTTGTAAAAATGCATATGTACAATCTCTAAGCAAGTTTTATTCAACTAAAGTTTATTCTGCTGATACTTTGGAAGTTAGATCACATTGCTCTAGCCCATAACACTCATCATACACTTAATTTGCCCAAAGGGTGCTTTACGCACCTCCAAACATTGTGCATTCCCTACAGCAGATCTCAAAGATCACACTGCCAGGTACCTAAATGCCCCTTATGCATCAATACAATTAAAAAAAAAAGTTTTAAAAAAATTACATATATATAACTATATATATATATAGTTATAAAAGTAGTGCCAGTAAGTGCTCCTTGCTTCCTTATCTAGACTCACTTCCTTACAGGGCTCTGTGACTGTCAAGTATAGACAAGGCAGAGCTCAGCGCTTGTACTTGTTGTTGTTCTGGGGGGGATCAGTAATAATGAAACTGTTATTTCAATGGCTGCGTTTCAGTCAGCAGATTCAGCAAAAGAGTCGATTAAATTGAGTTTACATTTAAATTAGTGACTAATGCAGACCAACAGGAACAGACCTATAAAGTGAAACAGCTGGTGCTGAGAAACCAATGGCCATGCTACATGTGTTTGGGGGGGTTCTTATCACTACTTCTGACATGGTCCAGTGATCTGCAAGCAGCTGAGGCACAGTAATTATCCTCCCAAAGCCTCTTTTCAGTTTAGTTTCATCTGAAACAAATCAGGTCTGAGATCACACAGGGGTGATGACCTGAAGGCATTCTTGAATTGAGCTAGAAGACAGCTCCACCTTAAGACAGCACCAGGAGACCATAATTCCTCTGGTACAGTAAATCTTCATGGAAGAAACCTACCAGCTTCCATCACAAAGTCACCCCTCTCACATGGGGACTGTGATGTTTTTTTGTGAAGAAATACAGATAAGAAAAGGAGGGGGGGGGAATTAAAAATCAGAAAAAGTACCTGCCATATGGATTCTTACACATCTAATGAAGAATAATGTAATGTGAGAACACTCCTTCACCACAACTGTTACCAGAATCATGGACCTATAAGGAGTGACCCATAGAAGTTCTGGAAATTTATAATTTGAGATTTATTTGTGTAGCTGAGATAGCATAATCAAAAATGCCCCAAAATGACTAGCACATACAAACTGCCAAAGGGAAATTGTCAAAGCCTCTTTACATCATAAAACACACTAGAAACTATAGTCTGGAAAGCAGTTTCTTGAGCTGTGCATTTTTTCTTTATCAGCCTTATATGTGATGGGATGTAATTGTTTACCCACAAGGGTAGATATAAGATCAAGTCATTGACACGTGAGATTTCTTGTTTAACAGATTCCTTGTTTAACAACTGTCAAATACAAGGGTCAATTAATTCTGAGGGTGAAAAGTAGAAACCTGTAAGCAGAGTAGCCTAATCTGCAGATAATACTGATGGTCTTTCCTGTCTTGTTCTTCCTGCTAGCGAGCCCAGCAATCAGCAGTGATGGAATCCAGCACCCATAGAAGGAGAAAGCAACAACTATACATTAACTGAACTCACAGATCACTAGCTGCACAGGGCATCCTCTTAGGATCCAGATCTGGCTAAGAGACCTGAATGCAAGCCTTCCTCTTCCCAAGGGAGTGGTTATACCACCAAAGCCTCCCTTTGCAGATATATTTTAAGGAGAGCAAAGGTCCAGTTCACTGTTGCCAGCAAAGGCAGTTTAAAAGGTTCCAGCATCAGCATCTCCCTGCCTCTCCCTCTTTGCCCACAGGTTACAGAACTCTGAGCTGTACGGATTCAGCTGTTTGCGTGGGCACACTTCAAACTCTTTCAGTGAAACAGTCTACTGTAAATGCAAAACCACCCCTTGCTGGGGTTTCTATTTTTTTTTAGGGAGGCAGAGGGGAAGGCTGGAAGGGAGGAGTGGGAGTCTGACTTTTTCCATCAGACTATGCCACAAAAGCTATTTGTACAGCCATATTCTGAAACAGATGAGGAAATAAAAATCTTTGAGGGTGGGAGGGATGTAGAGATGAAATGGGGATAATGGGGAGAAACAAGACAAGCAGCTGGGACTGGAACCTCAAACTGGCTTCGCTTCTGTAGCATTCGTAATGGGGGAACTACACATGAAGCCCATATTTGCTTCAGCATCTTTAATCAGAAAAGGACTCCAGACACACTTGCTAAAGGTCTCAAACACCCAAAATGAAGCTTCAAGTCAGACACTCAAGTTTCAAAGAGAAGCAGCAATTCCCGTGGCCCCCAGTGCCCATGTGCTGCTCACAAGTTTTGCCTGTGCCCTGGCACAGCTCCTGGCTCAGCTGGCACAGCCTGCATCTCCCTGCTCCTCTGAGACCCGAGTCACGGTGCTGCACCAGGCACTGAATTTTGGCCTATAACAATCCTGAAGCTGGAGATGTGCAAAAAAGACAGCCCCCTAAACTTGCCTACAATTGCCATAATTGGACCCCCCCTCACTTACTTTATTTTGCTTCTACCATGGCTAAGGAAGATGAGAACAAGAGACAGCACGAGGAAGCGTTAGAAAATGCTGTATCTCCTGCTCATTTTTTCCACTTTCCGTTAGCTCCGCTGAGGACCCCTCTCAACCACTGCTTTTTGGGAAAGATGCCATCCTGTACAGAATTTTCCTCCTGGTGGGAATAGCTTTGGGTGGATTAGAGAAGTACTGCTGGGCAAAGCACATCTTTTTGATTAAAAATTTGTAAGGTATGTTCCCACCACTTAGCAGAACTTGTTTACATCTCAGCATTTCAGCCTGCCTTCAACCTGTGCTGTTTAAGAGGATTTTGTTTGAATGAGATATATAAGTCAAGAGTCTTGAGTTCCATCCTGTCTTTGATGTGTACCTTTGGGCAACACATTTACTCTCTCTGTGTCAGGTTCCCCCACCTGCAAGTTAGAGATTTTCATAATTATCTTAATAATCCATTAAGCACATTGAGAGTTTTGAATAAGCAGTGCAATGTGTAAAGGTTAATATTGTTTTTAAAAGCCAAAGCAGCCCTTCTGTTACTTCTGCAAAAATACTGCATCTGATGTTTGAAAAATATAACTGCCAAGTAGATGTTAGTGCAGTAAATGTTCAGCACATGTTTGCTTCTACTGACGCACACTATTAGAAAAATTGCTTGAGACAAATTGAGATATTATAGAAGAACCCTATTATGAAGCTAGACCACAAAAAAGCTTTTTTTAATTTAAACTAGATCATCAATAGAATAAGGAAGAGATGGATGAGAATGAGAAAGTTGGTTGTAATTATTTCCCTGCAGATCTGGAACATTATCTGACAGGATTTTAATTCTTGAGTCTCTATCAAAAGACTGGCAGTACTCCAAGGTCTTCAAGACATTTTGGTCCTTAAGGGTAGCAGGATGACTGTTTGAGTAAAAGGCCTTTACTTGCTATTACTTGCTAACCCTGTGCTACTCTGCCTTCAACCTCTTTGCCTAGAGTACTTGAGTCAATTCACATTTCACAAGAGAAACACAACTTTATGTCCAAAAAAGTAAATTACTATATACAATTATCACAAATGTACTTCAAATGGAGAAAGATACTAAGATGCAAACAAAGTGCCTCAAATAGGTAGAGCTTTAAACTCAGACAAGGTGGGTGGCTGAAAATGTGAAAATCTTGATGAAGCAAACTCTCCAGAAGAGAGGAACTATGGGTAAATGATTTTATTGCCAAAATCATTGCTTCAGACAGTATAGAATTTCAGGGATGCTCCCAAGGAACCAAAAAAGCCCCCAAAAGCCCAACAAATCCAAGATGCCAAAGAAATAAAACAGCAACAAAACCCAAACAAAAATAAAAACAAACAAACAAAAATCACAAAAACTCAAACAAAAAAAAAATTAAAAAACCCCCACACACATTCAAACAAAACAAACTAAGACAAAAACCAAAAAACAAGGCCAAATCCAAAAGGCATCTTTGAAGCTACTGTCATCAACAGCAAAGTGAGGAAGATATGCACCAAAATTAGAAGTTGTTATCTGAAATGTTTTACCCTAAACTGCTGAAAGACAAAAATAAGGAAATGTGAAAATAAAACTCCAGTATAGTGGAGATTTGAACTCCCTACTTCAGATAATATATGCTTTGACAAAGTAACCTTCGTACCTGAATTCAAGTAAAAACTAGCTAAGTATTTCAGCAGGCAGTACAAGGCACCTAACCTTGAATAAACAAGCATTAAAATGCTTTGATTTGCCACCTGCTTTGCCAGTTATACCAATATAAGATATCACTGAATGTAACCTGCTTGGTAACTAAAAGCAGCTATCAAATATTAAACAAAGGACACATACAAAAACCTTCAAACAACCCACTGGAGTAATTTCTAAAACTTTCTCTCCTTCAAACCAAACTAAGTACTTTAAATTCCTCAAAGAGACCAGGTGAACTTCAAAAATCTGCCAGGATAGTCTGTTTTTAGTTTTGGGCTGGTACCTCTCTTGTTCACCTCTCATTCCCTTGACTGATACAAAGACCAACACAAAAGCCCGTCTTGCACCAGACATTTAACATCAGAACAGAAAATAATTTGTACAGTTCTTATCTTTTATCTTGAGTCAGGACAGTGGCACAGAACAGTTACTACATAAGACCTAAAGCTGTGATTTGTGATCTGTCTAAATTACTTTCCATTTCCAGAACTGTATTGTGTCACTAGCGTCAGCCCTTACTAAATCTAGGGTAGCCACAGCCCTTTATATGGGAGGAAACCCAAAGGATCAACCAAGGGCAAGGCTGCCAGGCCACCTGGAAACCTTCTGTATCCTCAGCAGGGTCCTCATTTTCACCACAAAGTGATGGAGCTCTCAGGGAATCAAATTGTCATCTCCTACATCCAGTGCTCACCCTCTCCTCAAATGGGAAAAGCTTTGTGATCTTTGACCATGGAAAGAAAATGACTTAACAGAACACCTGCAGAGTCAAGCACACTGAGTATCTCAGCAAGAATTCTTCACTTCATTAATTCCAATGTGCAAAGTAACAACTTTACTGGACAGAATTACTGACTAAGTATTACATGTGGCATTTGTAAATACCCCAGCAGAGTTCAAGCCTATACCCATTCTCTTGATCACTTTCTCTAAAAGCTATCAGATCCCTCTGAACATCGACATAAGCTCAAGCAGAGAAAGTGGAAAATTTCTGCTAACTTAGGCAACATAGGGACCACTAGAAATACATATCCATTAACTTCAGCCTTACATGATGGGGAAGGGAAGGGGAGCAGGAGAAAAAAGGAAAAAGAAAAAAGGCCACTAGGATCAGAATCTTGATAGAAAATAGCTTGATGTCAAAGTGAAGTGTTTTACCCCAAAAACCTATTAATGAATACAGCCTAGCTTCTACATGCAACAAGATACTGCGTTGTTTTGTGTATCTTGTTATTTTGGTCAGACCATTAATAATCTAACTGTATTGTGTTGTGTAAGATTTAAATACCGCCACATTTTTGATCATACTGCTAGAAGTCATGTCTACTTTGTAATAAAAAGTGTATTTCAGGGCAAAGTACTGCAAGAAGACAAAGTTATTCCTAGACAAGTTGTGAGATCATTTTAGAAACTCTTAAAACAATTTCTGACATCATGAATGCTGTGTCACGACAATCAGTGGCATTTTTTACCAGTTTCTCAGTGCCTTTATTATTTTATTTTCAAATTCATCCTGCTACCAAAGTAAAAGAAATGCAATTGCTTTTTAATCAAAATAATTTATGCAATTTTTAACAAAATATATAACAAAACCTATTTTTTATAGATCTATTTGCCTGAATTTTCTCAGTGCCCATATTTTCTTGAAAAAACACACTCTTTTGAAACATTTATACATTTCAAGCACTGCAAGTATATGAGCATCAGAGACTGAATTTAGTCCTTCAATCTAATGCTACAGTTTTACCACGCAGTTTTTCCTTCAGCAAAAGAACATGAAGGGTAAAGTGTTAACCCCATTAAAAGTCAAGGCAAAGCTTCCATGGACTGTAATGAGACTGGGATTTCACCCAAGGTGTTAAACTGTGGTTTGGGAAAGCGAATAAAAGTACATCTATTATTGTAACAAGTACTTACCTGCTAGCCAGACTGAGCAACTCATGTCTATCGGCTACGGCGGATTTCTTTTCCAGTTCCCACAACATCACATTGATCAGGTATGAATTCTTAATTACAATAGGCACTTCTTCAAACATGTTTTCATATGCAATATTTGCTTTTTTCAAGCTGTGAAAAAAAGTTACGGAATATTTACTAATATAAACAGTATCTCTCTTATTCTCTTAGTTGAATTGTTGCTCCAACAAACAACAGTTTTGTAAAAATTCTTGATTTTCATAGTTCCACAATTAAACAAGAGTCAAGTTTTGTTAAGAAAGCATTTGCATGGTAAAACCTCATGTTTACAAAGACTAGGAAAAGCTGCTCTAGGAAAAATTCTCAGAAGACAAGCAGCTGCCTTGCTTGTTAATATATTATCTACATGAAAAAGCCTCTAGCAAGAGACTGTACTGACAGGATTAACTCTGCCCCTTCCAAAATATTTTACTGATTTTCCTGCCATCAGCGTTTCTTGAGCAGAACTAAACAGTTAGTTACCACATGATGCTAAAATACCTTTAAATATCGTAACTACTACAATGAAGAACAATTTTCCCAAGAGCTGAATAAGTAAAAATTTTACTGACCAAAAAAGTAGATTCACAAAATACTGTATGTTTTGGAATAATTCAATTCTGCGGTGAACATTAAACCATAAATTTTTAGTGTGTATTTTTTTTTAAGTATACACATAAAAAACTATTGCTGTTGCTTTATAATAAAGTAAATAAAGTAGACAGTAATACTTTTCATAAAATATGGATATAAAAGCATGATTTAGAAGTTTCTACAGAAATAGAGCCTTAACTTCTTTAGATTCATGCTGGATTTTGAAGAAAAACTTTTGCTTTTTGCCTCCACCTCCCCTTTTTTTTGACTGAGATTTGTTTGCTCATCATTACAGTTTAAGACACCAAGCAATGAAATGAATACATTTTTCCTCAACAAAGTGATTATAACAAGTGGTTTGTGCTTTTGCTATTGAACACCAAGCAGTGGAGGCAAAGGATGCTATGGCCTACATCTGTAACAAGTAGCTAATCTTTTGAAACAGAGTAATTATCCTACATTACTCCAGAAGATGGTGTCCACATGGGGAGTTAATTTGGAACAAATACACTAGGACAGCTATTCCAGAATACCTGTTCCATTTTAATTCTGGGGAGAGAAAAGAGCTTAAAGACAGATGATCTATTTCCCTCCCCCCCGCCCCTTTTTTTTTTTTTCCGTCTGTTTTTGGCTCTCTTCCCACGTACAACTATCTACTCCATGGTCCTCACAGCATGCCCTCTGACTAGCCCCAAACCCAGTTTGGGTGCCCCCACTTCTGAAAATGCCCTGCCAGCCTTCCAGACCTCCTCAGCCCACTGTGCTACTGCATGACTGCCACAGCCCATAGTGGCCCATTTTCCCCAGCACACACTGTTACATGAGATTTTAAAATACAGCATTCCATAATCCCAGGTACCATTCTGCATCCCAATTACTCAGCAAGCCCTATGAGAAAACATTATTTGAAGTTACTTACGCTTCTGGAGAGAAGTCTTTTTCCTTGCAAACTTCCATCAATTTGGGAGTCAGCCTGTAAGCCTTCAGTGACAAAGACCCTTGGGCAGTCTTAATGGGATCTATTATTAAAAATGGAAAGAAGCCTATTATTACCAAACCCAGACTGCCTTTTTCTTTTTAAATCTGAATGACATAAACAGGACGAAAATTACTAAGTGGTCCTAGTGAAAAAAAAAAATTAAGACAACACAGAAAAGACGCTATAGCAAAGGCAGTCCTACTGCACTGCTGTGTAAAATACAACTAACAATATAAAGTGATGCCAATTAGTAAACTTAACTTGGAGAACTTGAGGGGAATCTTGATTCATTCTACTTGCATTATTTCCCCATTAAAGGTCCAATTCACATTTCCTTTTTTTATATGAATTATCCACAGAACTTATGTAAGAGTGACCTTATTTAAATAAAGATTCTTCCTTCCAGTCATTCTGCAGTAAATTAAAATATTCGTTAAACAACATTTTGTATGAAAAGAAAGTAATTTTAGAGTAGCAATAAGCTAATTCAGATCAAGCTGCCACGCTGCTTTGTGCATGACAATGTAACTGGTATATACAAAGATTTGTTTTGCCTTGACATATTCTGCTGAATTTAGGGGGAAATTTTCTAAACAAACTGTTACATTCCTTGGACAAAGAAGCTTAACACTTGCAGCATGATAACAGCTGAAGCATGCCAACACGAGAATAAAAGCTGTGTTAACATTCATGTTGTCTGAAACTTAACACAGTAAAACTTTTAGCAATCGGTGATAAAATGAAAACCAAAATAGACTGAAACAAGTGGAAAATTCATCAAGGTCTGATGATGCAATGTTTCCAGCCAATATAAGTATACTTTAACAACTTGTTCTTTACTGTAATCCAATTGTTAACATACTGAAACAATTTTGGGGCAGCTCATAAGATTGATCGTATTCATTAGTATTTTTTCTGACAGATACTCAGGACGTTACATTTACTTCTCAGCTGGAAACTATATGCAAGTCTGCCAGATATGGCAAACTGTGAGTGTTTGGGGAGGGGGAGGCTATAAAGCTGTTAAATTGCCTACGGTTCTGATACAGCACAGAACATCTGGTCTGGAGAGCTTGAGGAAACACCATTAAATAGGCAGAAAAGAAAAAAATCTTTGTGCTAAGAAACAGTCCAGGTTTTGTATGCTTCTGTCAGAGGTATTAAAAAAACTTGGCAATTCGTGTGATGATTGGTCAGTCACGTACAGAGCCAGACACGCTAGCAAGCAGGGTTTGTTAGACATCTGGTCGGGTTCCACCAGCCCCTTCCACGAGGGAGGGGAGATGAAGGAATAAAAATGAAGCAGCTACTCCAGCATTCCAAAATGTACACATCAGGGCTCTGATAGCAAGAAAAATAAACAGAAAGAAGGAAACCCTGTCTAGACTTAGCTGCTGCTGAGGCTGCCGTAGACACAGGGTTGGTATTTACTCGAAAAGGCCTGCCAGGCTACTCTTACAGGCAAAAGACAGAATACAAAAATAGTAGTAATAATATTAAGAGGGGAAAAGAGTAATAAAGGAAACCTCATACTAACCGTAAATGAGAACTACAGACTCCTCAATTGCATGCTGGTAACTAAACTGGGAGTCCAGGAGGGCACGGGTGACAAAAGAGCCATAGTATGTGGACTGGTACCAGCCAACGTGAAGATGATCAATGTTTACGTGGCGCAGGCTTCGCATCATTTCCATCTGGTATTGGACTGGATTAAATAAAAAGCATGTTAAAAAAGTAAACTTACACAATCAGTACTATTTAAAGAGAAAGCTTGATATTAAATGAGTATGTTGTATTTTATTTTCATTTTTGCAACTGCCTAGAAATGTGTTTACTCACTGGACTGTCTTCACTAGAATCCAAAGTTTCCTCAGAGAATGAGATTAGGACCAGCCTGAGTAAGCAGACTTTTTTCAGCTGCAATTAATTGCTAAAGTGATCAACAAACTGTTACACGTCATTTACAGTGTGCATTACCTTCTGCATTCATAAAAAAAATCTGATACTGGGTTTCATTAAGCAGCAACATTTTACCATTTAGTAACAAAGACTTACTGTGATTTAAGTTGCAATACTGTCTGGAATTAGGTAACTTTTAGAATCAAAAGGAGAATTATTTAATGAATATATGGAAGAGATTATAAACTATGTCTTTTACACAACATAAAACTACATTTTCAGTATCAGAGCTTGGGAAACCAGCTATAGCTGTTACATAGTTTTGATTGCATTTTATTTCCAATTTTCACCACTGCTTCTTCTTTTTAGGTGTATATAAATGCAAAGGGTGCATGCATGTTCATATTATTGTTTATAATACACATATATCTAAATACAGAGAGTTACCTTAAACAGTAGAGAACATATTTTTTGTAAGGCTTTTCACACCAGCAGCTGTAATGTTTCATTGTACCAACACAAAAATTCTATTTCTATTAAATACTTCATTCAAACAAATCACCTTCATGGAACAGAGTTCTGTTCAGGAATATTTAACATAATCCCATCAAACAGAACAACACACTTTATCACTTATCAGACCTTTTAAACAGACAGACACTGTGCCTACTGGTTAAATTTCAGGAAAGAGAAATCAGTGTGATTATCAGATGAACCAATATTCAGAGCCAACTCGTAGGAAATCAAATGCAACAACACTACAGAATCCTTAAGTTTTGCCTGCAGCTGAAAAAATTACAAAGATAACACACACACACCCCCCATGTGTTCATTTTTGGCATTTTTTTTCAAGGCTTCTCCTTGTACCGATGCAAATATGATATTCATTATAAAAGAGAGAAACACAAATTAATTAGCCATAGAATGTGCTACATTCTCAGACCCCACTTCATATCCTTTCAAAAGGGGAAAATGAATCTGCACATGTTATTTAAAGATATGAGGAGACATTCTTCAAGACTGGACAAATATTTTTCCAACTTATCACTCACCCTTGCAGCACAAACTACATTCTTCAGTCTTCTTCAATTGCCTTTTCATTAAATTGCCATATCTGACTGACTGTTGTTTTGAAGTAACCTACATACACTTAAAGAAACCCCTGCAGACTTCTATCAGTATGTGCTGGTGATTGCATTCTATACCATCGTATCTTAACAGTAATTACTTGAAATTTGTATTTCATCCAGGGCCATGATAATACAGCATCCTGAAACTAATACAGCAAAACCACCCTGGCTTTGTTCTGAAATGCCCTAACATAGCCAGTGAAGGGGAGACCTGCTCGATGTGGGTGTCTCTAAACCAAGGCAAATCTGGAGGTGCCTCTACACTCTTCAGGGCAGCCTGCACAATTGATCAAACAGCTATTTCCAAGTCAGAATGAAAACCTTTCCCTTTGCCAGACCTAAGCAAGCTCATTGTACTACTTCCAGAAACAGAGGCCAGGCTGAATGAAGCTACTTACCCAGAGCCCAATGCTTTTGAAGCAAAGATCTAGTTTGTCAAAGAGGCTCAGTCCTTAAACTTTAAGTTTTTGTGGATTTTTTGCAGGTGTAAATGGTAAGTTTCTGTATTTTATAATTAAAACAAGAACACAGACCTCCTCTAAAATAAACTAAAAGACTCCTCATGTAAACATGATTTTGAATTGAAAAAGTATATCCAGCTATTAAATGTAGCTAGAATAAACTCTTTTGGTTAAAAATCTATTTTCAAAGGTATATCTGTGTAGAAAGCAAGAATGACTTGTTTCTCACATGACTTGCTACAACATGCTAAAAAATGAAATTATAGTTAGATCCTTTGTAGCCAAATGAAGTCATTAAGAGGAAAAACTAGAAAGGATTTTCAAAAGCAGCTGAAACAGATAAAGGATTTTGTGATAATTAAATTAAATTAAATGTGGACTTTTGAGTTAGCTGAGCTAGACTTCTTGCAGTGGCAATTCTCTTGTGGTGGTGGACACTCTCAAAGTAGAGGTAGTCATGTAATGATGGGAAAAAGACACTTAGACATAGATTCCTATGAAATCATGTGGCTGATACATCCAGATAATTTCCACCTTGAGAAGTGTAACATTCAAGAGCAGGAAAACATCCAGCTCTTTTATAAACTTGAATAAAGACATATCATGCTCTCAAAAATGTTCTTCTGGGAGCGAACTGGTAACTAAGTTCCAGGACAAGTACTTTTCTTAAACACAGTACACCCAGCAACATGTAAGAGATGTAACACGATGCAAGAGATACTATCCAGAAGAAAAAGGACTCACTGAAAACCATCCAGATTTCATGCCAGCAATTCCTCCTCTCATGGCTGTTAGCAGTTAGATGATAATGAAGGCAATAGTGGAAAAAATGTCAAAGAACCAATAAAGCATCAATAGCTAACATCTTTGCCTTGGGAAAACAACTGCAGAAATTAAAACATGATGCAGTCCCCACCAGGGAGAAATGGAAACTCTTTTAACCAAACATATATATTTTATAACATGTATTAGTAGCTAGATAGCTCCAACAAGCTGCCAACTTGCACAAATGGGTAACAGCCCCCAAGCTGCTTTTGTTGATACTGTTACCACTGTTTCTTTACATCCTTTGCCCAATCTACAGAACGTCATCTTTTTACCTAGCAGCTTAGCATAGACTGGGCAAGAGCTCCCTCTCTCCTTCTATTTATTACTCAATCTGCTAGCATTTGGGACAGTTGTGCACTTTTTCTAATGAATTCACTGTTTCATGTTACAGTCCCTCCAAAGCCACTCTGCAAAGCTGACACTGAAAGAGCCACTAAGTCTAACAGCGCCCAGAACTGAGGTGAGCAAAGAAAAGGGCAAGCGAACAGCCAGACCAGGATGCTGCCTCCTTCTCCCTACATTTAGACAATGTACCTACATTGTAAAACAAACTATTTGTTCAGGGATATCCTTACCATGAGGAAAGCCAACAGCCACGCCTGCACTTCCCAGTGGTGCTGCTTGCACTGACAATGTGCAAACTCTGTCTCCTGAGCCATCGACCCTTTCCTGAGCACCTTTCTGAGATTCTTAGATTTAAATTTTTTTAAAAGATTCTCTATTTTCTTAATATTAAAAAACACCATCTCCTTCCTCTAAAATGGTGACTTTTTTGTTCGTTTGCAAACAAATGGGTGGGGGGAGGGAATTAAGGAAGCAAGAAAGCATTACTATAATTTGGCTAAAGCAAATAAAGTGCAAAACTATACAATATGGGGTTTTGTTTGAAAATGACTGACTTGTGTGGATTTTATTTCCAAAATGCCTTGACTGAAAAATCTTGACATTAAACCCTATTACAGTAATTTGTTTTAATAAATACTGTAAAAGATTTTTAAAAATAATAGACTAACATAAAGACATTTTCCTTTTCTAGAAAGTACTGCCAATATTAGAAACTTTATCTGGGCTTTAACATATAGGAGATACATACCCTACCTTACCAACAAAAAACACCCTCAAAAAAAACCAAGCCAAACCAAAAAACACAACCAAAAGAAAAAATACATAATATATCAGATACAAGACAAAGAACTGAACTCTGATATAATGGCCCATTCAACACTGGGACAATTCAGCCATGTTTTCTATACCTTAAAATATCTGATCAGTAATTTCACTATTTGAAAACCTAATTTCAGAATAGGTCAAACCAGCTGAAGCAATGAAAAAAGGTCCATCATTATTCTAAAATGCAAACAAATCTAAAACCCTAGAGTTCAAAAACAACTGGCAAATGATGCAAGTTTATTTATTACTGAATTGTTTCTTTACCAAGAAAAATCCAATAGAATTCACCTCTCATGGGATCACATAAGCACATTGCTGAAATTCAGTCCTTAAATAGTTACCATTATCATCAGAGGAGATGCATTTCAGCCTGGCCACATTCAGACTATCAGAACTACTGTGACAAGTGAAACCCATGTGATCAATAGTGGCCCGGAGGCAATATATTTGATGACACCTTACTGGCTCAAGGCCTTAATTTCCAAAAGATAATTTAATCTGATACACCTTAAGAAATTTAATTTTAAGAGCAGCAATCCATATGCCTCCGAAAAAGCCATGCCCCATTGAAATGGAAGGACTCTGTACCAGTGTTAGGTGCCATTGACTGGTTTTATGCTGCTCATCACCAAGCTTGCTGCAGCGGACCCTGTGCAAAAGAAGTAACAACCAACTGTAAGCTACAAACAACTAACATCTGTGTAGCCTTCAGTCTGCCACTCACAACTTAGTGTTTGCCTGACGTTTCCCAAATCTGTCCTTTAACTGTGCTCAAAGAGCATTAGTTGCATGTGTCTTCAGGAGGGCAGGTCACTGGTTCAAGAACAAAGTGGGCCTTTACTGCTCACAAACCTTCTACAGCCTCCTCACAAAGATACTCTCAAGGAGAATGAATCTGAGGGTGAATATTGTTTCCTCAAAGAATGCTGAGCACCCAGAAGACAGCTGAAGTAAAGCTACCTAAAATTTACTCAAGACTAGGCATACTGTCCAAGGGACATGAAAGTCCATCATAAGAGACAGTATCTAGTTTCTGTGCTAACACTCCTGTGAATTTAACTAGAAACATGAACATAGCAAATTTTGGTTAATCTGGTCAAAATATACTGAAAAACAACCAAAATATTCCTTTTATAGAACCGCTATTAATGTGGGTAGTATTTTTAATGCAATAATTTATCTGTTTTGAAGTGCTACCATGTGGTAGCATGCATAGTGAACAAGTGCTATACACTTCGCAGCACAAAAAAATTTGGGTTTTTCTATACATATTAACTTTGCCAAACCACATGTATGCTTCAGACAGTATCTTCAATGACTAAACCAAGTTAGCAGATGCTAGTTCAAGGAACCAGCGTATGCATTTGAAAAAGAAGGAAAATTGATTTATTTGATTTAGCCCAGAGGATTATGGAGACAACAGATTAATTGGTTTCCCTCCACACACAAAATCTCAATTAATTGTCTAAAAAACTATGAATCACAATAACTGCATCTATTGATAACAATTCCAATTGTGAAGATGCAAAAAAAAGGAATGCCACAACCAACTTGTTATGGTTAAAAAACACAACTAAAAAGAATGAGAAAAGAGAAATAAGAATTCAGAATTAATTCCAGCAAAGGCAACATTTCATCTGAAAAGGCCTTTAGATACTGCTGAAATATATTTCTCTATCCAAAGTGTGCACCACATATGCATACAAATATTTACAGATTTTTATCTATATCCAACCACCTCACACATACACACTTCTCCCAAGACAAATGCACAAGCTCAGTAACTCAACAATTCTTCTATTCACAGAGAAAAAAAATTAAAAGTAAATATTGCCTTCCTCAATAATATTAATTTCCTCCTCTGAAATATCAACTCAGGGTTACAAAACAGTGCTCTATTTTATGCACTTCTACTATACAGGACTGAAAGCACCTGACCTCGTCTAAACTTGGAAGCTAAGCAGACCAGGATCTGCAGGTAGCTGGATGGGGAAAAAAATCACATGAAAATAGGCAAAAGTCCAAGAGTCATAGTCATAAGAGCACAAAATGAAAAGCAAGTCAAAAGACTTAATTCAACCCCATTTTAATTGCTAAACTGTAGAATGAAAAAAAGGGTAGAACATATCTGGCCATATTGCAGACTCACTATCACTAGGTTGGAAGAGACCCCCAAGATCACCAAGTCCAACCCATGCCCTAACACCTCAGCTAAGCCATGGCACCGAGTGCCACATCCAGTCTTGTTTTAAACACACCCAGGGACGGTGACTCTACCACCTCCCCGGACGGACCATCCCAGTACTTTACCATCCTTTCTGTAAAAAACTTTTTCCTAATACCCAAACTAAACTTCCCTTGGCACAGGTTAAGACTGTGTCCTCTTGTTTTGTCAGTTGCTGCCTGGACAAAGAGACTGACCCCCACCTGACTACAACCACCTTTCAGGGAGTTGTAGAGATAAGGTCACCTCTGACTCTCCTTTTCTCCAGGCTAAACAACCCCAACTTCCTGTCATTCCTCACAGGGCTTGTGTTCCAAGCCTCGCACCAGCCTTTTTTTTAATAAGGAATTTTGTGTTCTAAGAGTTAGCATCAGAGGAAGAAAAACTGAACATTCACAAATCTGCATTTTCTGTATAGGCTATGAGATAAATTGGCTACAAATCTTTAGGAATCCCCTCCATCTATGCCACCAACACTATTGCTCTAGTAAGAGCCAACCTCTTCTGAGTGAATGCTCATTACAGCAACTGAGCCTTTGCTAGTACCTTCATGTTTTTCTAAAACAAAAAGGTCCTTGCTTTTATGAGAATGAATTAGAGAAACAGAAGAGGAAAGACTCTTCAGTACCAATTCATTATGTTCACTCAGTAAACTCATTCATTTTTAACCTCGATCACAACTCAATGATAGTTTTATGACAGCACTATGTGATATTAATTGTGCTCAACAGAATAAAGTACAGGACACCCAGAGGAGATATCACAATCAGTAGGTGAACAGTGAAAAGTAACAGAACATAATAAAAATAAAAAACAACATTTGGAGTGCTTCTGTTGGGAGATACTTACCAAGTGTAAGCATGTACCTCCAGACTGTTATTTATTACCAGTTGGGCCAGCAGTTGCCAGAACACAGTCCCCACCAGAGCTGATGACCACAGCCCTGGTATTACAGACAGGGAGAACTGTCCTTGGATCTGGGACACTCCTGCACAGCCAGCAGTGACTGCCCATGACTACCTTGCTACTTTACAGAGGTGGCTCCAAGCCATAGGCCAGCACAAGGACAGCTGACAGCTCCTGACAAAGTAGGCCAAGGTAGGAAAGGGCAGCTCTGTCACTGGTGGGAATAAAGGATGAGGACAAGTTTTGAGAGCAAATGAGTAAAACAAGGGAATGGGAAGCACAGGGATGTGCGTGACAGGACAACGGGAAAGCAGAAAATGGAAGCACACCACTTCCTGCACATGTGCTGGCACTTGCCCAGGGTTTTCTGACAGTGAGCTTGGGACTCTGGTCTAAGCACACAACCAGTGAATTAGGAGGCAATCAAAGCCATCAACCTATTACAGCATTTTATTAACACATAAGCAAACACTCAGATAAGCCTTTGGACAAGCTAAATCTCACTGACCACACAATTCTCTACACAATTCAAGATAAGGGAAACTTGTCCTTTTTTTAAATAAGTACATCCAAGCCTCAAGATGACTCTAAATACGATGGGTAGGACTGTCTAGGTAACTTGTGAAATTGTCTTCCAAGGTATGCAACGCTATTCCAAAGGACAAAAGCATTATAATACTATCTTTCAGAAATATTAAAACACTGAATTTTCAAAAAGCATTTTTAATTCAGAAATCCACTACAAATTAGCATCTTGAAATAAAGTTAAAATCAAGCAATATAATTCAACTATTTTGTTGGCAATGATTATCAAGGAGAAATGGTCAAAAGGAAAAGCAACATATTTGAAGGCTTTCTGCCGTATCTTTGGAGTATTTTTTCCCACATTTATCTAGAAATTTATCACACTTCTCTCCATCTTCACAGCATCTTACAAACACTTTCCAATTAATCCTCCATCTCCTCCTATATGGCAGGTAAATATTATTCTTGTCTAAGCATCCATTTGGCTTACTACACTATTATTTCTACATTGATTGAAGACAAATTTCATATAAGATCAAAATCTTTATCCACAGAAAAAGTTTCAGTCAGCCTACATTGTCATGACAGCAGTAAATTGTACTACTAAAAATGCCATCTGTGCAGCCTAAAGCTTGCTTTCCTTCTAAGAAGGCAGGAAGATGATATCTCATTTCCTAATAAACATCACATGCCTAATGAAAGCATCAACTGTTTTCTATTAGGAGTGTATTCCCATGAACTTCAGCACCTTGAAGCCTTTACTTACACCAATGTTGTCCAGTATCATTCTAGCTGCTAACACGCAAAGTAGGATTAAAGGCATGAAAAGGAATCAGCATGTTCAAAAAACAACTCTGTGTTACAGCAACCTCATATCTAACAAAGCACAGCCTTTTTTAAAAAGTGGCTTTTTAACGTTTCCTGAGACATCCTTAACTTTGTTTAATAGCCTTTGATTTTAGCTTGTTTACTCTAGTGAGGATACATTAACAGGTAAAAGCTATTTCTTTACAAAATATCAACATATTCTTTACAACATATCTACCTCAATGCTCAAAGTTACAAAGCAATTAAGCACACAATAACACAAAGATGTGTGGTGAAACTAATTCCTTTCCTACATAAATGTCAATCATATTAATGTATTTTTATGAAATTTTATATTACATAAATACTCAGAGAGGTTATTCAATTACCTGGAAAAATTTGGAAATGTTTAAAGATTAATGAATTATACAGTCACTTTTACTTTAATATAACACAGATTTTCATATTCAACAATTTGAAAGCAGAACAGGAACAGACTGAAATGGAAACAACTCAAAACCCCCTGTATTTTGAAAATCAGTCATTTCATACAGCATGCATCACAAGAAAGTCAGTCTCATTTAGTTAATAACTTTTCAGTAAGTGAAGAAAAATGATGACTTCATATAAGGGGTTTTGGGCCTTTTAAATTCCTCATCTCCCCTGAAAACACAGAAAAAACATCCTTCTTCTTTGTAAAGCTTCAAAGTTTGGGTATTTTCTACCAATCACTGTTTACACTGCTGAAATTCAAAGGGCAGTGGGAAGTGGAGGGACATCTTCCACAGCTTATTTAAAGTCAAAACACCCATCTTGTGTTACCAGATACAATGAAGCAAGTGGTTTTCTGATAGCTTGGTATTAAATATGGATAAGTCTGCTTTCAAGAATTTCTCACATTGTTCTTAAGTTTCAAGCTCATAAAACACAGTCTGAACACTGAAGCACACACAGCCCCCATATAACAATTTTCCTGAATTGTCTTTATAGCAATTCATTGCTACTGCCTATTTCTTCAGTTGAATGTTACACCAGCTATTTTTCTGTGACCTCTATCAGTCCATCATGTAGGGATAACACTACTAAACATTTAGCAGAGACAATCAGTGAAGTTCTAATTTTTGGCAAAACAGAAGAACATGGTAGCCACCCCCATAAACTCATCATTTGAATCAAAATTACACAGGTATTTTATTAAAAAATAAAAATATTATTGTATCTTCAGCATTGCCCTTACTGCTTCTTCTGCTGGGGGCCTACTGTGCAAGGCAAGACCTCCCCATGCACTGGGAAGGCCTGAAGCAGTCAGCATCTATTGCTCCTTTCAGGAAGGCAGAAGGATCCCACACAGCCCCCAAAATTCAACTAGTTTTACAAAGTCTACCAGTTTTGTCTAGCCCAGGTGCTGTTACTTGCTGAGCAAACAGCTATGAAATGCCAGATTAACTTCTTTCTCTCCAGTAAGAACAGCACTTAACTATCACCCCTCATTTAACACAGCAACTAGGAGCTTTGTCTAATACCTAGATGAACACAATGTCACAAGGACGCTTCAGCACGCTTCTTACAACATCTTAGAACCCCACTTACATCTCCAAGTAACACATCCCATTGAGCAGTCCAGGACACAAAGACAGACTGAGACATCCCACTGACCAGCTTAGAGAGCAATGACTAAGCTGAAAGCTCTAACAAAGGGCAGCTTCACTTGGATCTCTGCTGTAGGACCATCTACAAGTGCTCCTCATGGCTGTCACCCAGGTCTTCAAGCCATGAGCAACACTTTAATTCACAGGAGGTACAAGTAAGTCAGAATTCAAGCCAAAAGACAGACACAATTCAAGCCTACCCAGCAGACAGATGACAAAGTATCTCTTCACTACAAGATCCAGGGTCAGACATTTGCTTTGCCAAGCACTGACTTCAGATAAAATGAGTCAAGTCCTGTTGCTTGCAATCCCTGACACAAAAGAAATCTTTGCCCTTCTTTAGCTTGCAGGCAGATTAGAGTGACAGATTCCCTTCTGGTTTAGTTCTTGAGCTAATGACTGCCACTACACAACAGACACATATATTCGACACCACTTATTATCACTAGGCAACTCTTCAAAAGAGAGTGAAAACTCAGCTTTTATTATCCAAACTCTAACACAAAAAATTCTTAACATGCAGGCTTACAAAAGGATAAGTAAAAAAACCCTCCACCTCAAGATTTCTCTAGATGAAGTGAAAGGTTTGCATTGCACATGTGGAGGCCATGGATCCATCAGAGGTGATGCCTAATGAGAGCCAGAACTGACTATACCAAACAACTCCATTTTTTGAGGGGCACACCTTACACTGGTATTTTATTGTAGCATGATGGCTACCAAGAACTGCTTGCAATTCTCTTCAGGATAATTTTAAGTTTGTGAAATAATATGAAGGAAACTGATTTTAGATGGGCTTAAAAGTAGAAGACACTGATCAACATTTTCTATGGAGCTTGAGGAAAAATATTCAATTTTGGAGGACGAATATGCCTAGTGATTCAAACCTTGTGAAAGCATTTGCCCAAAAGACTCCTAAATTACTGTAATTAGATCACAAGACATTTTATGCTTTTTTATTAAGTCTTCCCTGCCAACCTACAGTCACAGCACAGTTATTTTGGAAGCTGTTGGCTGCACCAAGAAACAAGAGACTAAATCAAATTCTGATAGAGGTAGTCCCTTCCTGCATGTGAATATCAGCCTCCTTTGCTCCCTAAATATTACATATAATATTATGTGTGTTTCAATATGACAGGTGATAGCATTAGCAGGGTATTGGAAGAAATTATACAGTGGCCACATATGCTAGCAGACAGCAAGAGCTTGCAGTAAGAGACATGACACTGACCAAAAATTCATCACCCAGAACTGATGGCATCCAAATTTTCAACACATCTCATCCCATACAGCTAAGCAATGATGTTAGAAAAAAGCACGTCATTAGGTAAAACCTTGTTTTTATGCCAATTCCAAAACAGAAAAGTTCAAGAACATCACTAATACATCATTGTGCTGTTTCCTTACATGAGTACTACCACAGCATCTATCAATTCATTAGCATGCACAACATTTAATTAGTGAAGAGTATTACAGTGCTTCAGGTTTTAAAAGTGTACAGTTTCAAGCATAACAGCACAGACTTCTAAATAACTCCAAAATGATGCTTTAACACAGGGTTAGCAATTCACAACAGAGGTGCCATGGAAAGCCAGCAGGTACAGTTTTGAAAGGCTCAGTGGCAGCTACTGCACCACTTTAACACAAGAACCATCACAGATAGGGAGACACACACACACCAGATGTTGTTTTAACACACAGGAATCTACTGCAGTACCTAAACAACAATGGTTCCATTTTCAGAGATTTTTCACATGGATGTAAGAAAAGTAAAACCTGGTACACCAGAATGGCATTTCAACTGGTCAAGACAGATCCAGACTAACTGTGCATTAACTGCATTAACATTTTCCAAATCCTCAAACTATTTCTATACCAGACTTCCAACCTTGCTCTGGACAACCAGCATAGTTAGTTACTACATGTCCCATTTTCTTCCCAAGGAAATCAGATGCATCATCGTCACTTACTGTCTCCTTCATTTTCAGTCATGTGTGTGTATATATGTACACATATATACATACAGATGTGAGAGGGGTGGAAGAAGAGGGTGAGAGGAAAGAATACATACACAAACACACCCCCCATATGTAAATATATATTTAACCATGATTTAAGGTGTATTTCCCATGGTAAATGTTAATGACCATGCTTTTACATACATAGAAAAAGTAAGGCAATGGCAACTTCTCAACAACAAGACACAGAAGGCTGACAGCATTTGTCTCCAGTATCACAAAGTTCATCTCAATCCCTACCCCCACTCCCCGACCCCAAAAAATTTTCAGCTTACGATTTCTCACCACTGCCCAGATAATAACATGATGGTTAGGGAAAATCAGGCCAAGGTAACTCAGAACAGAAATCCCCATTTCACTGAGCATTTCTGCTGCGTTACTGAGTGTTACAACACTGCACAACATCTACTGAATGGCATCATCATTGGTATTACTCAGTGGAGTTTCTAAAGCCCAAGCTAACACTAGTAATGCCTGCCTCAGTATCACTTCTTCAATGCATCCTCAAAAAAACAATGAATTCAGGCCATATTCAGGAAGTCTATTCCATAGCTCAACAAGAGGAACAATAAAACCAGGAGTGGTTAGATATCTGAGGTAAAAGACAGCCATGCCTTGGCAGGAGCAGCCTTTGGCACACAGCAATTTGAGATTGTGCACTATGTTCAAATGCAAATATATGAAATAATTTAAACAAAACTAAAACCCACAACAGCTTAAGAATATTTAATTTAGAAAATAAAGCTCATGGCTTTTAGATCAAGCTACACAAGACAGAGTCAGGATGAATTTCTCCTGTTTCTAGGGCTTGTAACATCATATGGCAGGATTTTGCAAGCCAAAGCTAATATTTCAGCAACACAGCACTTGCAACTTTTATATCTAAGTGTGGCTTGTTCTTTTAAAATAGCCAAGAACTGAACTCACACCCTGTATGAACAGGCAGAAAAAGTGCTCTGTGCCAAGAAGGAAGTTATAAACTTAAAGAAGGTTTTTTACATTGGAAACAAGTTGGAAAGCAGAGGGGCAGATTCACTGCAATCAATTCTTTAATGAGTAAGAGAAAAAGCACAGTACATCAGAGCTGGAGGCAGTAGGCTGTGGTTCCACTGCTTGCTCAGCTGAAGGACTCCCTGATGGGGGCTGGACAAGTCAATTCTTTCCACTCCTGCTTGTTCTCTGAAGACTACAAACCCTTGGGACAGCACTCACCATTTATTCTGAACAAAGCCTCAAAGCAAAACAGTTTCATTTGAGGAAGAGATGAATCATCAAATCACTTGGTGGTACCTATTTTTCACTGACTGCCAAAATGCCTTTGTAAAAACATTGTAAATACAAACTCAAATTATAGTTGGAGGGGGAAAAAAAGAATACAACAAGATTAATACTATCCAAACAGACTTCAGAAAAAAGCCACAAAGATGATGAGCCATGCAGGGCTGTGAGCAGCAGCACTAAGTCCATCCGGATGCCAGTCACTCTTTGTGTGCCCAAGGGATCAATACTGGATCCAATACTTGTCTGTCATCTTCATTAATGAGCTGAATGATGGGACAGAGTGCACCCTCAGATAGTTTGCCATGATAAAAACCAGAAGGAGGTTTGTGCTGACTTCCAGAGTGACTTAAACAGGCTGGCAAAAAGTTCAGCAAAGGCAAATGCAATGTCCTGCTCATGGGGAGGATGAACCCCAGGCACTAGCACATGTTGGGGCAGGCTAGCTGGAAAGAAACTCAGCAGAAAATGCAACTGGGGGCCCTGGATGGACATTCAGTTGAGCCATCAATGGACCCTTGCAGCACAGGCTGGTAGATCTTGGGCATTAGACAAAGCATTCCCAGCAGGACAAGGGAGGTGATCCTTCCCCTCTGCTCAGCCCTGGCAAGACACATCTGGGGTGCTGTGTCCAGTTCTGTGCTCCTCAGCATGAGACACGGACCTACTGCAAAGAGTTCAGGGACAGGCCACAAAGATGACTAGGGCTGGGACATCTATCATTCAAGGGGAGGCTGAGAGAGCTGGAGAAGACTCAGAGGGATCTTATCCATGTGCATGAAGATTCTGGAAATTCAACTTCAATATATGATAAAACAGCTTATTTGCTAGCTTTCTAACTCTGAGGAAGAGCAAAGTTCCCAACAGGCTGTCAAGAGAAGCCGTAGAGCCTCCACCCGTGGAGACAATTAAAACTCGTGTGTACAACCTGCTCTAGCTGTGCTGCTTTGAGCAGGAGGATTGAACCAAAGACCTCTAGGTACTCCTTCCAAGCTCAGCAATTCAATGATTCTTTGACTGGAAGAGATGGCTCAATAAGTTAGAATACAGTAAAGAAAAATAACAAAAAGAAATGCCAAACATTAATTTCAGTCACATAAATTTATTTTTTTTAAACGGGGCCAAGATCACAAAGTTCTGTGAATTACTAAAATAAAAATATCACAATGTAAGCAAACCAAGTTTGGCTTGAATAAAATATAGGTTTCTAGAAACAAACAACCATAGTGTAAAATCTCATTGAAGGAGATTTTTTGTGTTTCAAAAGCATTTATTTTCATTCTGCATTCATCTTTCTGTTATTGAAAATGTTAGAAGCAATTATACAGAGGACTATATAATTCTCAAAGGATTCAGCCTAAATAGTTTTTCAAATGCAAACAAGACACAAGTCACAACAGGTGAAAAATCTTTGGTTAACAGCCACAGACTATATTTATTTTAGACACTCTCACTGAATGTCAAAAATGTAACAGAAATTGTTTCAAAAAAATTAACACGGGTAAGCTAGTCTGAAAATATTTTGTTATACAAACTGTGCTTAGATTTGCATCTGCAGTTCAATATGGTAAGCAAATACAAAAATACAGAACTGTCAAAGGACAAAAAGGAAACAAAGCCAAGGACTGAATAACACTGAACTGCAATGTCAAGAGGACTTGAAAATAGAGGCCTAGAGAATTCATTTTGTTCAACAGAAGCATGGCAGAAAGAAATGCAAATTTAAAAGCATCTCAGTACATTGACCATGATGTCCTATTTTTAAAATTGCATTTAGATTTAAAAAAAATAGTGTTGTAGCCATCAAGAACAGAATCGGTAAGTTCTATTTAATATCAATATAACCAGAATTACATCTAGATTGACTGCTGAAGACTCCTTCTCTGCAAGATATTACAAAGAATGCTATCTCCTGAAGTATTTCACTGAAGAAACTAAAAACTTCCATTTGCCACAATTGCACATTTATACCAGAAAACAGTTCAAAATAATACAAGTTTAATGAGTGGAACAGTGGCAACTTTGACGTATCTGTTAAGGTGACAATTTAGTAAGAATAACCTCAATTTATGCTCACTTAATTATTTTAAATATCCCAATATATTTTATTTTTATGTATAACAATCACAGTATCAGGTCCCAGCAGGGAATCTGCAAATTTTGTAAGAAGTTTATTCTGCCTTAGATGAAAGATATTTATATAATTTTCAGGAGTCTCTAAACAACTACTTAAAAACCTGTAATTTGTGTTTTAAACACCTCCTCCATATTTTATCATTAGAATATACTCAAGGGGATTGGAAAAAAAGTCCTTCTTTTTGTGGGAAGACTAAGTCAGCAATGCTTATTAGAGAACCTTAATGTTTCCACAAGACACAGAGCTTGTGGTCTATATGCACAAAGCCTTAGCCATAAAACACCAACCAAATCATGTTGATTGGTAGCATAACAGAACAGTTTTTGCACTGCCCAATACATTCAGCTGCTGATTCGATAAGAGTCTAATACAGTTTTTTTACAAATAATCTTTAATTCTTACCCTTAAGGAGTTCAGGAGTCTTGAAACCATGTCCCACTCCTTCAGCAAGTGGAAGATTCCACACACAAAAAAAAAATGTCCTTGCCAAAGTCCTGAGAGTTAGAACTGACAATTGCACTACTGAAACTTCTCTGCAGAAGAGATGAATTGACAATGGTTTCACAAATCCAGAGTTCCACCTGTCACTCAGCATAACCCAGTCCATGGTGATCCATGCCACTTCTGCGATAGACAACCACTCCTCCAGAGAGACTTCCAGGCAACTGGCTAAATGAGCTATATGATCACCCCAACACAACTGAAACTTTGCCCATTCCATTGCTGTCCTTTAAAGGAGGAGGCGGCCAGGGTCTTCTCCTCTCCTCCTCTCTCACCAAAAGGCCCTGTGGTGATCCAAGTCTATTCTCACAGCCTCCTTTCTGAGGCTTTACTTTGGAAGCATGAGGAGAATCAGGAATACTACCCTGGACTTGTAGATATGCTAATTAGCTTTTAAAACAGACCTCCAAATTCCCTGACGTATCTTCACGCTATTAAATGTGTTGATGAACAAAATTCACTAAACAGATAAACATTTCACTTGCTACCCTCTACAATTTTCCCTGGTAAAACTTTCAATTACATGGGTTTGCTACATTCTTTTTTGTTCACAGACACCAGACACACACCAGCTTTTGGACAATTCTGTAATTCAAATATGGCAAGAGCAGCACATGGTTTGAGCATGGGAGCAGCTGTGGGTGGACAGAAGCTCAATTTCTGATAGCCCATTCTGCACAGAAGTGAAGGCCTTTGTGCAAAGACAAAACCAGTGAGCCACACAAGTGGCCCAAAGATGAATTTCCTTCAAGAAATATCAACTGCATCAGCCTAAGGGATCTCTTCTTGAGATTCACAATTATTACTGAAATTACTGCGGCTTCTCCATCCAAAAGACTACTTTATGCTGTGAACAAACTCTAGCAGTAAATATGTAAGATATCAAATCACATGAACCATCAATAAATATAGAAGTAGACAATAAGCTTACATAAACTTCCAAAATCTGCTCTGTTTAGTGTTACATTATCTTTACAAGCAAGCTTAGTCTAAGTCAGATTGGATCATTATACAAATGGAAATTATAAAATATCTTGCTGAAATACAATCTAAAAGAAAAATATATTTAATATGAGACATTACAATGGTTCTTCAAGTTATAAAAGGTTTCCTTTATCTCCAAATATTCCTAACATGTTTAAAATATATTCCAAATTTTATTTCTCACAGTGTTTGATATAAAAAACAAACCAGAAGGTTGCCCTAAAGATAAATGAAACATCTGGTGGAACATGTAATAAGCTTCAGGCTCACATCTGCTACTGAGGTTAGTATTCCTGCACCATAGCTACAAGCTCTATGCAAAGCTCTACAAGAATAACTGAGAACAGGGAGGATTATAGGGAACACATTCCTCAATCTAAATTGATATTTCCTCTTCCATCTGAATCAACATTATGCTTCCATATGTATGAATTAATGCCCAGTGCAAACCCTCAGTGGAAAACAATTTCTAAAAGTACAGTTATCTCAATTAAAACCTATTTTATTATTTTATATCATAAGAGGTTTTAGGCAGTTTTAAACAGATGAAACCATTTATCTAGGCATATTTATATACATAAATATATATAGCTAAAACTGGATATGTGCATATATACAGTTTCACTAGTTTTAGAGTGCAAGCAAACTTACAGTTAATTCACTCATATGTCATTACATCTGACAAAACTTATTGACAAAATAACAAAGAGTAAACATTAGATGGCATAGTTACTGCAATTGTATAGAAGTGAAGCCCCAAGTATTTTCAAGCAGTAACTGATAAAACTGAATGTAAGATATTTCCTAAGGAACAAATTGTGTGTAACTCACATTCCTGTTTCTATAAGGAGATTGCTCAATATTTATCTTTTTTTACCCATTCACTCCTAAACTTTCAATTTCTTCCATAAACAATGACAGCAAAATGTTTACATTTAATGCCAACAGAAATTGCTTTATATTTTTTGACATTTTAAAAGGACCCTTTGTGCCATGAAGAGTTTAGAAAAAGGCAGATATCTGCACAGCAGGGAAAAAATGCATTTACATTTTGCAACAGCTGTGAAAGATCAGTCCACCAGGGAAACCAAAATCAACGGCAAACTGGGAAGTGTTTAGGAAATAAAATGTTTCCATCACCTCATACTATCATTCACTTCCATTAGTACTGACGAAAGAGAGACTGGATTTTATACAGTGTTATAAATGGTAGGAACATTACAGGCAGTGGAAACAGAACTGATCACTAAACATCGTTTGGTGACCAACAAAATGCGTCACTAAACAATTCTAACATCAAACCTGGGACAAAAAAGCATAAATACCCAGCGAGCATCTGGTTAGTCAGAAGATGAAGAAGTGATATCCACATTCAAACTTATTTTTCTTGGATAAAAATTTCATAGTAGAATTGAAAGTGATTAAGATATTTAATCAGAGGAACATGGAAACTTTTTCAAAAATAGATTACGTGGTAACACAAACTGTACTGCAGAAAACTCCCTCAGTACAGGGCCTTTTTTCCCATACTTAAATTTGCAAAAATGCAATTATTAGAATAATAAAAAAAGTTTTATATATATTTAATGCAAGACATGGGATAAAAAGAGGGAAAATATAAACATAGTGTGATCACCTAGGGAACAGAAATTAAGGACTGGCCACAGAAAACGTGATCAAGCCAGTAGTGTCATGATATAAATTATGCACAATACCAAGAATCTATCATGCAGAAATAAAATTGCAACACCAGGCATACCAAGTTATTAGGTGTTACCTGTGTCCTGCTCCTTGACACCCTGCAGAAAAGGGATGAAAGGTTGCAGGAGAAGAATGGATAAAAAAGGACCGCTTCTGACACAAGGAGAACTGAGGTGTGGAGAGTGCACTTGCATTTGTTCAGATTTAAGAAAAAACAAGCAAATCCCAGCTTCTCTACCAAATAACTGTTGCAAATAATTCACTTTGCAATGTAACTTTGGAATACTTTGAAGACAAGTGTGATGCAAAAGTTTTTCAGAACTCAAAGTAGCTGTAGGGGGAAAAAAACCCACCCTGTATTCCCAAAAAACCCAAACCTACACAAACAACCTAAATGTCAATCTGATGCAGAAAGCCCTATGAAACTTCCATGCTAGCGTCTAGAAATCATTATCTATTTACACTGCCTTGTACATAGTAGAGCAGTTTGGATGAATCTCAAGTGTCATTGAAATGTTCAAGTAACCTGTGTCTGTCTTTGTGAGCTCAAATTTAGTTTTTCCCTTAATGAGAGTCATTGCAGCTGCTTAGCTTTTTTACAGAATTTGACAGTCTACAGCTGTGAAACAGGTAATATTTTGTTCAGGCTTATTTCAGAATTACTGTATCTGACACTATCTGTGTATTTAGCTAAGAATAAAATAAGTTACGACAATAATGTTTACAGCTCTTGGTAATTTTATGACAAAATAAACTCGCTGCTGTGTTGACAGACAACAAAGTAAATAAGCTGGGAACAAAAATTAGACTGTTTCATGTCACACTCAATCCTTTACCCTCAACTGCTGCTGAAATGGGTGGTCCATACCCAATCCTCCCTCTTCCTCCAGCTACACGAGCTTCATCAATGTGTTGGATTCACTCTCCAGTAGATGAACAAGCTGATGTGACTCGCTCTGTGGCCATGCAAGCCCTAGATCCTGCACAAGGCAGGAGGCAGGAACAGGCAGCCAAATGCACAGAGGAACAGCTGGGACCACTCCCATCCCTCGGCGGATAGATTAAATCACATGCATTATGAAAGTTCAACTGCAGAGAACAAATCACTCCTAGAATGAACAGCACTGTAACTAGAAATACCCAGTCAATTCTTTTTTTTCCCTATTCATCATTAAAAAAAAAAAAACTCTCCTAAAAATATCAAAGAAGGGATAAATTATATGTTTTGGTTAATTTACCATTCTTGAAGACATCCAACTTAATCAATACGCTGTTGCTTTCAAGCCACAATACAAATGCCTTGGTTAGCTAAGATTTGCTTTGCCGGGGCACTTAAATTACAAAATTTAACAGCCAAGAACATATTTAAATTAAACTCTATCTACAAAGGTCTTCCCATAGCACGTATCATTTGCTTCAGAAACTGCAGAGCAATGAAATGGTCTGCTCCCAGCAATAAATGCCCTAACAAGAGCTATAACAGATTGGGAAAAACACCAGCAAGACACTTAAATAACATTTAAATAATTTAAAGTAGTCCAGAACTTACAGAATTGATCAAATAATACCTATGTAATTTGTTTCTTACATTTGAGAAACTGAAAAAGAATTGCAAAACTAAAAGCCAGGGCCCTGTGTCATTTAACTGGAAACTTTAATTCATTGAATTTACAGTGTGAAGGATAAATACATAGTCAGAGTGCCTTACATACCAACACAGGATTTATGCAGCAAATGATTAAAAAGGAGTGTCAGAATTCCAAAACACAAATCTTCTCTTAACAATAAAACAAACAAAACTAATCACAGAACCCCTCACTTCTGTGTGGAAAGCTGTCTAAAGAGTAAGCATTTGGTTTGTCACTGAAAATAGGCATTTGAGGGGGCACCATATATCAATACAAAAAGTATTCTAATGATTAAAGATCCAATCCAATTTGGGACAGAAAAACATGCAATAGAAGAGTGCATTAATAGTCAAGGTCTTCAGAGGCTGTTGGTGTTAGAATTACTGATTTGAGTGTTTTCACATAATATTAAGTTAGGAAATAGTTTCTGAAAATTCTATCACCAACCAGAGTTGCAGGACTTGAAAACATTGACATATCTTGTTTTAAGTTATTCTGCAGTCTTCTCTCATCCTGAAGTGTGTGCAAAACACCATCCCCATCCATACACACAGATCTCTGATGCTATTTGCAAACAGGAGTAAGATCAAGTTATGCAGAGAAAATTATGGTACACAGTGCATTTCAATCTATGACTAATTAAAAACTGTATTAAATAAGACAGGAACCACCAAAGAAAGTGTCTTCCTCTCTGCTTAATGTTATGCAGACAAGATGAATCACAAAAAAATATTATTCAAATTTCAACTGTGAAAAAGGAAAGGGAGAGAGGAAAGAGAGAGAGGAAGGAGAGAGAGGAAAGAGAGAAGAGATTTCTATTCTTGGTAGATTGACAAAATAGCAGAATAACTAAAAGGCTTGAGGCATATGTTTAATTTTACAGCAAATGCAGGATCAAGTCCCTGAATTAAGCTTGATCCTTCAGACTGGATCACAACAGCATGTTCCCATAGCACCAGTTAACAACTCCACACCCTTTCTAGGCAAGTGACATTCTTGGGCATCTTCCTCTTCAATGAAAGCCACTTCACCAGCTCAGGCTTTATACAACCCACTGAATCACCTTTTACCCATTTTGCAAAACCTCTCAACTTCTTCTCTTAGTAGGACAGCTGATAAAAACTAGCCAGTGTATTTTCTTCTTATTATTCCTGGCTATTTTTCTTCCTTAGCTTGACGTTCCCTACAGCTCATTTTCTTCTCAATCCAAGCAAGCTTTACTTTACACAGAAAATACCACCTTGAAACACATCTGCTCTTTTTGATACATAAAGCTCACTAAATACAATGCTTACAGTCAAAATGTGGGGATCCTCTCAAATTGTCTCCTAGACACATTCTTAAAAGAAGTCAATTGCAACTTAAAATACAGCCATTCCTACGTACAGGATCCACAAAGCAACAAATAAACAGTCCAGTCTCTTGGTATCTTCTTGTTTAAAAATCATTATAATTGGCCTTCTTTAGCTTTGACCAGTACACTGATAATTTCCTCATATCAATTCACAAAGCTAATACAGATAGTTCTCCTATTCAACTGCTTGAATATATTAATAAAGAAGGTTGGAGGGGAAAGGAAAAGCTGTTGTTACAACAAATATAAGTTTATCTCTCTACTTTTAAGCTTTTGTCTAGCTTTCCATTTTCTGCATGTAAATACTCCTTCAATACTAAAGGCTCATTTCCATTTTCCTATTCTCACACTTCCCATCAGCATTTGGCATTATTTCAGCTACATTTTTTACAAAAAGCACAAACACTGCCGACTTTGCTTATGAAGAGTTGTCCAAAACCAGCTGCAAATCATTCTCACTTTTCTTTGAGGAACCACTCCTCTGTCAGGATGCTTGAGAAAGCTTGATAAAAATCTATTAATTTATCAGGTCTATTTTATAATCCCAACACTCAAGTTGCTAACACTTCCAAGCAAGGGAACACAGCAGTCGGTGCATTACACAAATGCAGCATGACCACATTTTGGCTTACGGGTACCAGGGCCACTATTCTAGTGCTGGTTTTACCTGCCTCACCATCAAATGGTTGCTGCAAGCAAGGAGGACACTTTGCTAGGAACCCATTCACACTTTCTGAGTCACTTAAATACAATTTATGGGAAAAGACTGAGTTCCATGAAAAATTAGTGAGTAGCTTACAAATTACTCTAAAAATCCTCTGAGATATCCAACTTCTAGGCACATAAAAAACCAGCAGAGAAAACATGCTTGTGTTTTAACAGAGACAGTTCATTAAACTGAATACTTGAAAGGCTGAGGTACTGTAAGAATCCAAACACCAGAACAATTTTTTAAAAACTGTTTCAGCATATACTTAAAAACAAAACCAAACCAAAACAAACAAAACACTCAGGAATACAGGCCACTCCATTTCACCAGAACACTGAGTGCAATTACAGTTTCAAATGTGCTTAAACAAAGAACTCAAGAGAGGTTTTGCAAAAAATCAGACTGCATCAGCTAAAGCACAGGAAAAACTTGATTAAAAGCATGTACCTTATTGTAAACCAAATGTGTTACCCTTGAAGTTTATACATTGAAAGTAGTTCTGTGTGTAGTAAAATGGAAGATATCTCACCTTATCATCTCTTTGCTTGCATATTTCTGTGAGAGTGTAACATAGTACTGCCTTATAAACTTGGAATGAAAAACTATCATCTCCTCCAGTAAATACTTTCAACATTTAACAGGTTGAAACATTTAACATATTTGGGTTTTACCATTTGTTGCTTAATTCTGATCACTGCTGTCCTTTTTTTATGGCCAGATTACAGGTACATTCTCGTCCTAGGGTGAATGTCAATTGAGATTTCCCCTGCCACCAAATTTGTTACTCTCTAAGACAGAGAGAACAAGTTTACAATTTTATAAGTGCAAAGTAAGCCTAGCAAGATTTGTTTCAATAGAATAAATCTGGCTTTTGAAATTTTAAGGGACATTTCCAAGCTTCTACCCTACCCTTCCTCCACCTTTGTAAACTGCTCCCTTTGTCTGCAATAGCCCACACTTCCACAGCAGCTACCAAAAACTCAAAAAATTATAAGAACCAGAAAGATCTGCATGTTACCTTCATGTTAACACCTTTTGGCTATTTAAAATAGCCAAAAAGGGCATCCGAAAAACAGTAGATTCCTTGTGCCTGCAATGTCAGGTGTTGAGTGTGACTAGATGATGGTCAACTCAATTTGTCATTATCTTTTTCCTCAATTAGGTGAGATTAGTGAAATTTTTAGAACCAGGTAAGTAGCTGGCTTATTCTAAAGAAATGCTTAAAATTCCTGCTTTAATCTGCCTATTACATGGAACAGTGAAGTTACTAGACTTCATCTTTTGTGGAATTGTATAAAAAAATAACTGAAAATCAGTTTGGCTTGTTTGAATTTTTTTCCCATTGGTAATAACTGACTTATATAAAGTAGACGGGAAAAAAATTAGGAGCCATTAATTAATTATACTTAGAAAAACAACGTGTTAAAATATTTCCAATGATTTTACTCTTCCCCCTTTTCAGTATCACAGAAAGAACCACAAGCTTTATTTATTTTGGAATGACTTACAATCCATTTTTGTCTAGCTGGTTATAATATTGTGCAGTCTTCTAAAAGATGTGAAGTATCCTTTTTTCAAAAACAAATTACACAACCTATTAGCAAGTCAGTTATTTCTCTTTCTTTTTCAACTACCATGAAGGCCATCCAGCTATAGTAATTGACTGAAATGTATTTTCTTCTTACTCCTAAAGAAAACAATATACCTACAATAAGCAGCAGACAGAGCAGACCTCAAATACTGCGACTCTTGTAACTGTTCAGGGTTTGTTCCCCAGCTGGTTTTATAATGACATATTTAAAAAATCTCAAAGAAAATTCTCAGAAATTATTTTTCTGTTGGGAAGGAGGGAGTGCAATATTTACATGCCCAGTTTTCAGGTAAATAATGTTTAAAATAAAATCTAGCCTGAAACATAAGAATACTAGTAAGCATGGTGCGCCAAAAACATATACTACCATCTGACAGCACCTCAAACAGATTCTACTCATTAACTTCAGATGTGTCCTGAAGTGACAATATTTTGTATAAACAGCTCACTTTGCTTAAGAAAATAATCTTGTTTTCTTGAGTATGTTTGAAGCAAACATCTTTCCTGGTATGCAGACAGATCACCTTTCAGAATATCTACAGAGCACACTAAGTTTTTGTAATATGTACTTTATATGTGGTTTTTGCAAAATACTGTCTACCATGATGGAATACACAATGATTAAGTACTTCTAGCAATTTTTAAAAAATATACAAAGCCTGTTCCTCTGACAAAAAAAGGAGCAGTCTGATATGGCTTGGCTCTTCACATGAAGATCTACCTACAGCTCAAGTAACTACACATTTCATATCCAGTTCCTTCATTTTTAGAAAAGGAAAACATGGTTTCATATGTAGAGGATAAGTCCATGAAAACCAGGGAACAGAAAAAGCTTCGAAATCTTTTTTGAACAGAAGACATAAACTGAAAATAGAAATTACTATTAAAAAAGAAAACACCACATGTTCTGGAACAGATGCCCACATTTTCATTTTGTAGTGTTTTGTAGTGTTATCAGATTAGGTGGCACAAGGCAAAGATTACTAATCCTCTTTTCATACAAAACACAGCTTATTACCAATTTATGGTGAAATACATTCTTTGCTGTCAGATGTTCAGCAATTGTGTGTCTGGGAGTCAAAGAAAAGCCTACATGAAACGTCGTATCTGCATTTCTGGCATGTCTAAGGGAACATATATTAGGTTTCCATATGGAAGTTCTCTCTTAGGTTAACAGCAGGAGTTATTTTAAAAAATTACACATTTCCCTCAGTGTCAAAAACTTGCAGGCCTCAGGGTCTCTTGTGGAGGTAAAATAATCACTTAGCACACAGTTCATCAAATTTCTCAAATACTGGTTTTTATGCATTGAATCAAATCCTTTGATTTTTACAATGTAGAAAATAAATTTACCCATTTTAGCCTTATCTTTACAGAAAGAGACTATACTAAAAAAACAATACCCTGCCCTTTAACTTCTACTTCTTATCACCACTTCACTCCCAGTAACACAGAATTACAACTCCCACTACAGTAAATACACTATTTCTTCATGCATAAATTCTCTTCTCTCTCCTTCCACTCTTAGCCAATTTAACGACCATATTTTTCCATTGTCCCTGCATGCTTAAGCATTGCCTGTTTACGTATGCAACTCTCACTGAGTAAATGCAAAACTAGTAAATTATCATCTTATAAACATAAAAGTAGTACACTATCATCTTCTGCATTTCTCACTGATATGTTTTTTGCCAATCCTTCTTTCCCTGTTTACCACTGGGAATTATGGATAATTCAACTGATTTTTTTCTCAAAAAACGTGATAAAGACATTCTTTTCCCAGTCAAAACTGTAAGTGAACATTATCTTGTAGTCCATTTAGTAACCCACTTGGCTTGTTCAAGTCCCAGGATGTGACTGGCACATCTCTATCCTCAGCAGAATGGACCTATAGTACTACTTCACTGTTATGATATAAATCAATTACTACATAGTTTCCATTACAAAGAATCTCATGACATCCATTACATTTGTAAAAATTACTTATGATCAACAAATATAAGGACATCTGCTTTTACATGCAAAGTTTCTTAAATAATGAAAATATATTAATTTTTTAAAATGTAAAATTAATAAAATGTAATCTTCAAATCAATGTTGACCTGCAGTCAGATTACTACTGTTTCACTCTTCTTGGGAGTAAAGCCTAATTAACTTGCATTAAAAGTAGTCAATTTAATTTAAAAAATAAAAATAAAATCTCTTCCTTCAGGGCTGAATCATTAAATGCTAAAAACTCCATTTCCAGCCCACTGTGAAGGGAAAACAGTAAATAGGTGTTTCAAATAGGTCAGCTGGATTATTTTCTGTAAAGACAATACCACTGCATCTAAGAGCTACAATTTCTTGGGCATTATTATTTTACAAATGGTTTTGTACAAGAGGCAAATGAAATAAATGTATCTTTCAATGAAACATCAAGCTTTTAAAACAAGTTTCTTCATATTTCTGGGGTTTTCTGCATATCCTAAAAATAATTGTGTAAAGCAACCAGGAGGCCCTACTACTTAGCAGGATGCCAATTTAAAAGAAGGAAACAACATGTTCTTTTGCCAGATTCCAAATCAACTTGATGTCCAGGCCAGGAACAAAGAACCACCATGCTCTGAGATAATAACTTAATAAAATTTGTGGCATCTGAAGTAGCAATCTTTACACCTCAGCATGATATTCACAGGCATCAAATTTAATAAAATGGCCCCAATAAAAGTTAATCAAAAGTGTTTAAATGTATTGGCAATAAAACAAATTTTATGGCAGCAGAGTCAGTTCTCTTCTGTGTGACAAATGAACTGAGCACTGAAAATGGGTGAAGCATCAATACCATTTCAACAATGAAAAAAGCATTCAAGTCCGGCAGGAGAGAAACTCCATGCAGGAAGAGCACAGAAATAAGTAAAACACCCAGAACACCATGCATTTTGTACTACACAGAAGAGAAAAACAACCAAAGGGGTTTGCTTTTCTTCAGGATGACCATAACTTTACCTAGGGTACAGCAACAGGTAATGTCTGCTTTTTAATTTAATTGCCAAAAGCAGAACAAGTACCAAACACTAGAAAAGTCATGGTCAGAAGGTTTGCAGGTATTCTTACAAGAGACGAATTCTGCTCCACTCTCTACCCTGCCAGTTTGAACACTTACCAGTATGAACCTCTGAAAGTTGTAACACACAAACTGTGACCCTAATTAACCTTCTTGGAGTTGGATGATGAATTGGAAAGAGTTGGTTAACGTTACCTGTATGCAGACAATACAAAACAATTATTTTCCATAGCAGAGGGGGTAGAAGTAGGTGATCTTTAAGGTCCTTTTCAACCCAGGCCATTCTGTGATTCTACAGTTTTTAAAAACAGCATAAGCAGCTGCACTTAGCTCAAAACCTGTCAACTTGTCATTTGAACTTAAAACTGCTAAATTCTTTTCACAGGCAACAAGCAACAGGACAAGAGGAAATGGCCTCAAGCTGTGTCACAGAAGGTTCAGGTTCAACATCAGGATGAATTTCTCCGGTGAAAGAAAGGGTAGTCAGGCATTGGAATAGGCTTTGCAGGAAAGTGACGGAGTCACCATCATCAGAAGTGTTCAAGGATTGCCTGGATGTGGCACTACAAGTTATGGTGTTCAGTAAAAGGCTGGACTCAATGATCTTGGAGGTCTTTCCCAACCTTAATGATTTTAAATTTTCTCCCTAGAAAGAATCCATTACCCTTCTCATCACAGCAATCACCTTGTGCCACCTAAAAAGTTTCTAAAATTGTCTTCTGTAACAAAGACAAGGTTTGTACATCCATTTCAAAATATTTCTCTTTAAGAAACTAGTTAAATTATGTTCAGCCCTAGTCACTCTTATTTTAAGGAAGAAGTACTGTATGGCCTTTCTAAATGAGATGCAGATCAAAAACAAAAGACAAACTGCAGGTTTGGAGTAAAAAAAAAAGTAAGTAAAAAAATTTCATCTATCTTGAATACTTCACCTCATGATTCTGCCTTTCAGCATGAGATCCACTGTGGCATATTAAGAAGTAGAAAAAACCCTACTTTATCTTGTGAAGAAAAGCAGCTGAAATGAAAGATTAAAACCAATTACCAGTTTTGTCAAGTCCACAGTACTTTAAGAGAAAATCCTGTTTTACTTTTTTCTTTTTCCTCTACAAAGCTGAGGTCAAAAAATGTGTTCGGCTTACTGAGCACATGACTATTATTATATTTTTCTCACTACCTTTGACTGTCCAGTGTCTTAAAACCAAAAGGAAGTCACTGCTAATAATTGGCACACATAATATGGAAATCGTGTTTCATGATGTGGGGAGGTATGTACGCAGTGTCCATTTTTATCCTTGTATACTTTAAATCAGAATATATATTGTCACAGTTCAAAAACAATTCTGAAGTACACCTCTACCTTAAGAATTACTACTTTGAGTCACCTTTCTGAAGATAGCTTTTCGCATATACTACTACAAAGGATGCAGCCTGTAGCACTGTTTCCCCTAAAACACAAATTTCGTTTTCATATGGCTCTTTAATCAATTACTTGAGGTGTCCTTTCCCAGAACATACTTAACTTCTACGTTCTCCTGTTCTCCTAGTATAGAGAAGAACGAATTTTACACCGACGTGGTTAAAACAATAAAAAAAAAATAGTTCTGGTTATTTTATTAATAACATGGAAAAAAAGACCAATAGGAAAAAACTAAGTGGAAGTTTACTCTGGGTAACAGAGAAGTGTGTCCACACACTAAAAGAGAAATGTAATTTTATTTAATGCTCATAAATTCTAACAGAGACAAAGCCATGCCTTCATGGCAGCACCGTTAGCTACTTTTTAGTTCACCCAGAATTGCCCAGCCACCACCAGCAAAATACATATTTAGCTTCAAGCATGACAACTCAGGCACTACAGGATTACTGGTTTATGATCTCTTTAAGTGATCATAAGGGAACAAAAGGGAACAAAAGGGAACATATAAAGAATGTATTTTGACACCTGCATTTTGAGAAGAGTGGGAAGAAAGGCAAGACTTAACCATTTCCATGGTAAAACTCTGCTCTTCAGCATTTAGAAGAGACAGACAATTTGCATTGCCCTAACTCAGTTAAAAGACCTTAATTTTCTTTTTCAACAGCTGTCACCTGTAAGACCACAGTTCAAAGGACCACAGGGAAAAAAATAACAGGGAAGGAACTCACACAACTGAAGAGCCAGAGGAACAAAAAGAGCTAGAATCAATTACTGCCTTTTGTATAGGGAAATTAAGTGTTGTGATGCTAGACATTCCAAAATTAACATGACACGAACTTCAAATATTTCTGCCACAATTACGCAGGCATCCCAAGGAAGTCACTTCAATTCTTCTATGCATCAGCTTCTTTAACCGTAAACTAGTGATAGTTTTTACCTCACAGAGAGGTTATGAGGCAATTAACTGATCATAAAGCACGCCAAGATCGTCAAATGAAAGGTGCTATGCAAGTGCAGGGTATTAATCTCACACTCCAGGTACAAATCATTCTCTTATCCCACCTTTTACCTAGTGTTGGCAGCTTTACAACCATTAAAACTCTCTACTACACACATTGGCTCGATTCCCTGCAGCAGACATCTTAGACACAGTGCACTTTTGTGGTTCAGCTACCTACACTTTCCTACATAAAACAGGGCATTTGGTTCGAGACATCTGCAGCTTCAGGTAGACTGCCTGAACACACAGCCTGCAAGCTGGATACAAACTGTGTGTTTGGCTGCAGTACTACAAGATCCATGAAACTTCTGTCAGCTGCATGTAATGTATGTTGCTAGATACCATCTAATGAGCGTAAAAGCTGTAAAGTAGAAGCAGCAAAAAGACCACTGGCCACCCTTGCGAATTTAACATTTAATTGCATATTTTTCAAAACATGCATTGGTTCTACTACGAGTTAGAATGCTTACACTTCATTCATCATAATGTTATTTAAATAATATATTAGATGAAGACTTCCTTCTAATTAATAGCACAATTTTAAGTTTGGAGCAGGCAGTAACATAAACACTGGAAAATTTATACTCAGGATCACCAGTGATGCAGATTCAACAGAAGTAGCAAAAAGGACAGTGCAGCAAAGAGATAGTGCTTTTATCAGCCTGGTCTGCAGGTCAGAAGACCAAGTAGAAAAAGGGTTTCCAAGCAGGAAGTGCAGGGGAGAAAGAGCAGCAGTGCAAGCAAGGGCAGTTCTGTTCTATGTTAACAGGACAAGCTGGGGGAAGGTAAGAAAAAGATCAAGGCAAGAGACAAGAGAACTATAAATCAAATCTAACCCTAATGCCACAATCTGGACAGGGAATGGGAGAGACTTGAAAAAAGAGGTGACAGTAAAAATTGATTTATCATAGAGTGATATTCCATAGAAAAAGATGAAGTAAAACACCAAACACTTTAGAAAGCTAAAGAAAATACAGCATTTGCAAAGTTCCAGATAGGACAGAAGAGCAGTTTTGGAGTCTGCACGTGTGGATGACATGATGAAAACAAAGCCATTTCAAAGACAGCCTGGGACACCACGAAAGAAATGCAAACAAACCATAATGATGATCAAAGTTACACAACACTGGCTAAATCCACTTTAGTCCTGCATTCACTATAGCTTCAAGTTATGATTTACTAGCATAAACAAAGTCATTTTTTTCCTTCCACAGCTCAGAAGTGCTTTGCAATTCCCCAAGCCTGAAACCTATGTCCCTTTCCATTCCTTTCTTCCAAGTCTCTTTTGAGTAATTTTCCCTTTTCACAGAGCCAACAGCAATAGCATTTTATAGATGTTCAGTGCATTATACACCTCTCTTCTACACAGAGACAAAAGGAAGCACACATATACCATTACCCAAGTTCTGACAGGAGAAAAACATTTGGGAAGAAAAATATCAACAGGTCTTCTAACAGTTAATACTTTTTAAATTAGAAGACTACTGATGTCTACTGACTCCCCTTTATGTCACGCTATATTATTTCTGTACCTACATAACAAAAAGCAGGGGGACCAGGGTGGTCTTAAGTTGTAAGAGTTTAAGGTTTGTACATCTGTACAACCTACTGTACAATCTTTTATCACTTTTAGCTACAACTTGATATTATGAGAATGATGATCTGGTGTTAATCAAGATTTGACAGTGATCTTTGATGACACTGGAAGGTGTATTATTTTACCACTTTACAGAACGAGTTGGAAGGGACCCACAAGGATCATCCAGTCCAACTCCTGGTCCTGCACAGCACATGACCAAGAGCCCCACCATGTGCTTCAGAGTGTTGTCCAAACACTTTGCAAACTCTGTCACTGCTGTCACCCGTTCCCTGGGGAGCCTGTTCTGGTGTCCCAACACCCTCTGGGTGAACAATTTTTTCCCTGATATCCAACCTAAGCCTCCCTGACACAACTTCAGGCTGCTCTCTTGGGTCCTGTCACTGGTCACCAGAGAAGAGAGATCAGAGTCTGGCCCTCCTCCTCCTCCCCCTATGAGGAACTTGTGGACTGAAGAGGTCTCTCTTCAGTCTCCTCCAGGCCAAGTGACCTCATCTGCTCCTCATATGGCTTCCTCTCAAGGCCCTTCAACACGTTCTTTGCCCTCCTTTGGATGCTCTCTAATAGTTACTATCTTTCTTATACTGTGACACCCAAAACTGCACACAGGACTTGAGGTGAGGCCGCCCCAGAGCAGAGCAGGACAATCCCCTCCCTTGCCCAGATGGTGATGCTGTCCCTGATGCCCCCAAGGACAGGGTTGGCCCTCCTGGCTGCCAGGGCACTGCTGGCTCATGTTCAGCTCGCCACTGACCAGGACCCCCAGGTACCTTTCCACAGTGCAGCTTTCCAGTGACTCCCTTCCAGTCTGTACACACAGCTGGGGCTGCCCCATCCCAGGTGCAGAATCTGGCACTTACCCTTGTTAAACTTCACACAGTTGGAGACTGCTAAGTCCTCTAATTTGTCAAGATCCCTCTGCAGGACCTCCCTGCCTCTGAGGGAGTCAACAGCTCCTCCCAGTTTTGTATCATCTGTGAATTTGCTCAGTGTCCCTTGCAGTCCCATGTCCAAGGCATTTATGAAGATGTTGAACAGCACAGAACCCAAGATGAAGCCCTGCAGAACCCCAGGAGTGACAGGTTGCCAGTCTGATGTCACCTCATTCACTATAACCCTTTGTGCCTGACCCATCAGCCAGTTGCTCACCCGTTCCATGATGTGTTTATCCAACTGTGGGCTGGACATTTTGTCCAGAAGGATCCTGTGAGAGACAGGAATTCAGAAGCTCTACTGGAATCCAAAAAGATTCCATCAACTGGCTTCTCTTATTCAACTAGGTGAGTTACCTGACATGAAAGGAAATCAGGTTTGATACCAGGACCTTCCTCCCATGAAGCCAGGCTGGATGTGACCTACGACTGCAATGTCTTTCTGGTGTTTTTCAATCTCTCTCAGAATATTTTCCTTAATTTTTTTCAGGCACTGAAGAGAGACTGACAGGTCTGTAGTTTCTGAGCTCCTCCTTCTTGCCCTTCTTGAAAATTGGGATAATGTTTGCCAGCTTCCAGTCAGCTGGGATCGCTCTGGATTCTGTCTAGAAGATATCTGCACTATTTGCTTGCCCTTTGATTCTCACACAGAGAATCTCAATTGTGCCATTGCCAACTGTGAGCTCCATATATTCAAACACTTCTGTTATGTACAATGACAACCCCCAGCCCCTTCTGCCCTGCCTGTCCCTCCTGAAGAGCCTGTAACCATCTAACAGGACACTCCAGACACAGGACTCATCCCACCAGGTTTAGCTTATACCAGTGTCAAATCTCTGGGACTGGGACAAAGCCTGAAGCTCCTCTTGTTTGTTCCTCACCTCGCATATATTAGTGTAGAAACCTTTTGAGTGTGGTAAATTGTACCCAATACCTACTCCTTTCCTCAAGTCTTGGCACACAGTCCCATCACTCATCACTGGCAAGCCTTGCTTGCTCCTTTCTCCCTTCCAAGCTAGTTTAAAGCTCTAACAATGAGCCTCGTTAGCTCCTGTGATAGAGCTCTTCTTCCCCTTTGAGACAGATGCATCCTGTCAGGTGTAAGATTGGGTGTTGAGTATACCATCTTACAGTCAAAAATCCCAGTATTTTTTCACTGACACCAACCTCAGAGCCATTGACCTGATGGATCTCCCTGTTCCTATCAATATTACTCCTTGTTACCAGAAGGATCAAGGAAATCACTACCCATGCTCCTGATCCTTCTACCAATCACTCCAGGGCCCTGAAGTCTTTTTTGACTGCCCTCAGATTTCTCTGTTATTTTGTCACGGCCAGCTTGAACAACCAAAGTGGATAGCAATCATAGGGCTTTACTAGACTGGAGAGTTTTTCAGTCATGTCCCTTACCCAACCCCCTGGGAGACAGCAGACTTCCCTGTGAGTGAGGTCCACTCTGCATATTGGGCCCTTTGTTCCCCTTAGAAGGGAGTCTCCCATTGCAATTACCCCACTTCTGCTGTTAACAGAGGAGGTCGTGAGGCAGGGTAGAGGTGGTTTTGCTTTAGGAGGTCCCACTATCCCGGAAACACCTTCACTCACCTCATCAGTTGTCTGGCTTGCTAGTTCCAAGCCTCACACCTCTGCAGAAGGTCCAGTCCTACTTGTGAAATTCCAAGGAGGAACCCTCCTCCTGCAATGTGCAGAGAGACCTGCTTCCAGCCTTCATCATGAACAGACCCTTGACTAACAGTCCTTCGACTAATTACCCTGCAGGGTTCTGAATCCACCTGCTTTTCTTCTACAATGGAGGCTTAAGACTCCCGAGAGACTTGAGACTGTGGTGTCTCTGAAAAGAACCGGTCAATCTCTTGCTCCTTTGCTGAAATACTGTGTAGCCTATACACTTCCTCCTGTAGCTCCTTCACCTGGTGCCACAGCTCTTAAACCACAGCACACCTTCTGCAAAAGAACTGTTGGCTCCAGCCTCAGGGAGAGGTATCAGGCACTCCTGGCAACCTGTGACAAGGAGGGCTGTAGTAACAGTAACTATAACTGTTAGCTGTAATCTTCAAAAACACAGAGATAGGCCTTTACCTGAGTCAAGGATCTCCAATACCTTACTAAGAAATAAAACTAAAAAAGTCTACTTGAGCTGAAGGCCCAGAACATTAGCAACACCTTTCCTAAAAATGGCCTATCCAAAAATGTGCTCTTAGAAATTATAACAACTATTTTCATCTAAATTTAAAATAAACAAATATTTTTTATCAATGTATTTCCCTATTTAAAAAATACATTTTTGGCTGAAAGACTGAAAAGTATGGTAGAAGTAACTTAATGAGTTAACAGGAATTGGGAGTGTCCATTAATGTTATCCTTTGACACTTGAATATAAAAACTGACCACTAACATTTGCTTCTTTTCACCAATACCTTTTTAACATTAAGAAGAGTGCCACATTTGAGACCTGATCCAGACAGAAACAAACCCATTGATGAGGGAGAGCTGAAAAATCTCTTAATCACACAGGCTAGGTCCAGATAACCTCAGCAGTGACCACCTGTCCCCATTTATATGGCACTTCCCAGTTCACACCTGTACAAGCAAGGGCTTGGCTGGAACTGCAGCTGGAGCGAAGCACGCAAGCAAGACCCCAGCCTGGAGCGCGCAGCAGCACCGGGTACACACCAGCTGGGCACCCGGTGTGTCCCACCAGGTGGAGTGACAGGACCTCAGTCCACCAAGGAGGAGTGACAGGACCTCAGTCCACCAAGGCAGTCCAGCATCTCCTCTGGATGTGTTTAGAGGTTCACTTAAGCTTTGAAAGTGAGTAAAAGCATAGTGACACAAGGATGAGACCTTCTGAAGCAAGGAAAAGTGAAATAAGCAGGAAGGTTACAGACAGAGTGCATGTGCATGGCCTGAAAATACAGACCTACTGCTATTTCAACCAAGACTGTATCACTTTCTTGAATGCAAAAAAGTCAGCGGTAAAAGTTATTTAATAATTTAGCTTAATTATTAAACATTATTTGTTTGGAAACAGAAAATGTGGGCTAACAAAACAATCACGTGCACATATTTAACAAATTTTAATATTAACACTACAATTGCTAAAAATATCAAGAAAAAAACAGATTTTCCAATAAAAAAATATATATGGAAGCTTCAACTTTTGCATGCAAATTGGAAACAGAAAAAAAGAAAAACCACCAAAGTCAGACATTTAAAAATGGGGAGGATTTGCCCTATTTCGCCCAAATTTGCCCTATTTCCTACTAAACTCACCTGTTCTTAATTTATAAAGTAGCAGATTTTAAAAGACATTTGGGCATTACTCCATGTTTACCATGTTCACATCAACTACTTTCCTTTATGTTATAAAAAGGAAAAACCTGCAACATATACAACTGAGTAAAATGACAAATAATTAAAAGTAAAATATTATTTCTTCTTTTTACTCTTTTGACATACTTGATCTACATCAGTTGAGATGTTTTCATGCAAATGTTGGGATTCCATTTCATAACTGTACATATTTCAAATTAAATCAAACCACCTTCACATCAGCCCCCGCACAAATGAAGACTTCCACATATAGGAGGGTGTATGGAAAATATTACTTAACTAGTTGATCAAATTACAGTAGTTGAAATGCATCAGTTTCAGTAATTTAAAAGTCTCTTTCAAATTCAGCATAAATAGGATATCAAAATCATAGGGACAGAGCTAGAAGTCATCTGATAGCCGTTTCCTCCCATTACACACTGTTTGTAGCAAACATCTGGCTAACGTATCCTTCACGACCTCCCCAGACTTCCACTCAATCTGCCCTACTGTACCACTACTCTTATGCTGTTTCTCCTCATGACTCACCCTTAATACAAGTTGAACCCGCTGCTTCTTCTTGCAACCATCCGGGACACAGGAAAAAATCTTGGTCAAAACCATTTTTCTTTAGAGATTTAATCAAATGTCCCTTTATCCTCTCTATACTGAAGAAAGCAAAGGCACACAACAGAAACAATCCCAATTAAGAACTACCATCACCATTACTATAAAACATTAGCTGTTACATAGCTGTGATACTAAAAAGGGGGGGAAGGCAGGGGACAGGGAATTTTCAGCAGCAGGTAACTCAGCAAGAAAAGCAGTGTCATTCGAGGCTCAACAATATGCTCAAGTATCCAAGACCAAACCAACACCCAGATGCCACCAAACAAGGAGCTCTCCTACCTCTGCCAATCAGCAAAACCTCAAAGAGTTATAACCTACACTTGTATATAGTGATGGCTTTATTTCATAGCTGCAGAACTGTATCAAAATTTTATCAATAGAAAGAATAAAAACAGATCTTTCCCCTATTCAAGTTATTAAGATAGATCAGATTTTATTAATTGGTTAGCAAGTATGAGCAGGATCAGAGGCTGGACCCAAGTGCTCCTTCTTTCATGTTAAAGTGCCATTTAAATGCAAGAAGAGAAAGCAAAGGGAAACCTTAAGGAACATGTCTGCATTGTGCAAAGGGCTGTGCTGAGAATCCAAGACTGGACCAGCAGTGCATTGCAGAGCCGTGCCTCCTTGTGACACCAGTTCCTAAGGGATACAGCTGCACCAAACCAACACACACATGGCATCATTGACGTCTACCCTGATCCCTCCATCCAAGATGAGAGCTCCCCATTGCATGTAAACTCCTCTGCCTGCTGCCAGCAAGCCTGAGTTATTACCACTCTCTCCATGGCATGATGTGTCCCACATCTACTGAAAGTCATCTACTGCTCTTTCAGATTACAGGTCTTGTTTAAACAGGTGCTTTTGTTCCCAGGTTGACACATTGAACTAGCATCTCTCCCATACCAGTTTCCCATTTGAGTACTGTCTTGATTTTTGCAATTCCTCTTTGTATTGTGTCAGATTAAAATCTAAATCACAGTGATGACAAGGAACATTGATGTTGTAAACAGGCACCTCTTTAAATAAAGTTGTGATCAAAGCATCAAGTAGCCCAATAAAACCCAGGTGGCTCTAGCTTATCGCATGCCATACTCATTATTTCAAGTGTCCTATTTAATAGATTTCCAGGTGTCAACAAAAGGTTTGTGCCAGTTCTTTAACTTCTGGCTCTGTTTATATATCTGGTGCCTTTTGATAAGAAGGTGTAATATTAAAAAAAAAAAAAAGTTAAAAAATACTAATTTTAAAATCAGGCATTTCGCCACAGTTGACAAAATCACAGAAACTAGTGTGTCTTTGTATTATTCACCATCTACATAAAGCATAGCTAATTACAGAGGAATACCAAATGACAAATGTTTGCCATAGTTTTCTGTGGGCCAATATGTTTATCCAAAATAGTCCAAAAAATTAAAAATATAATGTCAATTTTAAGAAAGTTAATAGGAAAGTTTCATGTAAAAATACAGTCAAAATTTTTAACTACTTATGGAAGTCATTTCCTTTAAAATTACTATGAGATCTGACAGCAAGCAAAGAGAAAAAAAAAACTCATTTGACATTTATTCTTCATTTAACTTTATGCTTTATGTGTCCGAATACATCAATTAATTTTTCACTTGAAACATCATTATAAGAAAAATGCCTTGGAAGATTTGGTCAAGTATCATACAATGGAGCACTGTGAATAGCAGGAACCTTTATCAAGTGTCATTTTAAAAAGTAAAACCAAGAGCTCAAATTTCTACATTTGAGGATAGAGGGATGTTTTGTTTTTAATTCTACACCATTGCATCAAAGCAGAATTTTACAAGGCACTTCCTCGTCCCTCATCCTGTCATTCATCATTTCAAGTAGTGTCTTGCTTCCTCTCGAAGCACACGTTATTTTCTGAGCCACTATTTCAATTTCTTTTCATACAAAAGAAACAAATTTTTTGCATGGAAATAAGGTTTAGGGGTCTAATCTTTCTGAAATGCTATGGCATTTTGCCTTCCAAACCCCCACTTGCCTTTCGGTTATAACTGAAATTTCATTTTCCAAATTAGCCAGGTAGAGATGCCAACAATATTTCACTGAAAGCCATTAAGAACTGGACACCTAAACTCCTATGCTGTTTCTAAAATGTTTGAGCAAGTATGTGTTTGTATAATGTTCAGGACACCCAGAGCCAGCTGACGCCTCTGGGCATGAGCACAGTAAAGCATAAATCAGGTCACGCTTCCTAGTTTGAGAGCTACACAGCTTTCAGGGTGGAAGCACTAACCTCATTCCAATTTACATCTAAACATTTCTTACTCCCACTCCTTATTCCATCTCCTCAGCATTCCTCATATCTTCATCACTTGGTGCCTATTGGAAACCATCACTGCCTCCAAGTCCAGTAAATTGACCAATCCCAAAGCCATCCTCAACTGTCCTTTCCTCTAGTCTTCCATAAGTAATGCACCACCAAATGAATTTGACACTGAAATGATCTAAAAAGAAAGCACATGGCAGAATGAAACTGTATATAAAAAAATACATACACATATATATATCTATATGTATATATCGATAGATATATGCTTACAGGCAGACATTTCATTAACATTTTTTGGCCTTGTAATTATTTTTCCTATTTCTGAGGAGAACTGTCATATTTGATCTAGTTCCTAAACAGCTGGTGTTGCACTCTTGTCTCTCTTATACATGATGGGAGGTACGTAACTAGACAGCAACATACCAAGTCTAGAAAACCATTCTCTGTAGAACTGAAAAAAAAAACATGTCCTTGTATTTTAGTTACTCCTTGTAGGACTGAGGACAATGTTTCTCAGCTACAAGAACCACTAGGCTCAGGGGACGAAGACCATCAGAATTTCCTGAGTATACAAAGACCTCCATTTTTACAAGTGCCTGCTGTTCCACTGCGTGAGAAAGTCTTTTGAGGTTCAGTGTGTACCAGGAGTGGCACCCAGTGTCCAAACTGCAACCTTACAACAGCGTTTTCAGTTCCCTTCTCAGTCTCTCATTGTTCCTTTCTCCCAGGCTACAGTTACAGAAAATCAGCAGTTCTCTGCTTAAACTGTGCATATACTCTAAGCAAAGCAGTTTACACACACTTTTTGCCAAATTGTTTAAATCAACTGTGCACAGATGAATGAAATTTTCAACTATTCAATGTGCACAACAACTACTAAGCCCAGTAAAATACTCCATTTAAGCCACAGAGATACAGAGTTGAACTCTGAGTGAAATCAACATTTGTATAGACTATGGTCTTTTAACTACACTCAACAACTGACTTCATAGTCCCAGGCTGATTTATTCTCTATCATTGGCACTGCTTTAATAGTCCAATCCAGTCTTCCTAAACATGTTTTGTTAGAATAGAAGTAAAAATCACTAAAAGAATTGGAAAAAAAATCCAAAACAACAAAGCAACAACAAACAATTTTCATGTTTTGCAGCTATGCGGGATTTTAAAGATCATCTACTGTGCTTGGCTAAAACAACTGAGTAAAAATGAAAGTAACAAATCTAGAAAAGAAAATTGTTTTGGTCTTCCCAAAACTGATCAGAGGGATAACAATTTTAAACAAGATTTAACACCTGGAGTAAGTTATAAAGAAAAGTTTCCCCCAAATTGCTGCAAAAGCTATGATTTCTAGCTTTTTTTTTCTTTCACTACCACAGAGTAGCAAACAACAGATCAAGAAAAAACATTTAATTATTATAACAGTTATTCTAAAGCATTAAACAGTTATTATTCTATCTGTAGGTAAGAGCACAGTATGGAACAATAGAGCAATACAAATTGGTAAAAAGGAAAAGAAAAAAAAAATCCCTATTTCCATCTACATGTGAAAGTCAAATTGCAAACATCCCTTTCAGTAGTTTTGCCAAACTTCAACCTGGTCAGTTTTGTTGCTTCAATAATATCAAAACCTAACCCCTCAAACAATGAAGCCCAGCACTATCTGCCTCACACGTGCAAGCTGCAAGAACATTACATGCACCTCTTCAGGAGTCAAATGCCTCGCAGCTAAGTGAAATTCTGAGTTCATTAAAACCTAAAAGATTAGATCTCAGCTCCACTGCAAATGTCTCTGAAGAAGCTTTTGTTTCTCAACCAAAGACACAAAACTGGCACAATTTAACAGTTTATCGAGAACTTCAAAATAATGATGTTCAGAGTCTGTAGTTCCTCCCTTACCCCTCTGATTTCTCTGCTGCATAAAAAAAACACTATAAAACCTGCAATGCGCACCACATGGATCAGGTTTATATATATATATATTATATATACACACATATATACAGAAACACTAAACAGCATGTTCAAATCCTTGAATTACTTCCCTGGTAAGATTTATTTTGTTTCAACGAGACTTCTACTTGCAAAAACACGCACACATTGCACAGCAAATACATCTCTTGTTAGGTGCCTAATATGGCCAGGGAAACCATTTTGATTATTCTGTGCCCGCTTATGCATTGTCCTACAAAACAATAAGATAGAACAGCAAGAAACTAGCAATTAAGAGAGTCTAAATGCACATCGGGAATCACTAAAATCCACGCTAGCCAAGTCAGGAACAATATGACTGATGAATAGGCCGTATTATATTGGGATTGTTAGCAAGTGTTAGAAAATTATCCTTAGCAGATGTCCCTTATGACCTATATATATCACACAAAGAATATGCCTGTCTTGTTTTCTAAAAAAGTTTTAAGAAATCTTTCCATTATTATTACTGACTAGAACTCCACATGTCTGCATGCTGGCTATAAATACGTACAGTGGATTTATCACGCTAAACTTACAAAAACATGTAAGTATTTTACTGTAAACAACCTATTTTCATGTATATTTTCTACTGCATGAATTTACACTGCACTGAGGCATGTAATCCAATAAAAGAAATCAAACTGTGCATTCAGCACAGTGAAACAAAAGGCAAGATACATACTACAAGCTGCATACTACTACTACAACTTATCAACTGATACACCATAAACCAAAACAGAGTAAACTTCAGTTAGATGGGTGAGAGCCTTATCTGCAATAAAAACATTTTGTGGATGCAGTCAATAAGGAATTATATAAATCTAAGTTACTGCATGCTATTACATGTGCAACAATGCACACCCTGCTCATCTTCACTAGAGCTTTAAAGTAGATTTTACTTTCTTAAATTTTGCTGATATTAAGATTCTATACACTGGATTACCTCCACACTACAGAGATAAGCAAGATTTGCTCAGTTTGAGCTTTCTCAGTTTCTCCATATATTTTTGACTGCAGCACTAGATTTCACAATACATATGAATCATAAACAACTAATGCCAAAATAAAGATACAAACATAAATTCTACTAAGGATTTTTCTCTCTTTCTATCAAAGACTAGTATTTTTAGAACACCTTTAAAGTTCTACAATTTTTTATGAAAAAAAATTCTTATATCTCTAACTCCACTGCTGCAGTGAGTTTCCTGCCAGCAGAACGGATTTCGAGTCTGTTCCTCAACTATTTAATTCCAAATTCAGTCCTGAACCTTGGGCCAGCTTCTTGTCTCTGCTTTTCCATCAAAATAACAAATGTGAACACTATGAACAAAAGAGGTGCAACTTAGGTTTCATGTGTACTATACTTGAGTATGGAACATTTTCTTAGAGAATAATGCTACATAATTTTTCCACATTATGCAGTTGATAAGTCCATAAGACATTATTGAACAAGAAATAAGAATTAAAATGATTTTTCATAATTTACTGCTACTATTTATTTCAATCAGTTTCTATTACTTCTCACAGAGATGTATTGATTTGAACTGCTTTTCAATAGAACTATAGGCATTTCCTTAATTTTAGCTCTCAGAAAAAAAAAGTGATCTGCTCATTTTGCTGTGCTTTCCTTCAGCTCCCTCCAGTTTATTACAGCTTTCTTTGGGAAAGGAAATGGCTAAATACTTGCATTAGCAAAAAAGGAAAGGAGGGGGACTGGAAAGAGGTAATAAGAAGGTGTTGAAAGAACTCTCTCTTCCTCTTGGTCCAGTCCCGCTGGGAAAAGAACAGATGACCGTAGAGTCCAAATGTATGGCCAAGGCTGAGGGGAACCACAAGGTCCACAAACAATTGGTCCCTTAAGAAAGGACATGTGCAGACCCAAGCAAGACACGCAAAAAGCACAGAGAGTGAGATCCAGGCAGTCCTACTGAAACAACCGCTCCTGTACCACATTGTCCAAGACCAAGGAATAATCATCAAGGATGAAGAAGCTGAAAGTTTTTAGCAGAACTGACAATGTCGTATTCACAAGGTTTGAGCTTCCTTCTGAATGAAGCTTTAGTTCCTCCAAACACAGAGGTAGACACAAGAGCATATACTAAGTGTGTGTGTGTATGTATATATATATACATATATATATACATACACACACACATACACACTTTCATTATTTAATTGGTTATAAGCTTCTGTGCTCTTTTATGTCTTTAGTCAATGCTGAGCTGATTATATTAGCACCAAAAAATTAAATTCAGAATAGCTCATTTGTAGTATTTTACCAAAACTGAAGGTAAAATAAATTGGGCTTTCATATTGCTGACCATATAAAAATTAATGACTTTCGGCAAGTCTTACAAAATTATATGAAATGTCCATAAAACAAACTAAATTATTGTATATTATGATTATAAATAAAGAATACAGCTAAGATAAAATATAAGCTATGAAGTAAAAACTTCTGGCTTCAAAATGAAATCTTCCATATAACGAAATGTTTAAATGCATAGCTGAGTTGGATACAATCTCCCAGCTCATTTTAATGCTGCTAAAAATCAGTTATATACATCTAACTACCTATCTCTTAAAACAGATGCTTTTCTAACTTCATTTTCAAGCTAAGTAAGTGGATATCCTTAAACACAATTTTCAGTAAAGTACAGCATGGAAGATTATTAAGTATGATAATAATATTCCTGCAATTATGAATTATGGGGGAAAAAAATCAAGCAACCTACAACAGATTTTAAGGTAGATTTTTCTGTTTAAAATTGCTCAAGGAAAAAAGCCATTAAATATGTTTTCTTAAAAAAAAAAAAGCTAAGAGTTAGTAGAACATTTTGCATTTTAAATCAAATTACACTCACTTATTTTGCAGCAGAATTTCAATGGAAACTGATTTAAATAAACTCTAATATGCATAGTACTTTAAAGTGAAAAATTATTTCTCTTTTTTGATATAAAATTAGATGTTGAATAAAAGGATTAGCCTACCACTTTAAAGTATTGCCCCTACAGTAAAAATCAACTTGAAAATCCAGAAATGCAGTCAACAAAGCATTTCAGGCAGTTTGTGCAATACTGTCGAAAGAGAAACAGTTGACAGGCAATTTTTAAGTCTGCACAGTCAGTAGTGTAAATCCCTTTAAATAAACCAAGGAGTTCTATCACAATTGCTGCCTCCTCTTTCTTAGTTACGCGTGGTAGAAGTGGGACGCAAAGAAGCAAACCCGCAGAACAAGCAAGCTCCTGTCCTGCTTTTAGGATACACACATTAGGATACAATCTGAATTAAATTCTCCCCATCTACACTGAGCCTTAGAGCACACAGCACATTTAGGCTGATTTAAGAACCGAAAAAACAGAGTCGGGACAGTCAATGCACTTTGTAATATATTTTCTGAATTCATTTGTGTAAAAAGATTAGATGCACCGTATCAGACGAAGGTACCGTACACCCCTGCGCTGCCGCACGCCCCGGGGCACCCGGCCGGGAGGGCGGCGCGGGCTGGGGCCGTGCGCTGGCCACGGGCGCCCTCTGACGGCGGCTCCGCGGCTACGGGGACACGGGGCCACCGGGAGACACACGGCCACGGGGGGACACACGCGGCCACCGGGAGACACACGGCCACGGGGAGACACACGCGGCCACCGGGAGACACACGGCCACGGGGGGACACACACGGCCACCGGGAGACACACGGCCACGGGGGGACACACACGGCCACGGGGGGGGACACGCGGCCACCGGGAGACACACGGCCACGGGGGGACACACGCGGCCACCGGGAGACACACGGCCACGGGGGGACACACGGCCACGGGGGGGGACACACGCGGCCACCGGGAGACACACGGCCACGGGGGGACACACACGGCCACGGGGGGGGACACGCGGCCACCGGGAGACACACGGCCACCGGGAGACACACGGCCACGGGGGGTGGGGGGGGACACCCGGACAGTTCACTTGCCTCGGGCAAGAGAGTTAGCACAGCTCCTTAGCACTTGTGATTACAAAACCATCCTCTGGCATACACTGCCGCCTCTGACACAGACAAGTACACGCATCCACACACCGAAGGCGCACTTCAGCCCGCACCCGGTAAAGCAGCCTTTTATTGAGATTTTTTCTTTCTTACCCATTAAAGACAAAAACCTCCAGTCATTACAGGTAAGTCTGCACAATATGAAAACTTAAGCAAAACATTTAACAGGCTGCATGCCTGCTACTCCACTGAACCATCACAATTACACAACCCATGTCAATATTTGCTTCCTTTCAGGAAACAAATCAAGAGCTTGCACTAGGCACAGGTAAAGTACAAAATAATTCAGGTGTGATTAGCAGTTTTATTAAAGAACCTTGAATATGTGATACATCTTAATAGATGACAATTAAGCACATAATAAATAACGTTTGTGTCCATCAGTATATTGCAATATCAGTTCTGGCAAACCACATAAGAAATCAAGTATCAAGTGACATTATTTTGAGTGCTTAACAACTGACCATCCACCCTTTCTCATAATCACCTCAATTCCTTATATAAATTAAACCTTATTGAGCCTATGGACTATTTCAGACATTCATCACACCCAAATGATAAAAAAAGATACAAAACCAACAAAACAAAAAACCTTAAAATTCTATATCTTTTTTTTTTACAGAGAGAACGAAGTTCATAAACGCATGGACAAACCTGACAGGCTTTCACCAGCACTCAGTAATTGAAAAGTCAACATTTACACAGTATGGCTTTCTTCCTAAATTACAAAGGCTTTACAAAAAAACACTGATGAGGAATTTACATAAACTGACTACAACAGGAACCAGAACCAAGGCTGTGATTAAGGAGCTTTTGGGTTATCTGTTCCTGTCCTTAGTGAAATAAAACTCAGATTTCATGTAACCTGATTTCTTCGTTTCATAAACATTCAATTTTCTTAAAGCAAATGACAATAGACATGAGCTACAACTGTTATATCTAAAGAGAATAAACCTATACAAACAAAATAAAAGAAGAAAAAACAGCTAAAATTGTATCTGCCTATTCAGAACAGCTACAGTCACTGCATGTTCAAGGTCTGTCACACAATACAAGAGAAATACAAGATGATAAATACAATGATAAAACCTTTGATTTAAACTGAGAATAAAACAATAAAAACTGACAAAATCTAGCCTGGACAGAAGCCTTTACAGAAAACAGATGAACCAACACTGCTGAGGGGGCAGTGATTTAATGACACCAGGACTTCTACAGCAATACTAGCAAAAGAAATCAACCCTCACAGAGTCCACTTGGACCATACTGCAACAAGGCTTATGAAAGGTCTAGAAAATATGTCTTAAGGGAACAGCTGATGGAGCTGTGTTTGTTCAGTCTTGGGTAGAGGAGGCTCAGGAGGGACCTCATCGCTCTCTACAACCATCTGAAAGGAGGGTGTAGTGAGGTGGAAGCCAGTCTATTCTGCTGTGCCTGCAGTCAGGACCAGAGGAAATGGCCTTAAACTGAGAAAGGGGAGATGCAGATTAGGTATTAGAAATTTTTTTCCCAGTGTTAGGGTAGTCAGGCACTGGAATAGGTTTCACAGCCAGATTCACCAGTCCTGGAGGTGTTTAAGAGGTATCTGGATGTGGTCCTGGGTGATGTGAATTCAGGGGTTACAGTGGTAGTACTGGGCAATAGTTGGACTTGATAATCTTGTTTTCTTCCAGCCTTGATGATTCTGTGATTTACCTTCTGCAAGGACCACATGCCGCAGGTGAGCACAGGCAGCACTGCAGGTAAGGCTCTGCAGCTCAAACTGCTGCTGCCCCTGGCCAAGTAAAACCCTGAATAAGCACTATTTATGAGCTATGACACCTTTGTCTACATGCAACTGCACCCATTTGAGGCTAAAAAAATGGTGGGTTTGTGGAAATCTTGCCCTATGTTATTTCTAGTTGTTACTGAATGATTACACAACTAAATACAATCTAAAGCACAGAAAACCACAGTAATTGAATCTTTAATCACCTAGCTAACTTCTAACCTGAAAACCAAAATTAATCTTTTTAAGTAACAAAGTAAAAATCGTGTTGGGGTATGTGGGAGAAGGCATCAGCTTTCCTTCTGGAGCATTTTAGAGGGAATCTAATAAAAGAAGAAAAAGTTACAACCATATAGAACTCATTTTGATGTATAATTATATAACTGTCTCAAAGTTCCGATTGGAGTATTTACCACAGGGCTTTGTTTATTATTTTAGCTTTGTAACTAAGTTACTAAAATACATCGGACTGAAATAAATCTGTTTCAAAATAATGTCTCACAGCATCTATAATGAGTGACAAGAGGTATAATTCATTTTTAACTGTTGTATTTCCAAGAAGGGAATATAAATTTCCTTTAAATTGGAAGAAAAGCTAGTCAGTGAAAAGGACCAAAGATAAACTCAATAAAGTGTAAAGGATTGAACTTAACATGTTGTTTAGAAATATACAGACATGAGAAGTACATTTATTTATTGGGAAGAACATAGAGAAAATAAGGGTTTTAGTAGACCTTAACTGAAAGACAGCAAAACTAGGTTCAGACAAAGGCTTGGAAGTGCCCTAAAGTGAAAGCACTTCTCAGAAAACTACCCTCAGTAAGACAAGCTGGAATACTACAACTTTTCACAGAAGTACCTAAGCCAAAAATCCTTACAGCAGAAATCTGATTTAAACAAGAGTTGAATCTGTGGGGTGGAGGATGTGAGGAAGGGGAGACAGGGGGCACAGGAACAGGGGTTGCATGTCTAAATCACTGAAAGTATCTTTATGAAATTTAAGATCAGTGCTTTGAAAAATAACATCAATGCCTCCTATGAGGATTTAAGTGCACCAGCAATAAGGAAACACAATTATGTGAAAAGTAAATGCCTAACCAAAAGCCCAAAGTGCAGCCCTAAAATACTGAACATTCACATTGAAGCATCTTTTGCTGAGGACTCAACAATTGTGCAATTTTCCTCTATTAGCTCACACATCATCAACTAAACTTCACCTACAGATTTCTAACAGAGAGCTGGGTTGAACCCTCTCACCCCAACTAAAAATCTCATGCTGCAGCAGGCCAGCCTAAGTGTTTAAGACTTCCCTGACAGGAAATCTAACCAAAAAAATTGCACTTTGTAAAAAGAATCATAGGAAGACAACAGTGCAGGAGAAAATTTCTAAGATGAAAAACACCTGTGGACTCATATGTGGTGGACAGCCCGCCCACATCTGAAGTAAGAATTACCTGAAGTTAAAAAACCTCTCTCTGTTTTCTGTAGTTTCAGAAATAGTCCAATTCAAACTGCATTAAAAATGTTCTTGCACTAAAAGAACAAGTTCAGATATGGGGTTTCTTTTAAAAATTAATTTTTGAAGGAATTCTGTAACAGCAAAGAGTCAAAATTTGATACTATCTCAGGCATTAGCAGCAAGAAACAAAATGGCACCATAACAAAAGCGAAACTAAGCATATCTTAAAAATGGTTGTTGTAAGCAAGTTTAAATACATCCTTATCAAACTGATTCTTAAATGTCATGCATACCTATTTCAAGTTCAATTTAAGGATATTTTCTTAGCACCCTCAAAAATGTGTTTTATATTAGGTTTGCACAGCTTAAAAGAGGAAAACATTCACGTAAATGTGTCTTGCCAATTACCCAACAGTTTATTTGCTCAAATATCACCCTCCTGTACAAAAGCTCAAATTCTCTTAACAGCAATCACCTCGAGACCACTTAGGCCTACACTAAGGCAGAAGAAGATGCAACATCACCCTGACAAAAAGAGCACAACATTAAGTATTATTCTGTGCGATAGCAGCGCGGAAGTGCTAAGGCATTTGTATTTTCCCTCCGTATCTGTGGGCCTGAATTTGTGCAAATATATAAAGCCAGGTAGGGTACTGAAGTAACATGCAAGTCATAGGGGGAACAAGGTGCCTTGTAGTCTTTGTTTTTTAGCATCTTGAATTTTAATATTCTGGCATATAACAAAAGATTTCTCTACTTGAATTATCTGCATCTAGAAGAAAAAGAATCTTTTGAAAATCTGGCAGGATGCTTGCATAGGGAAACACAGCTCCAGGGAAAACAAACAGGGGGTATTTATAAAACATTACTGTTTTTCACACTGGCAAGACAGAAGACAACTCTGAGCCTAAAAAGATACTAAAGGCTCAAGCTAGCAACCTCAACAGCTTTAGGTTTTCATCTTCCCTAGGCTCTACGACATAGGTTAAACAGCTCAACAGACACCTAGTACAGGGAATGCAGAATGAACACGAGCATTTTGCATTTCCTAAGTGGTTCAGTCTATTTAACTGTATTACACTGAGAAGAATACAGAGGCAACATCTCTCTGATCCATGAAGTACAGGTTAAGGAAGATGGAAACCAATGGGAAATTCTCCTGAATTAGCTTACAGGGTTTAGCACAGCAAGATCCCTGACTTGGCTGCAGATTCCCCACCACTGCCAGAGGCAGCATCAGCCTCACTGCCACAGGCTCACTTCCCACTCTGGCCAGAGTTTGCTCTGCTTTCTGTGCCCACAGCATGGGAACAGAAAGCTGAAAAGCTAAGGGGTCCAGGTGAGGGAAGCTTTGCCTTTGGACCTTACTTAATGTCAGGATTATTGCCTACTTGCTAAAAAAGGAAAGACTTGTACCAAAAATCACTTTCCTGGAAGGAAGTTTTTCCCAAACACGAAGAGTTGAACCCTGCATACCAGATTACAGGCTTACAGCTCAGCATGGGAGCCATCCTACAGTGAGCTGAATCCATCTCTGACACTGAGAAATTCATTTCAATGGTTGCTCTCCTATCAGCTACATGGAAATAATTCAGCCATTTTCTACAGGAAAAAATGAAGCATGGGGTCCAATTATGAATTTAGATTACTTCAATCCTTTGAAGAGCTCCAGAGGAGAAGGAATCTTTAAAATATTTTTTAGGCTTTAGAAAATACAGTTCTGACTCAAGCACCATGTTACTGTAGGACAATTAAGATTCCTTTTTGTTTTGCACTCTTATTTTCTTTGACCTAACTGTATAATCCCACAAAGGAAGCAATAAACAGTGGTGAAACCTTACCAAGTTGCAAAGAATTCTTAAAATTATCTCTGCTATAAAAGCAGAGTCCAAGATTCTTTTATTGTAAGATAAAATATTAATTTAATAATACCTAGTCTCATTATAAGCAAGAAAAAGCAGTTCATACTTACAGATTAAGTGATCTTGCACAAACTGAATTATCAAAACAGAATCAACTGCAACTACTTTGACTATATTGCCTCTTTAGTTACTCTTGAAGTTAAACTGATGCTTTATGCCCTAACAAAGTTTTTCTACTAGTATCATTTAATACACACATATATACTTATAATACCAAGATTAGAACTGTAAGCCTTTTAAATTTGCTTTATGATTTTGATGTCATTCTATGCCAAGCCAATCATACTAACTTACAGTGTCAATAACAAAACATCACTAGGACTAGCAAAAAACACTGAGACAGAAACCACCCATGCTACATTCTAGCTCACTTAGAAAGCAAAATGATCACCCAGACTTCAAATTAGCCAAAGCCTCCCAAAACTTACAAAGCTCTGCTCTCCAGGTTTTCAATGAGTACTTAATGCATACAATTAAATCCACAGAGAGGCAATCTATGTGCCGAGCTCCATCCAGATGTGTATGTATGCACACACGTACACACAGCCATTTCCCTAAAAAGCTTTAAAGTGATTATGAATTACAGACAGGAAACTAGTGTAACTTCCTGTGTGGAGTCTCATCCTAAACTAAATGTCCATATAATGCAGTATTCATCCCCTATAACTTCCCTTATACAGACAAGCTTTATTTGGATATTCAGGACAGCACTCCGATTAACCCACTGACACCTCAACCCACAGTAAAAAATCTCCCTGAGTACATACAAGCTCCTGCTCACCATGTGGGGAAAAAAGGTCTTTTTCACCTATACAAATAATCTTTTTAGTCTAAGTTGTACAAAACTGTAAATATTACCTTCATCAAAGTCTGCATCATCTTCTGTATGTTGAGGGAAAGGGAAGCAATTTGTGATTTCAAGTCTATCATCCACCACAAGACCCAGCAGCACGCCTTGGACCACTTCATTCCCCTGTCCTTCTTCTTGGTAATGTTTAATGATCTTTAACACAACCTAGAACACAAAACAAAATCATAATATGCAATGTATTATTTTTGTCCTCAGACTATGTATCTGGAATTTAAATTTGTTGCATGGTTTAGAGCTGCAAACCACGTGAGCTTAAGCACCAGCAATTTTAATACAGGTTGAGGAACAGACAGCCATCCTAATATTACAGGGAAAAAACAAGACCATTAAATTAACCATCAAAATGCAGATCTAAACCAATTTTCTGAAACGCCATTCTAAAATGAAATATTGATCCTTTTTACTTTAGCTTGTCGCTTCAACTGTGAGCTTTTAACAGTATCTTGCAGGTCCAATAATCCCCCTCTTGAGGGAAACAGTGCACAAGGAACTAACAAAACATCTTAAACTATGCAGAAACCGGTAGGATTTTTTAAAAGGTGCAGATCTCATCAGATTTCAATTACATTAATCTTCTAAAGTACATCTCACTGCAGTTTTACTTCAGATGATAGTTCAAGTTATATAATGTGAATGGCATGTCATAGGGTATTTAAGGAAAATCAATGATTAAAGAAAAAAAATATGCACAAATTACTCATAATATTTTTAACACTGTAATTTCCACTTCCTTCCTTAAATCTGAACTCTACAATGAATAATTCTCAGGAGATGATACTGTAAATTGGAACAGTATGAACAAAACCACTCAAAATAGTCAGTCGTTTGCTAGCAACACTTCATATTTGAATAACATTTTATACTTGACAAGAACTACAATAAGGTAAGACACTAACTACAAACATTGACTTGAAAGAACTTAGGCTTTGTCAGGCGTAAGAGAGGTTTATTTTACTAAACACTAATCCATTCATTCAAAATTCAACAGAAAATGTCTGATGATTATGCTTTCACTAAAGCAATACTACTTTAACATCTGCTGGCAAACAGACTAGTTTAGTAGATTTCAGCTCAATTGCCCTCAGAATAATCTTTGTACAAGTACTGGCTTTTAATGAACATTCTACAGGGGAGGAGGGGAAAAGAAAGGAAGTTAAGCTCATACTTACACATCAGGAACATGTATTTGTCCCTAGCTTTCTCCTTTGTTGATTAGCAGATGTCACTTTTTGTAAAACACCATTAAATGTATTAAAGTACGACAATACAGATTAAATGAAAGAAAAAGGAGACTAGAATAGAAATTATTTGCAAATACACTGCCTTCTTGGGCTAAAATGGGAAAATGAGCTTCATACTTGGAGGCAGGGCAGAGAGGGTAAAACTGAAAAGAAATATCCATTTTCAAGTAAGTTGGACTTCAGTATCAAACTGGACTAACATCCACTGATTCCTTGTTTATTTACAGTATCACTCATTTGTGCTTCCTCTTTAATCTAGATATACTTGTATTGAAGCTTCTCAATCATAGATAGAAAACAACATTCATTCACATCTGTCACTCCTTTTTATTCAATGCAGCCACACCTTTTTATTCAATTTGCTAAAACAGGTCTAAGAGCAGAGACACAAAGAGATACTTTGGTTATATACATCTTATTTCATAGGCAAACAGGAAATTAAGATCAGTGGGCGGTGAAGCAGTATTTAACAGTGATGGAAGCAGTACAGCAACCACCAGTTTGAGATCACCTGGACATAGCAGATGAATGTACCACAGAGTCAGTACATAAATAATATTCAACTTGCATTTAGTGTAAAGCTAAGGTTTATCATATATTTGCCATAAGCTCTGTCTCTGTCTTTTGCAGTCACAGCATCCATAACTATACAACACCAAGTATACTCAGTTGTCTACTATACAACTATTCTCAGCACCTTTACAGTCTTGTAGGCTTCATCTTTCCAGTATTTTTCTCATTTTCTCTTGAGCTCCCTATGCACACTGACTGTCCCTGTAAATGTGAGTGTTATTTGCTTGTTTGATTTCATTCCAGGAGCATTTGTGATACAATGCCAACTTGCTGCAGCGTTTCTGATTATAATTGCTCACAGAAAGCAGTCACAAATGAAACAAGCATGGGCTGTCACAGAGTATCAATGATTTTTCGGAGAAAGAAAACTAGGAGTTCAAGGCGCTTAAATGTTAACCAAATACCCCAATACACAATGAAGTTATTACACAAGCCTGCACTTTTCAATCTCCAGACTGAAGACCAGAGCAGACATTACCCAGGGAGATACAGACCCCAGGGATTTAAGCCTACCTGCAACCTTGTTTTCCAACAGAGTCTGAGAAAGGGAGCAGAAAAGTTCATGAACTCAATACTCCAAATTTCACAACCATTAGGACACTGCAGAAGTTTGTGTTTATGACTGCACTGGAAAATACATTAGCTACTGAAATAGCTTATAAAAAGATGCATCCAATGACAGAGGATTTTTGTTTTCATTTTGTTCTTGGTTCTGGACAGTTTTATTTAGCACATAAGACACCAGTCTTTTGTACAGCAGACTTTTCAATGCAGACTGAAAAACCTGCCACCAAAACACTACCATATGACCAAGCAGGAAATGTGCTCTGAAACTTGTGTTTCAGTACTAAAAACAGACCTGCAGGTGTAAAGCAGAACTATTTATCTAGTAATAACATCAGCTACAACATTAAAAATGTCATTTCCATTTGTTTGCTAGTCTAGATACAGCAGGAAGAGTTGACCACTATGCAAACACCAATGCCATGACATTTCTGACTGAATGTACAAACAAATACTTCATACTGAATAAACCACATACACCCAAGAAAAATGAGCACTAACTTGTATCTAGATATTTCCTAAAAGATGTTATGTTTGTGAAGCATCAGAACAGAATCAGCGTAGTTATACTGGTCTGAAAATAAATGTAGTAAGTGTTAATATAAATAATGCAAGTAACACAGCACATTGAAAAATATCCATTTTCCAAATAACACTTTAAAGAAATCCTAAAGAATTCTAAATGAACACCAGTATAAGCATCTTTCAGTCAGTGCTGATTCACCTTCCAAACACCATTTATAATTCCCATCCAATTATTCCCCTAATAGGAGATATTGCTCCTTTGTACAAGCTATGATTGTTTTTAAAAACCCTTCACTGCTATGCCATAGCTACACAAAATTAACAGTACCTGAACCAAGCCATTTCAACTGCTGCTGTTACTGAAGTAACACAGCTGGCCAGCCAGGAAAGGTTATGTTTTTAAGAAGAAAATGTATCAAATAACAAAAAAGCCCTCAGATTTCTAAACTCTAATGCCCTGAATACAAGTCAATAATCATATGCAGCATGATTTAGAAAATCAGCATGTAAGAAATATTCAGGTACATAGTGACTCTTTAGAAAAAGATAAACATATAATTCCTAAACAAAACTCAAGAGCCCCCCAGTCTTGTAAATTTAGCGTTCAAAAACACCAAAGTAATTTAATCACTTGGAGAAGCCACTTCTCAGATTTATATGACCATTAATCCTCAATTTAAAAAAAATGCTGCAATTCTGCAGTGCTTCTAATCTCCAAATCTTCAAAGCACAGCTCAAACATTAAGAATAAAGTCAAAATAAAAAAAAAAATAAAAATAATTTAAAAGCCATTCTGAAACTATTAAGAACATCAAAGATACACATTTTAACTGCATACTGCCAAATTTTAAATTGGGCTATATCCTGACATCACAGTTGTTCATTTCAAAAGTTTGTACCTCACTACAAAAATACATGTAACATGAACCCACAGCTGAACTATCATGAGCCTTTGGGGAGAGGATTCTGTGAAGATCCCACTGTAGGGACATGAATATACCAAGATGCACATTTCTGCATTTATCTAAAGAGAAACAACAGCAAATCAAAGCACTGAGGATTCATTTATGGCAGTGTTCCAGAGAGCTGAATGTCACCACACTGAAACCAGATTTCCAGTACCTGCGCCATGTCTTACACATGTGAAATCAAACAAGCGAGCTTCTGTTGGCCCAATGAATACATGATGTAGCACACTGATCTACAGTCTTAAATTAAGTATTTATATCTTCTTAAATGCTTAACATTTTTTGCCACCCAAGAAAGCTTTGTGGTCACAACCATTAGCATCAACTGCCAGCATCTGGGGAAGAGGATAGGGAGAGAGTCTAAATAACTCTTTGTTATGTAGCTGGTTTCAGCATTCACATGGAAGGTGCCACGAGGCTCATATCCTTTAAGTACTTAACACTACTGCAACGGTAATCAGTAATAGTTAGCTTGGCAAAAGGGTCTTGAAAGCTATGACTGCTAATAATCTGTGATACAATTTGAATACATCTATATTACATATGTAGCCTTCTCCATAGAAACCCTTAAAACTCAAACCATGAACTTTTATTCTTGAGTGTTTCAGCATGAGCAATTTACTTAAACTCCTAGCATAAACCAAATTCAAGAGAGAACTGATAATGCAGCTTTGTAAATGGACAGATCACAATGTTAAGTCATTACTAACAATGACTCAGGCAATCATGTTAAACTCAAAGTTGCCTGGAATCAACATCTTCTTCATACACATAAAATGCATATATGCCACCTCTGGATAAAGAGTTGGACTGTTTAGCAATTAATACCCACGTGAAGACATACCGCATTTTACTCTAATTTAGTGGCCATGTCTCCTTCCCCAGGTAACCCTACATCAAAAGCAAATCTGCAACTGGTGGTGTGCTGAAACAACCAGTTAGCCATGAAAAAATGAAAGTTAATTAAACAGTTCTGAAATCCTCAAATAAGCATGGAATGGCTTTGTTTTTAAACAAAGACTTGGAAAAAATACAAAAAACCTAGATATCATGAAACATGAGCAATGTTAACATTTTAATAGTTCCAGATGAGGTTTTTACACACTACAGATAAGTGCTTATCCTACACTTAAAAAAGTCAAGTTCTGGAAGCTGACCAAAAAAACTTGCCTTGAGCTGATTTGTCTCCTGGCTACAGCACCATTTGATAAGACAATAACAGAGACACTTAGCTTTCCTGCCAGGAGAAAAGGAACTCTGAAGTAAAATAAAGATATTACTGCAAGGATTAACATTAAGAGAACACATGTCTGATACACATGACACATTCTTCCAGATGATTAAGGAGACAGATGTTTATAGACACACAAAGAAAATTCAACCTTAATCAGTGCAGTCCACAGAAAAGGGTTCTAGAAAGCACTGTGACAGATAACATGTCAGAAGTACAAAATCAACAGGTTGATACCCCAGTCTCATAGCTGTTGGATATGAACCTTTGTGGCACAAGGCTTGCCACCACATAAAGTCACGGCATGAGTTCAACACCAAGCTGAGTTGTGTGGTTGACAGTCCTGAAGGACAGAATGCCATCCGGAGGGACCTGGACAAGCTTGAGAAGTAGGCCACAGGAACTGCATGAGATTTTGTAAGGGCAAGGTGCTGCACCTGGGTCAGAGCAACCCCTGGTACCAACACAGGCTGGGGAATTACCTCTCCTGTGAGGAAAATCTGAGAGATATGGACTTGCTCAGCCTGATAAAAAAGGCCTTGGGGTGACTTGACTGGCCTTCCAGCACCTGCAGGGAGCCTACAAGAATAATGGAGAGGATTTACAAGAACATGTAATGACAGGACAAGGGGGAATGGCTTCAAACTCAGAGTGGTTCTAGATCAGATGTTAGAAAAATTCCTTAACTGTGAGAGTGGTGAGGCACTGGCACAGGCTGACCAGAGAAGCAGTGGATGTCCCATCCCTGAAAGTGTTCAAGGCCAGGTTGGATGGAGCTTTGAGCAACCTGGTCTTGTGAAAGGCTTCCCTGCCCATGGCAGGGGGGCTGAAACTAGATGATTCTTAAGGTCCCTTGCAAACCAAACCATTCTATGAAACTAAGATTAGAGGTGAAACTGAATTTTACATGTTATACTAATCTCAAGAAATATGACTATTTCCGCGGCTTCTCTTTACTTTGTCTGCCCCGGTCAGCTCCCGAATGCCCGGCTTGGGCTTCTCAGCTTTTCGTCGGGGCCGGGGCTCGCCACAGTTTCCGGGCGCTTTTGCTGTCGCGCTCCGGGGTGGGCTGATGGCTGCGCTTTGCCGTCGGCGCGAGGGAAGAAACAAAGAGGCGGGGAATTCGTCCAAATCCGTCCGCGTGGCGGCTGGATGCTTTATTGGCTGCGAGAGCTGCGATGGAAAGGCTACAGCCGCTCCCACCTTCGCACGGACGCAAATGGCCTCGAGCATGCCGAGGAGTGGGATCAAATAGGGAAGGGACAGGGCGGACGAGGAGCCCTCCCGCCCAAGGAGTACAGACATCACGGTGATGACGTGTACTACAGCGACCAATGGGAACACGGCAGGGGCGGACGCAGGACTTTGGGGTGAGTGGCACCACGAGACCGGGAACACAGGCACGGAAATCGCAGGAGTAGGGGAAAACCCGGGGGATGCACGAGGGTGCAGAGAACTGGAAAACTAACAAAGGAAAAACCCATGTGAACCTAAACCTGGGATGCAACGTATTTCTACTGATAAACACAGAATTCATTTAAATGCATATTCCAGCTTATTTGCAGAGATCTTTGAGTTTTTCTAGATTCTCTTATTGAACAGGACTGCATTTTTAACCATTTCTGACATCATGGATGTCTAGACATTTTTTTTCTTTTCTTCTTCATACTTAACTTTAGAATAAAAGTTAATAAAGCTGTTATAAAGCAATAAATCAATTATAAAGTTATAAAGCAATAAAGCAATTTTATCTCAGAAGAAGAAAAAAATTTCAAAAATAATTTTCCATTAAGACCTTCAACATCTTAAAGTAATTATTCTGGCAGATATCTTCAGTTCTAACTATGTTTGGTGGCCAAAAAAAAAAAATTAATTCCCTGAGAAGTAATCAAAAGCTACTTAATCTAACTATTCTGTTGAAAAAACATAAGGCCAAGACCGAGTAGACTTAAAAGCAAGGTAACTTCAGAAAAATGTTGTTCTGAACAGCAACTTCAGAAATAACAAGCCTTAGCCCCCACTGTTCTATCTAGTAAGTACAGCAGTCATCTTTTGGACAGAAGACCTCAAACGCCCTGCAATAATTTACCCTTATCTTGACTTGCTAGAGGTAAAACAGCATCATTTATGAAGTCTTTATAAATACAGTTCTTGGAAGAGTAAGCTTACATTTTATGTCACTCAACGGCTAATTCAACACCAGATGTTAATATCTTATTTCTGAACTTGACAAAAATTTGGGGCTTAAAACAATAATTATATAGGAAGCATAACAGAACACTGCATGTCATTGCATACGATCTCAATTGGGTGCAAATAGCAAAATATCCTTTTGACATGAGCAGAGGTTTCTTGGAGCTGAGCCTAAGTTCACCAACAGTGAACAATGTGTATTGATCTGAGGTGGGCATCAAGCAGAGAATGCTACATGTATTTTCACAATGAAATTATAAATTATAGGAGTGTGTCAATTTTGTCTCATGTAGGTCCTCAGCACCAAACCATTCTGGAAATCCATGTTAAATTTAATGGAAAATTGTCCATCTTGAACTATGGGGGGATGATGTTACATGCTTCTGTACTATATTAATATTTTTGAGTATTAAGAAGCACATGAGAAGCATCCAAAGCTTTTTGTTCCCTGGGTGTCTTACTACATCACTTAGTACTATAACACTTGCTTAGTTTGTAAACCTCAAGACTTCAGATGACTTAACTGCAAGAAGGAACATCAGTAACCTTTCTGCTCTACAATACGTGCATGAGGCTAAAGAAAACTACCCAAATCATAACAGACTGTTGATTTAACAAGTCTTTTCTGTCACTTCTGCTTGGTTTAGAAACCATTTCCCCCTGTAATTACAGGAATCTAGATGGTTTCCCAGACTACCTCTTACTCATAGCTATCTCACTTTCCTTCAGCATTTGGTTAGGGTTTTCTTCCAACAGGACAAGAATGTGATAATATCCATATACAGCAATAAGCCAGATATAACATCCCTTGTCATTTTATCTCAGTAAGTGGCTGACTCAAAGCACAATTTTTAGTCAATGACTGGCCAAGAGGCATTTTATCAGTTCTTCCTAAACATTAACTGTTTATGTGCACTTTTTGGAGTGGCTGAAAAAGCTGTACCTTGCTTACCCTGAAGCTTAATCTAGAAAAAGTAGACATTCCATTCATTTTTCACTTTCTGAACAGTCTTGCATAGATTATGTGCAGCTCAGCAGCATGCTCAACACAAACTGCAAGCAAATCTTCAACCACCACCAAAATACCCCACAGAAAACACTTTTAAAGTACCTGCTCTTTCAGTTGCTTTATTTCTCTTTTTAAGAATAATTACTTCCAAACTGCTGTGACTCAAGAGCTCTAGAATTTCCCTAAAAGCAAGAGGGAAAACCATTCTAACAAGAAGGGGGCCTCCCTACTTCAACACAGTCTGGCTGCACCTTCCAATAGCCCCCACTTCCAGTCAAGGTGGTTGTTTCCACAGTGCAAGCCCAGATTCCTACAGACATTGCCAAGTGATTGACACACAGGCTGTTCACTCACTGGAAGCAAGCTTAGCTGCTGCATATATGGGTTAGCTGCTCCCTCATTCTATTACTGGGACACTTTCAAAGTCACAAAGATTTTAAAAAAATCATAACCTATAAAAAAAGCTACTTCAAATTACAAAAATCACTCATTTCATGTAAAATCAGACCCTGAACATGGAAGAGACCATTTCTCAATACCTAGAACTAAAACTAGTTAATAGTCAAAATATAGAACTAAATACCTAGAACTAAAACTGGTTAATAGTCAAAATATAAAATGGAATAGACAAACTGAGACAAGACTCCACAGATAGGTGGAGTTCAGAGTGAAGAACTGAAACAGTACAGACACCAAGCCTGTTTCTGCACAAGTTCAACATTAGAGGGGAAGAGTACTGGGTTTTGGCTAGAGGCATGCTGGGTTTTCATAGGCTGTGGTTTTCCTTGACTCTGCCAGGAATTTACATTCATCAGCTAATGTTTTGTAGGTACCATGAAATATCTGTTAAAGTCATTTATTTACTCACGTCCAAGTGAGCTGCTTGTTCTTGCAAAAGGAAGCAGTTAAACACAAACTGCAGTACATCAAAGGAAAAACTAATTAAATAGTGGAGAAAAGAAAAGGCTATTAAAACAGGAAAATACTGAATGTTAATCAAGGTGTATGTTACCAAATAGACCAATCTCTTCTTCATTTTTGTCCCACTACACTTGACTTTTACAGCAGTTCATGTTAGCAACCATCTCCAGGGTTAATCACAAGCCATTAGCACACTTTAATGTTGCCTCAGTGTAAGTAAAAATGCACCATTACATATGTGCATTGAAACTCCCCATTGCTGTGCTCACATGCTGGTAAAATGTAGTTCTCTGCAATACAAAGTTTCATAACACATTTGACAGTATATGGATTCATGCACATTCCCATGGAAACCGTCAAGGCCATGGGCACTGCAGAATCACTTCCTTAGAGAAACACCTCCGTAAGAGAGCCCCAGGACCTCATCGTGCAAGGGCAGGGCATTAGACATTATTAGCACACTGTCAGGAGGCAGGGATAGGGATGTGATGAGATTAACATCCAAAATTCTGCTAGTTGCAAGCAGGATGGAGCATTTCCCTGGGACTACTTAGTATATTATTTCTTCTATTTCCCAAATCTCACTGAACAAAAAACTTTTGAAAACATTCAGTATTTCAGGCAGTTTTTGCAAATTGCCAATACAATTAATATTTATTATTTTTAATTAATTCAATAGCTAGCCATCATTTCAAGAATGAAAGCTGAGGACTATACTCCTTCAGAGCAGAACATATGGAAATGATATAGAAGTGGTAGAGACAGGCAGTTTCAACATTTTCTGCTCGAAACACCAGAACTCTACATTTATCCTTCAGCATACAGTCGATACACATGTTCTGTGTATTAGTGAATCACCAATGTTCAAAATTCGTGGTGCACAAGGAGTGTATTGCAAGTACAAAGTTTTCTTCAGCATCAACTTCTAGCAGCTTCCTATAAAAAGATTTAAAGATGACAGCCAAAAGCAGCAGTAGCAATTTTAATGGCCTATTCTTTAATCAGATTGTGCCACACTACTACCACTTTGAAGCTGAAGAAAAACTGCAAGACAGTTACCCTTATCTATTTTACCTTCAAAAATTAGCAAAGTAAGGCAGATCTAGATGGGGATGAAGGAGTGGAGGTTCATCTGAGACCACCGATCTTTTCCAAAAAACATACCCAGCACAACGAAACTGGAATATGCTATTTAGGGGTGTGTCTTTAAAGCATGGCTTCCATATGCATTCAACAGATGCTTCCAAGTAACCAGTAAAATCCCTACTGGAATGACTTCCATATCATTTTAATAATTTATAACTTTTGGCACAATGATTTTTTCCACATTGAAATACTCAGCCTTTCTGGCAAACACTTGGTTATGTGCTAAGGGGCTGCAACAGAGTCAGATCCTCCTAGTAACAGCTAGTGCAATCCAGAGAACCAAGCCTGCATGAAGTCTCAGTTTTCCTGCTGACTTAAAAGTATAAAATGGAGGAAAAAAAAAAAGCCCAAACCATGAACGTCAGTTATTGCTTCAGCTTTCCCATCTTTCGAACAGAGATTTGCCTTTCATCATCATCTGAACACTGCCACATGAAAATCACTTCCAGCAGAGTTCCATTTCTAATAACAGCTACTGTGACAAAGAGATTAAAAACAATAATTCTAATTTTATCACTGAGAGTGCCAGTGGAGAAGGCATTACTTCTTTCAAATTGCTTTCAAGGAGTGATGACAGCTGCAGTAAATATCTTAAGTCTCATCTAAAGTTTAAAAAGCTTTAAAACAGCTATTTTTTTTGCATTGATAATAATGTAATAGTAAAAAACCCTAAGACCTAAGTGCTCAAAACGCAGCCCTACATTGATGAAGCGCTTTGTCAGACTCCATACTTTTCTCAGGTATGCACAAAAAAATACCCAAATACTGGTAAGTGATTTATACCTCCAAGTTCCTAAACACCAAAGAACTTGCTAAACAGGAAGGGGTATGCACATTGCTTCTTGCACAGATATGGGCTCCAAGGAACAGGAAGGATGTGCAGCAAACACACTGCAAAGCAGGATACAACACATGAGCAGAACAAAGGCAAAGACCAACAAGACTTACATGCTCAAAGCAACATCCAAACACTCTCTTTCCTGAAAAAAACCCAAATATTTACAAAAGAGAATAAACCTGTTATTGCATTCACAAAGCAAAATTCAGGCATATCTTCAAACTACAGTGAGTAAATAAGCCTGTCTGTTAACTTTAAAATTTGATAAAGCCAAAAGAAATTAATAGAATGCTTATCTAAAATAAATATCCATATACAAGTCATTCAAAAATATTCCCACCCTTATGCTGAAGTAACTTTGTGTATGCACATTAAAAAAGACATTATCAAAGTTAAGCTCTATTGTCTTAGTTTTAGATTATGGAATAATCATACAAAATACTAACAAGAATATTTATTATATAAGCCTAAATTTTTTCCACTTGGTACATTAACAATTAATTTACTTTCCATGAAGCTGATATGATTTTGTTATGTGGTAACGTAATTAAACTGCTACACACTGTTGGTAAAGCCAATATCACATCTCTGCAATCTTAATGCTGCTGGAAGATTAACAATTATATGAAACAAAAGCATGCTCAAAACTGTACCATCACTGAGAAGATATTTTGAGCTTGTGTGTAAACATGGAAAAACAACATCCAAAGTAACCATATCCAAAAAATATCTGTGGCAAAGAAAGATTAATGATAAAGTACCATAGCAACAATAAGTTGAAGATACATCATCCTTTTTCAAAGATTTGGGGTAAAAAAAAAAAAAAAAAAAAAAAAAGTTTGCTCCTCTTCCTACAAGGCCTTACATATAGTCTGTAAGATTTATTTAAAAGGTGGAAGAAAAAGTCCTAAGACTGAATAGGGTCTAGGAGTTGTTCATTTCATACACATCACCAAGGACCTTTAAGTATCTGTACCTGCTGGGTTTCTCCCTGGGGCCTGCAGTTCTGTGTACACTTCCCTCACCTACACCACACCTAATGTCAGCTGCAAAGCTGTAATCCTCTTACAATGAACTGAAAGCTAAAGGAGAACATTCCAGTGTGCAAGCAGACATAATGCACTGCCTCAGCAACAAAGCCATCACTGGTCACCACCCAATGCACTGAGTCAAAGCTAACAGCAACCAGGACAAAAGGTAACGACTATTACCTGCTGCATTTTAGATGCAACATTTTAATCACTAAAAGGTAGGAAGGAGTTTATTTGAAAGATATCTGGTGGAAATACTCTTGTCCTCAGTATCAGCACGGCCAAATAGGAATCACAAGAGCACGATCTACTGTTTTCACAGGAGCTATGAATTCACTATTACAACGACAGAGACCAGTTCAATGTGCACATAAGAGGGCCAAAAATTGGAGGATTTTAACTGCTAGTGACAGCAGTGTAGAGGGCAACACATTATTTCTCTTTGCATGCAACAAAAGAAAGAAAAGCCTGTTTTGAAGTAAGACTTTCCCCTTGAAGTCCTGAAGTGTAACACTGCTCAACACATTTAAGCTACCTCCACATTTAGAGTAACTCCTTTTGTCAGCACACTAGTTTGATGGCATGAAGCGATACCAGATGTTCCAGTTCTAAATGCCTCACTAGGGTACACTTACCATGACACTTAGGAGATGCTGAGTGCACCACTGCACTCTTACAAATCATTTAAAGTTTGTGCTCTGTTAGCACATATCCACTCCTATCCACTGACAAAACACACTGAAATTTGCATTCTCAGAACATCATTATATGGGTACTTTACTGCAGTTCAAGAAATTTCACTAAGCCTGAAAATTGTTATATTCCAAGGAGGCTCTTGCCCTTTCAACTTACCAGCACACATTAATTCTTTCTCTTCTGAATTTAAGCACAGATTATATGTCAGAAGTCCCCTTCTGGGTTAGATTCATGTAACTCATTGTTAACACATGAAGATTAATAGAATATAAAACAAAGCTCTTCTGTCTTCTCCATGGTTCAAGATATCCATGAATACATCAAGCCGGTATTCAATTCACACATCAACTCTCAGAGCCAGCAAAATGTGATCTAACTCTTTAGGGAAACAGGTCAAGGAAAAGTCAACAAGATTGAACTTCAACTTAAAATTCCATTTTAACTCCTTTGGAAGACACACAAAATATAATACAGCCCGAAGGATGTTATATCCTAAAATACTACTCTACAGCTCTGCAACATCAAGAAACTCTACAAATAACAGCATGCAGAACCCACCACTGTGCATTCTTGCAAAGTCTTCAAAAAGGGTAAAGAAGGAAAAAAATAAACACAAGAATTGCTAGGAAAACCACAATATTCACAACTTAAGAAATGTCATAGATTTTAGTCAGTTTAATATAGGCTTTACCTCCTTTCTTTCAATAGTAACAAAAGTTGTCATTTAAAAATGTCCTTACACAAACATTAGCAAGAAAAGTCTTAGAAATTGATTTTCAGTAACCATGGTACCTTATTTCATTTACTGTGATCAAACATATCATCTTGAAGGGCTCCTCCCTACAAAGAGCTGAGGATACAGTCCAATGTATCCAACCCCTTTATGGCAAAAATGGATCGTAATTAAAAAAAAAAAGGCATAAGCAACTTAAATATCACAATTAGGAATACAGCAACTACTGAAAAATAATTCAGTAATGATGTGAGGGTTTTTTTTTTTTATGTAGACTCATATATTCTTATCTACGTTTTTATAAATCAATCAATAAATAAATCCTCTATATATATTTACCATAGATAAGAATACAAAGCACTAGGCACACTACACCATCACCAAATCAGAGATGATGTAATGAAGCTTGAAGTAACAACCTTTGATTAAATCAGTTGTATCTGACACAAGAGAATGTGGCACTATAGCCCCACTGGGGATGATGGTGCACAAATGCAGACAAGGCCTACAACTTTTAACCATCTTCTTGACATGCTTATGTTTTGGCCAATGTATGTTTGTATTTACTATAAACAAACTTACAAAGATATCTTAAGGTGTAGAGGCAATTTGTTACTAGCTTTAACGCTTTTGCACATCAGCAGTTATGAAGATTTAAGAACAGAAACCTATAGGCATTTTGAAAAGCCTACATAACTTTTGCTACTTCCTACAATATATAAAAATTTTGTGCAATGGACATATATCTAAAAAGAAATCATATGCAGTGGTTGAGTAAAAAAGGAACCATCATTCCCATGAAAGAAATTACAAAACCAATGCACATATTAATGTTATAGCATGAGCTATGGATCTAGTTATATTACTCTGCAAGAGCCGTGTATAAGCAAACCTTTTTCAGTCAGCTAACACTGTTCTTCAGAACCATTCCTGGGTGTGTAATTTTTTTGAATGTGTAAATAAATACAAGGGTAGGATTTAAAAAGACAAAGTAATTTTGGAGCTTAAGAATTTAGTTACTTTTACCTTCCTTCCTAGAATAACCTCATGCAGAAGATTGCAGAGAATGAAACACCTTCCCAGTAAAAACATAGTGCCGTGTAACTACGCTGAAGGCAAATGGGATTAATAATACCACTTAGCTGGCCTGGCAGCACACTCGCCTTGCTAAGAGTTCCCCATCTCCCATCCCACAGCTGCTGTTTTCCAGAAGAAAATTTCCATATATCCATCACCCACATATCAGTGGTCTGACACAACCCACAATCCACCACATGGAGTATCTGGTTTTGGATATTAGTTCAATTTCTGAATGACACAGACTTTGATGCTCATCATGTAAAAATGCTACTTACTTGCCCTAGCAGATCTTATGCCTTTGAATAATGCACCAGTTCACTTCTGCCTTGACAGCTTTCTGTGTTGCCTGATATCACTACTAAAATAATGAGAAATGCATAAATATGCCAAGGAAGTCCTCCATAAGTGCAATTTTAGACAGTGTAGTATGGTTAGAGTTTCACTAGGGAAGTATTTTACAGAAGTCTCCGAGATCTTCCATTAACCTAAAAATCATTCAAAGGAATAATTATTTCTTATATTCTAAAATACATCAGCTTATAGTTTGAAATTTATTGCACCTTACTGAAAGAAAATACTATAATATCAGTGAACCAAATCTGACTAATTTTAGCAGGTGAATTACAAAATATTTGGTTCCCATTGAAGAATCTCTAGAATAGAACAAACCTGAGTCCATCAACACTTCTTGCAAAAAAATAAAGATGCAAGCAAATTATGGCATTTCTGTACAATTATTTCTGACAGTTTGTGATAATCATAGAATCAGAGAACTGTTTAGGATGGAAACGATCTCTAAGATTGAGTCCCACCATCAACCCAACCTCAGCACAGTATTCACCATGAAACCACGTATTTGAGTGCCACGTCTACATGTTTTTTTCAAACACTTTTGAGGAATGGTGATTCCACCACCCTGGGCTGCCTGTTAAAATATTTAACCACTCCTTCAGTAAAGAATTTTTTCCTAATATCCAATTTAAACCTCCCCTATACCAACCTGAAGCGATTTCCTCTTGTCCTATCACTTGTTACCTTGGAGAAGACACCAATTCCACCTGGCTATACTCTCCTTTCAGGCAGTTGTAGAGAGTGATAAAGTCCCCCCTGAGCCTCCTTTTCTCCAGGCTAAACACCCCCAGCTCCCTCAGGCGCTCCTCATCAGACTTGTGCTCCAGACCCTTCCCCAGGCCCTCAATGACTTCCTTGTAGCAAAGAGCCCAAAACTGAACATGGGATTTGAGGTGCAGCCTCACCAGTGCTGAGTACAGGGAGACAATCATTCCCCTGGTCCTGCTGGCCACACCGCTACTGATCCAGGTCAGGATGCCATTGGTCTTTTTGGACACCTGGACACACGCTGGCTCATGTTTGGTTGCTGTAAACCAGCACCCCCAGGTTCTTTCCCACCAGTCACTCTCTCCCAAGCCTGTGCACTACTGTAAACACGAGCTCTCCTTGGGCTCCTTGACTGGAGAAAACATGATGGAATATCTATCCAAATTTCTACAACAGGAAGTAAGAACAACAGGATGCAACATACGGCACCCGATCTGATCTTTTTGTCAGGATGGCCAAAAACAAATACGTGAATCCTTACATCTCACCTGAAGGAAAAAAACACATTTTATAATGTGCTTCTGGAGAGTTATTTTATACCCTGCATTTTCTAATTTCTTAGAAAGACCAGACCATCCACACTGTAATCTATTTTCAATCTAGGTTTATTTATTAAGAAATTGAACAGATTAAAATAAGAAAGAAGTTAACTTCAGGATGTTTTATCTGTACAAGATTTTAAAAAGAGGCCCGAGAAGCAAATATTGCTGCATTGTTACTTGTGGAGGTAACATCCTGACATTTAGAACTTCTTTTCATTACAAATACTGGGGTTTTTTTACTTTATTATTCCTCTGAAACACCAAGCTTTCTAAACATACTTTCACCTTCTCGCATACAGAGATGACTGACGCATCTTCTATTTTGCACTCACAGACTCCAAAGCAGCCTACGTAAACATGCCTTTGCTTTCAAAGCAGCCCCATTTGAAGGATTAATTGTGACACTGCCAAGAGATGACACACCACTGAAGAGGAAGAGATCACCAACTCCCCTGATGCCCACCAGAATTCAGAATTCTTGGCATGTAATCCCCCTGGTCATCATCAAGATGACTGATGAAGTCCTGTTAATTTGTGAGAGCAGACAAGACATTTAAACCATGGGGTATCAGAAGCACTTCAGAAGAATTTCAGTAAGACATTTTAAGGACTTATAACAGAAGTCACTTTGTTTGCCAAGCAAGCAAATTTATGCCAACATTTCTCTCCATCACAGACGTCACAAAAGTTTACAAACCAATGTCAATGTCCTGAGAACACTTTGTCTAGGAGACATCTTCAGGAGGTGGAAAGTTGAAAGCTTTCATAGTTTTCAGTAAATCACCTCCCTCTGTAGTGACTCCATGTGAGAGGCACCACTGTGCTGCGCCAGAAGAAAATACAAGGAGAAGGAAAAAAAAGCATGAAACAAAAAAAACCATCATAAGCACCTGCTGGACTGTCGGAAGCAGAGCATCAGGGCCACTCACAGCTGATCTGAATCAACAGCAGCTCACAAAGCAGATTATATGCCTGATAGAGAACAATCAGGAACAAAATAAATCTCAAATTTACCAGCTGTTATCAAAGTGTACGGCACCAGCCTGCAGCAGGAGCAGTCTGCTATCCACTGCTGGGTTTTTAGGAACATTTCACAACTGGTCAGTTTTCACCACTCCTTGAAAATGCTCCATGCACCAAAGCCACAGGCACAGATAGCTGGACAGAACAGGGCAGAAAAAATGGGATTCAGATTTCCTCTTTCACAAGACCTGCTACACACAAATAAATTATTTTTCGTCTTCCCAAATATTTACTACACTGTATACCTCCAGGGTAAGAGCTGAGGACTACCACTAATAATGCCAAGCAGGCTTCAAAGCTTGTCTCAAAACTATGATTTTCTTTCTCATAACCAGGGTACCAACTCTCTCCTTCACACTCCAGCTGTACAGCGTTCTACTGACACTTGGTAAAGCTAATGAAGTAAAAAACAGTGTTTCTATCCCTAAGGAACTTTTTCTCCTTGTGTCATTAATAGCGTTACCAACTTTATAAGGCCTGAACCAACACAAAAAGATCCAGCAGCAAAGCCAAGAACCAACTTTAGCAGACGCTCTTCCACTTTAGCCCTGCACTGATTGTCTGTATTAGGATGGCTCTGTTCTCTGCTAAGTCTCTTCACCCCATCGCTTTATTTTATTTCCCATTAAGCAAACGCAGCAGGTCCTGGCAGCCCTGGCAGAGAAAGCAAGAAGCACAAAGGGTGAGGGAAAAACCCTCCGTGCTTCTCAGCTCTTACACCTGCGGCATTTCTGGGTATACGGTATGACTATGAGGTCGGAAAGCTGCAAAGAGCAACTCCGAGCACAGGGGCGGCGGAACTGAAAGGTGGAATGGGACATTTAAACACAAATCACTTTGCCCCGGCCCGGCCTTTGCTTACACGGGGCGGGAGCCGCTCCCCTCACCAGGACGGGGGACCCGGCCACAGGCGGGAAGCTGGGCAGGGACAGGAAGCCATTCCTGCCCCGCGGGAAGCGCCGGTCCCGGCAGGACACGAGGCTCCGCCGCGGCACCGCCCCACGCGCGGGCCCCGCCGGCGGCTCCACGCGGCCACCCCGCCCGCCCCCGGCCCGCGAAAGCCCCAGGCCCTCTGCTCACCAGCCCGTCGATCTGCACTTGCTTGACTGCCGAGTCTCCCGCGGCGGCGGCTTTGCCTTTGCCCTTGGCGGCGCCGAAGCCGCCGCCGGCAGCGCCCGAGCCTTCCTTGCGCGACGCCATGGCTGCCCCCGCACGGCCGGAAAGGGAAACGCGCAACACCGGAAGCGGCGCCGCGGCTGGGGCGGTGCGCGGCCAAAGGGCCCCGGGCGGGAACGCGGAGCGGCGCGCGCAGGGTCCGGCATGGCGGCGGTGCCGGCTCAGGGCTGCGGGCCCGGCCTGGCTCGGCCCCGCCGGCCCGGGGGTGCCCGCAGAGGCTGGGCCTTGGGCCAGCTCATCCGGCATGGGCAGCCGAGAGAGCCTGCCCTGCCGGCTTGCCTCTCCACAGAATCATTTACCGTGGAGAAAACCGCCAAGATCATGGAGTCCAACCTGTGACCAAACGCCTCCTCGTCACCTACAGCAGGGCACTAAGTGGCACGTCCAGGCGTCTCTTGAACACTTCCAGCGATGCCGACTCCACTCCCTGGGCAGCCCATTCCAGTGTTTAATCACCCTTTCTGTGAAGACATTCTTCCTGATGTCCGACCTAAACCTCCCCTGGTACAGCTTGAGGCCATGTCCTCTGTTCCTGTCATCCTGTCGCTATTTACCTGGAAGATGAGGCCAACTTCCATCTGGGTTCAACCTTCTTTGGTTCCAAAATGTGAAATACGTAAAAAAAAAAAAAAAAATTAAGAAAGTATGTTCTTTTATATTTGCTCTTTGTATACCTTCAAGCCTAATCAACAAGAAAGGAGACTCAATCTGTGAATTAGATAGCAGCTAACAAGGGCTAAGTGATGTCCAGACATTAGAAAGAAAAAATACTTGTTGCCTTGTTAAGGTCTAGTGCTGGATATGCTTCAGTGATCTCAGACCTAGGGGGAAGTTGACAATGAGCTTGGGAAGAAGGATGTGCCACTGGCAGCGGACACAAAGAATGCAGAATTTATGGGCCACAAGGGCATTTGGCAGAACTCTCAAGATAAGGAAGAAACTAATAAGGACAACTCAGCAACTGTGCTGTATCAGCTCCCATGGGGTAAAAAGTCATTCCGGCAGTGGGAAATGATGACTCAAGAAAGCCACCAACACAAAGGAAGAGAAAGACTTAGCATACAGACGAATTAACATGAGGAGCAAGAGAATGATTAACCAATAGAACACTAATTAATAAGAGAACTAAGTAACTTCTAATGAATGAACATTAGTGTCTTTGCTAAAATGTATAAATAGTGAAAAGTTTTGGTAGTCATTGTGCTGGCTTTGTGGATTTGCCACCCAGCACCCCTTTCTGCACAGAACTGTAAATAAATTATATACCTCAACACTGTGGATTAGCCTTTTGCACACCAGGTGAAAGAACCTGTTTGGCAACACTTTCAGGGAGATGTAGAGAGCAATAGGGTCCCCCTTGAGCCTCATTTTCCCCAGGCCAAACACCCCCAGCTCCCTCTGCTGCTCTTCATCAGACCTGTGCTCCAGAGCCTTCACCAGATGCATTGTCCATCTCTGGACTCGCTCCAGCCCCTCAATGTCCTTCTTGTAGGGAGGGGCACAGGATTTGAAGTGTCGCCTCACCAGTGCTGAGGGGAGGGGACGGGCCACTGCCCTGGTCCAGCTGCCATGTGGCCCCTGGCAAACCATTTCTGACAGCCCAGAAACCTCCATCTGCCAGGGCCACCTCGGGCAGTTCTGATGCCACAGTGATGTGAATTCCCAGACCTGTTGCTGGGCCAGCCGTGGGCTGCAGCAAGGGCTCCCCGGCATGGTTGAGGAGACTCCGGTCTTGAGGAAGGATTTACACCTAATAAACATGCAAATGCTGAGGGACATGTACTTCTTATAGATTTGAAAGCTTTGTATCTTTACAAAAAGCAAACTGATGTGGAGTGACATGAATATCTGTCCTGAGCATGAATAACGAGGCATCAGTGCAAACTCTTAACATTACACAAATCCCTGAACTATCAGCTGCTCATGCAATTCTCAGGAATGAGTTTGTGTTGCATTAAAAGAGTTGGTTTTGCTGCTCTGTTTTGTTTGAGGTAAGGGTTTCTTGTCTGCTTTTTTAAAATTTAATTTCAAGCTCTACTCTTCAAATTCCTTCTGAAAAATGCAATGTTCTATGAAAGGCAACCCTACCAAACCCCCCAAATCTGTTCAGACAAATATGTGACTTCATAAAAATTTATATTTTTAACAATGTAGTTAACAGTCATTTCTAATTAAGGGTGAGGAACATATTTATCAAGACCAATATTAAAACATATCTGTATTTGCCTGCAGCCACAGACCCATTTGCCTGTTCCTATAAAACTATTCGAACATCACTTAGAATAGTCCATATCAGTTGCTTGCATTGGTGCTGGAACAAATTCAAACAAAGAATCCAGTATAATAATCATCCCAACAAGGCAAAATGTATCCTAAATGCCACTGATATCACTGACTAAACTGCATTGACCCTAACAAGAAATCTGGACATCCAGCTCTGCTAAGGACACCTTGTGATAGATGTCTAAAGCAGGCTATGATTTATCCCACTTCACATTTTCCATTGGGAAAATAATTCTTAAATGGAGATTGAAGGGGCAGCTCAGAATGGCAGCATCACTGTGTCTTAGATTGCAAGGCAAGATGTATTCAGTTGCCATCTGTTAGAGATGTGGCAGTTATCTTCTCTTAATTGGGCAGTTTTCTTTGTCTCTTCTACAAACCAATCTTTTCTCCCGGGGAGACGTGGGCTGTTAATGGCCTATTGAGTGCCACTGCATGACTGATAAAAGTTGCAGCATCCCATTGTGAGATGCTCTGCCCAGAGGGAGGAGCCAAGCATTTCCACCTGGATGTAATCTTGAGTTTCTGGAACACCAGCATGGCTTTTTTTCTGCACTGGATTTCCCAGAGGAACAGCTGCCTCTTCCACTGCATCTTCAGAGGAAGACTACACCCTTTTATACAGGACTACTGCTCCAACAGAACCACAGCTGACACTCTAGGAAGACTGCAGCCATAATTCCCAATTGGACTGCTGCCAACACCCTGACTAACAGGGTTTCAGGTTGTATTCTGACTCTGTCAGTGTTGTTTTAGTTCACTGCATTGTTTATTTTATCTTTTTATTTTCTTCCCTAATAAAGAACTGTTATTCCTGGTCCCATATTTTTGCCTGAGAGCCCCCCTTAATTTCAAATTTGTAACAATTCAGAGGCAGGGGGTCTAAATTATTTTTCCATTTCAGGGGAGGCTCCTGACTGCCTTAGCAGATACCTGTCTTTGCAAACCAAAACACACTGAGGTCAAATGTGCCTTGTGCCCCAAAGAAACTGAAGTGCAGGTGCAGTGGGATATGGGGAATTTCCTACAAGCAGTTTGTAGAGAGGCTGATGCAATAATATCCCCGAGCTTCAGGGCAGTGTGCTGTGGCCAGCGAGCTCAGCTATCATGTAGGTCTTGAAAATTTGAGTCCTGCCCTTATGTTTCCATGACTGAAGGCTGCACTCCCACTGGCATTGCCTTCTGAAATTTGCATAGAGAATGAAGTTAATTCAATATTACTATTTCTCGTAGCTGTTATATTAATATGAATATCCAGTTTTAATTTACAATATAATAGAGTCATCGAATAATTGAATATGCTGAGTTGGAAGAGACCCATCAGGATCATCGAGTGCAGCTCTGGCTGCACAGGACATCCCCAAGACTCACACCATGTGCATGAGGGTGTTGTCCCAGTGCCTCTTGAGCTCTGTCAAGTTTCATGCTGTGACCACTTCCCTGGGGGGCTGTTCCAGCGCCCAGCCACTCTCTGGGTGAAGAACCTTTTCCTGATATCCAACCTAAGCCTCCTCTGACTCAGCTTCATGCTGTTTCCTCATGTGCTGTCACTGGTCATGAGGATGAAGAGATCTGTACCTACCCCTTTGCTTCCCCTCCTGAGGAAGCTGTGAACTGTGATGAGGTCTCTCCTCAGTCTCCTCCAGGCTGAACAGACCAAGTGACCTCAGCTGCTCCTCGTACAGCATCTCCTCAAGGCCCTCCATCACCTTGGCTGCCCTCCTTTGGATGCTCTTTAATGGTTTAATATCTTTTTTACATTGTGATGACCAAAACTGCCCCCAGCACTCAAGGTGAGGCCACCCCAGTGCAGAGCAGAGCAGGACAATCCCCTCCCTTGCCCAGCTGGTGATGCTGTCCCTCACGCCTCCAGGACAGGGTTGGTCCTCCTGGCTGCCAGGGCACTGCTGGCTCATATCCAACTTGACATCAACCCCCAGGTCCCTTTCCATGGCACTGTTCTCCAGCCTCTCATTCTCCCGTCCATACACAAACAGGGTTGCCCTGTTGTGGGTGCAGAATCCGGCACTTGCCCTTAACCCTTAATCTAAATCTGATTAAATGGTTTTAATTAAAGAAACAAAGAGTAGGAAGCAGTACTGTAGTAATACAGTGATTTTCAACTCCCATCCAGGACTGCTGGAGATCTGTGGAATACTTCAAATATGTTGTTGAAGGGTATTTAAATAGGAAAACATACCTTCTGAAATGCACAGTGCTTTACCACTGGCAAATTCTTAGGCATCTGAAAAAGAATGAAAACTCTTGGGATAATATGAATGTGATATATTATCCTGGCCTACGTAATTTTTGAACAGAAAGTCAATGCAATTAAAAAAAACAAAAACACAAACAAAAACAATCAAACAACAAACAAAATGAAACAAAACAAAAAATAACTGACAAACAAACAAAAAAAAACCAAAACAACAACAAAAAAAAAAACATAAACCCAATAAAAACCCACCAAAAAAACCCCAACAAGTAGCTACAGCATGGAACATCACCATTTTCAGAGATATTGCTGTGGGCACCCAAAATATCCCTATTCAAGGTATAGGGCTCACTACTTAAGGAACTGCCAGAATAATTGAGTCTATTTTGTTAATTATGATTAACATGAAAAATGAAAAACAAATATCAACTTTCTACTTTGCAAAACTCACCAAATCACTGGTGGCAAGAGGCCATAAAAGTTCACAGTTGAAATTTCTGAATTCTTGAAAAGGAGGCCATGGAAAGGATGTCAGTGTGAAGAATTCAGAAACATTGCCCAAGCTACTCAGGAAAACCACAAAACAGAAGACTTTCATCACAAAATAGTTTAGAAAATTCAAGTAGTGCATAATCTCCATTAATCATTTTAAAATTATACTCTAAATCAAAAGACAGCTGGAACCAACCAAAAACCCTTTAATTCCCCAGTCCTGTTTAAGTTAAAACCTTGGTGAAACTGAGATGTGTCATATCCCCCAAAGCACCTCTGCACCATATCAGGGCTATGAGCAGAACTAGAGTTGCTAAACAGAAATTATCTGATTAGGGTTCAAAGATATAATCCCTTCCAAATCATCAGACTGACTTTACCTTAAGGGTTTAACCAACTTGAGTTTCATTTATGTATGCTGCAGGCTAAGACCATGCACCAGAGATGGGCTAGCCTGCAATGACTTGTTACCACTTGGTAAATAGGTCATGTCTGAATTCTGTGTTTTTCTTCCCCTCCCTCTCAGCAATTCCAAGTATTTCTAAGCATAATTAGTACTTTAATTTCATTATCACAAAGTGTAAAGGAATAGGGAAGAATCACTTAGGATACACATAGCAGTCTGTACTTGCACAGAGACATAACAACAAGCAAATATAACCTTGCACAAATAGCTCGAGTTGCCTAAACCAACATTAATTATGTTAAAAAGAGAAATAATTGTTTCCAATTATCATTGTTTTCCGTAAAATAATCTCCAAAACTAGGTGGCAAAAGATTCTCCTAACACAAACTTAAAATCACCTTATAATATCTTGCAGTTTACAGAAGTTTCAAGCTCCGAAAATCTCAGTGTTCTGAAAGAGGTGATGTATTCAGGCTCAACCTTTCAAACATGGGGAAACACAGGCTTGTGGCACATCTCTATATGAATACATTGGTGACCTTTTTCAGTGTGCCACAAAGGGAATGTACTTATGCTGCCTCAGCAGGCCAGTGCACTGCTTACAAATGAAGTAAGAATCCAACACCTTTTCCATGTAAAGTAAGGCTTGTATTTGGGAGGAGTGTAGTGATTTTAAGGCTGTACTTAATCCTCACGTTCAAATATAAAGCTATTCTAAATAATTCTATGCTTGCATGGCCTCTGCTCCTTTTGAAATCCTTTTCTAATTCACAGGACACCTTTTGATAGGAGCCTCTCCTTTACATGCCACTCTCACATCCCTTTGGGAGAGTGAAAATCCTAATGACAAGAGGTCCCTCTGTGTATCTGTGAATATATCTGTGGTGGGTTAACCCTGGCCAACAGCCAAACACCTACTCAGCTCTCATCCCCCAGCATGGGAGAAAAACAGAAGGATAGCAAGAAGACCCATGAATAACATTTCCGAAGCCACGGAACAGACAAGATTCCTTAAATACTCATTCTTTTCTTACCTTTGTTTCCCCCCCTAAATGATGTAACAGGAACCCTCATGTCTCACCAGCAGATGAAGTTTTGCCAGGTGCAACAGTACAGAACCTATAACTTCAGTTACATTCAGCAGCACTGTCTGCCACATGCAGGGCAATTCCAAATTCCAGCCCCAGCCTCAGGAAGCAACCTTGTGTATAAGTCTTGTGTAATTCAGGAGTTTCAGCTATTTGTGTCCTGCTGACCACAGCAATTTAAGACTCAAAGAAATAAAATATCCCCAGGCATACCAACCCATGTTAAGGTTGGTTCTCCCTGATAAATGAGGCAGCACTTCATTCCCAATTTGTTCAGATATCATTGATCACCAGCTGCAATTCACTGAAGTCAGGACCTCTGCATACTTATTTCTACAGCATTTACAACATTCTGTTTCACTGATAAATAATCATCCCCTGAAGTGTCAGGTATTCATCTAACATTTACTACTTTCCACAGAGGAGCTCAATGGGAAGATTTAAGATCAGGTTACATAAATGCGTGGGCATTTTGTGCAGATGGATTTTTAATTACTATTATTTCTCATGAGGCTAGTTGTGATTTTAGAAGTTAATGATACCAACGCTCAGGTCTATTCCACTTTTTTTTTTTCTAATTTTCTTCAAGACAATCAAAGTGAAGGAATTGTTTTTATTGTTATTTGGTTTTTTGGGTTTTTTAATTTTGTTTGTTTGTTTGTTTTAGTTTGAAGTAGGAAATGGAAACTAATAAGGTTCAGGAGAGAAAGAAAAATTTTAAAAGTGGGAGCTGCAACAGCATGGAAGCCCCCAGGGACAAACATCAAATGCAATAAGGAACTACGGGACTAGAATATAAATTTGGAAAATTCAATTTCTTTTCTGTAAGAATTGAGGTTTCAGAGGCCATGGAAGGTTTCAGCCATGCTGTTACACAGGCAACCTTTTAGCATTTACTGGACAGAAGTATAAGCCTTATACTAAAATAAAATGGACAGTAGTATAATAAGGTATTTCTGCATGTGAAGGAAATATTAAAAATATAAGCTCTTTCCTTGAGAAAGTTTGGGGTTTTTTCACCACTCAACCTTTTTTCTCTGCTTTTTTCAATAGACATTTTCCAATAAGTGTTTTTAGGTACCTTCTATTCTTACTGACTTTTATGTTTCAAGTGTTTATAGCAATGTTTTATTATTAATGGATCATTTACTACTGCATCTCAAACCCATTAGCATACAGCTAACAGGAGCAAAGCAATGACAAAGGAATTAACAATAAAATTGCCTAATTGAAAATGCATTTGATAAAACAAACTCAGACATTTTAAGTGCTAATTTTGGCCTGGAAAACAAAGACAAGGTATTTCACAAAGTTAACATATGTTTCTAAGTAGAGCTAAACTCTTTTCTAGAGTATCAAGCTGGAAAATTATGTAGGTATAGGGAGCATGTATGATTTATTACCACACTGTAATGTCCACTTCTCTGTTCCCAGTAAACTGATTTCTCCCTGAAATCAATGAAAAGGTGAAAAGATATATAGTGTCTCAGGCAACTGAATTGAGTTCTCTGGCATAAATCAGAATTTTGGCCATAAGTTAATTTCTTGTTGGAGGTAGGCTTCTCAAATAATTTCTCTTTTGATGTCAATTTGTTCAGCCTTCTCTTCATAATCAGTAATTAATCGATCAGTTAATTGACCCTTCTGATTCTTGGTGACACACAAGCCATCCCATGATGAATATAACAACCTTCTCTAAGGAGGACAAGAACTGAGGATATGGAAGTAAGCATACCAAAAATCAAAAATGTTTTATGTCTTCTGAGCTTCCTGTCATAGCCAAGGTAAGACCATGTAGGTGTTTAAGAGAACTAAAATGGACTTATACTTACTTTGTATCAGAAACAGTAAAAGGGGGAGAGGGATGTTCTGCTCAAAATGAACCAATAGGTACAACAGGAGATGAGGTGTAAAGCATCACTCTGTTATTCCCCTCTACCCATCTTGCACATCAGATGTAGGATAGTTAGGGTTTGGCAAGGTATCTTCCTCTCTCCTGTGTTCTTCACAATTCACAAATTGAAGTTACAATTCCAGTCCTGGGTACTCCACTAAGACTTCCTATTTTTCTACATTATTGCACTTTTACATCATTCAAGGGCTTCTACAAGTGAGTACAGAGGGAGCAGTACTGCAGTATGTCACACGTGGTGCAGAATGGCAGCTAACTGGTGCAGATCTTGAGGAACAGTTCAGGGAGGGAAGGCTGCTCCAAAACAATGTCCTTGTGTGTCCTTACAGGAGTATGAAACCAGTTGTTTAACATGCACATCATAAAGAGCTGCATCAACCAAAAATGCTGCATAAACTAAATTATGTGCATCAGAGATGTGTATCTATACAGAAACTTTAGTTACATTGGATAAGATCTGATTCTGTTCTGATCTGTTCTGATCTTTCATGTGAATTTAGTTCCAGGTCAAAAAAGACAGCAGAGCTAGTTTAACATTTGAGAAACTGTCAAGAATCCCACTGATTATTTTCATCCCTCTATTTCTTTCGGCTCTAGTAAGAAAGGTAAAGTTGACTGCAAAAATCTTTGTTCTCCAGAGCATTCTCAAAATACATGCTACTATAAGCAGTCACAAAACCTGCATTGATAGTCTCTGTATTTTATTTTTTACCCTTATGAAACTAAATATGCTGCTCTCTACATTAAATGTTTGCTTCCTATGATACACAACTTAAAAGACAGTTAATGTGGGACAGTTACTGATGGACCGTTATGGTATTTAAGCCAGAAATAATTTTCTAGCTATGGTAACAATAGAGCCAGAAAAGCAGAAAGCTTTGTCATACACAAAATTCTCATCTGCTAAAATCATACCAACCCATGAAGGAAAAACAGAACTTGTCACAGCCATGGTTATTATAAATCCAGAGACTGCATTCCCATGAGATGTCAGAAAAACAGGCACTGTAAAAGAAGAATATGCAGGATAAAGACTAAAATTCAAAAGCTCAATACCAACCCCAAGGCAATGAAAGGAAGGGCCACCAATGAATAATATACATTCTGACAAATACAATTTAGCAGTAAATGTATCTGAATCTTCTGCTATGGCCTATACATACCTCAGAAAAATTATCATAAAATACACCTAGGAAAGTATTTTCAGATACCCTCCAACAATGATTTATGAGCTGTGTTTATTACAGTTTTGTTTATTTTTAAATGTTGAAATTGAAAACCTTACCCTTTTCTTTTTTTTTTTGGTAAATCAGTTCATTTCTCATATTTAAGCACGATACTAAGACTTATTGCAGATAACCACTCAGCACATTTGCCCGAAGCAATACATTCAGATTAAAAAGGTCTGACACAGGACAACTTTGGGAGAATCAGAAGCTATTTTCTCAACAAGCTACAAGCATTTGACAAGTGCCAGCTATTAGGGGGAAATCCTTGTTACTAGGCCTACATCAAAGCTCCTTTGATAAAGAACAGCTTTCACTTCAAGTAATCCATGTCACTGCAATTTTGTTATTTAATTCTACTACTGCATTACCTAGCACTCAAAACCAGAGCTGAACTCATTTCTGCCAAGAGATAGTGCTCTGCAGAGAGCTAATTTTCTGCTGGAGCACATTTTGTGTGCAGTGTGCCTGGTGAAGCCCAGCTTCCTGTAATGCCTGGTTCACCGCTGCACAGGCTTGGGAAGTTCAGCATGAACAACTCCTCCCACTCTGGATACAGAGAAAGAAGGTCTCCTTCTTCAGTGACCCCTTTTTTCATAAATACTGTCTATTTACCGTCAAGGTATTAATATTATTGATAAAGGCACAGGAACTGTTTGTCAGGTCAGAACTGTACCCAGAAACCTGTATCGTGTCTGGCAGCAAACAAGGACTTGTATTTCAGAAAAAGAAGTTCCCCATTTCAAATTATGTTTCCTGTCCTTGGACAAAGCAAGTCACATTAATAAAGGTAATCTTAAAACAACCTCCACATTGCTCCTCAGGCTCACTTCTGCAATGACACTACTGGTAGGCAGGCTGCTGAAGATGCAAGAGGTTGGTTAGTGCTTCAATAAAGTGTTCACCTTAAAAAAAAAAAAAAAGACAAAAACCAAAACCAACCCCCCCCCCCCCAAAACACTCGAACACGCAAAACCCCAAACTCAGTCTTTTAGTGGTGCAGCCAGATAAGTGATGAAACTTCTTAATTTAAAATACAATGGCAAGAAATTTCTAAGACATAACCTTTCCCTGAGCTTTATGACAAGCTTTGCTGTGCTACTGACAGTCTTTGTAAGGGTATGTGGAATGCAAAAGCATCTGCTTCATTGTGTTTGTTCAGTATAAAAGATGACAGAAGGGCACGTGAGCTATGAAACACACACAGGTGCACAAAATTTGCTGAGTAAGTAGATGGTAACAAAGACAAGAGTGGGGAGCAGAGGCTTTTAGGCCATTAAAGGAGCTGTCCAAGAAGACACCCTGAAGAGGGTCTGTTTGAGCTTTGTCTCTGGTAAGAATAGGAAAACATGATTATCCATGAGTGACACAAGATATTTGAGGGGGTGTATAGCACTGTGCAAAATTTCCTATGGTGTATCAGCAGGAGTCTGCAAAATTTTATACGGGGTGTTCACAGAACTGGCCAAAGACAGGGAAAGATCAGGGAGGATCAAGGAAGACACATGGGAAAATGAGATGTAAGGGGACTCATATGTGAGCTGGCAGAATTCAGTACATTTGTCTTACTGAGCTCTCTGTCTGAGAGCAACTAGTCCTATCTTTTTATAAAGCTTGTTTCTAACTTTTCTTTTGCACCTCAGTTTCCTGCCCCAGTGAATTTAATCCTGTGGATGTGTAATCTGCTATCAGATTTAAACTGGACTAGCCAGTGAGCAGGAGACACACGTACATGCCTGGGAGGGCCAGGGTCTAGGCATGGGCATTGGATGGACTGAGGGGCCATGGGGATTTGTGAATGAGGGTGTTCTGGTGAGTACAGGGAGTGAGGATGTGTGAGTGATCACCTGGGCATTTCAGTCCTGTTCAGCTGGAGAGGGGGAGCAGCACTTCACTCTCTGAATGTGCATTACGTGTCATTTCTGGTAGAGTTCTGTGTGCTCTGGTAGTCTGGCTGGCTCTGTTAGTTACCTCCGTGTGTGCCCTGCTTGTCCAGGATACATGGGAGCATAAGAATCATGCTGGGTCCAGAGAGTGTATGTGGATGGATTTCAGCAACCAGAAGCAACAAACCCCAGGTACCAGAAAAGTCTGGATTCAACACCTCTCGTAATATCCCTAGGCTTATTTTTAAAAAAAATCCACTTTACAGATGGCTCATGGGAATAGTAAAAGATTTGAACTTGGAAGGAATATAGTGGATTTTAGTTTATGAAAAATACTGTCAAAATATGAAAGAAAATGCTGAAAGAACTGTACTTCTCTGCACTGCTATAGTAGTCTTATAGACCTTATTTTTAATATTTTAAATTTATTTTAAAATTTTTTTAAATAATTGCATACATGTGAAACAGAATTGTACTGAAAGTAGTTTATCATCCAATTAATGCCATCTTCTGACCAATGAAGAAGGAGAAATCTATGCTGTGTTTTGCCTGCTAGACAACCTTCTGAACATATTCCACATATATACCAACTACATTACAACTTGTCTGTGATTATACTATTTACCAGAGAAACAGTATCTCATTACAATGGTATTTAACACCCGACTCTGGATTATATCTTACTTTGCACTTAGTTCAAAAACTAGTTCAATTTCTTCTTTACTTGTTTTTCATTTTTATCTCCATTCTGTAACAGCAGCTGTTATCACTGGAGATTCCTCATTCTAGCTGTAAGGTGTGGAAAGTGTTCTTAACATGGAATAAGTGCCTGTCTTTGGGCAGTTACTTAGTTGTCATCACACAGAACGCAAAAACAAACAAGCAGAAACCTACTTGAAGAAAAAATTATTTCTCTAGAAAGGTTTTACTTTGGAGTCTTGCTGAATGTTTTTGTCCAACATCTTCAACAATGAAACTGCAGTTAGATAGGAGAACTGAATCATCATGGCATTATAGAAACACATCAGCTACAGGATTGAAGTTTAATGAAGACTTTTATGTATAAGACTATGTCTAATTATGAATTCAACATTTTACTTAGCTCATAATAAGGCAAATATCCATGTGTGTCCATGATACCCAGGAGCACACACAACAACACAGAAGACAGCTGGAAAGAAGGATTCAATGGCAGAAAAATATTGTCAACAGCACAACTGGATCCATGGAAAATATTCTCAATCACCTGTTCTTTGCACTTTTCATCTTAAGTGCTTTAAAATACTTTTCCATGTAAACATTTGAATTTCTAGAATAGTAATCACTTTCTCTTGACACTAACTAACTTACTTGGAAGCACTTATTTTCCATGTCTATTTGCTAGCAAAAAGGCCAATATGACAGCTGAGTATTTGGTTAAATGATCTTAGAGCAGCCTGACTGATTACAACAAACTGGCAGGTGCTTGCCATGGTTTTGTTTGCAGTACAGTTGTTCCAGGCAGAAAGATGTCTCCTGTGGAACCTGCATATCAAGACAGATGTCTCCAATTATTGTTTTGATGGTGTTAAGGTATCACATCCTCTTGCCTGACTAAAACAGGGTCATTAAGTTTGGTTTCTTAATGCTAGATGTCTGGTGTGTTCATGTTTTGTGTTAGACAGGGAAGAGTTTGTGCACTTTTTCAATGACAGCTGTGTCTCCAGACTGCAGTGCAATTAAATTGTCTTGGGAAAAAATTAAAATGTAGAATATGTGCTTCTCAACTTCGGTTTTGTGCACATTGAACTTAAGACTGATGTAGCCAATGCAGGCAAAAAATATAAATGGACACTGACTAAGCCTTCTTAAGTATTCCTAAACCCTCCAGGTAACAAGTGTCAGCATGAGAGGATGTAGCGTTAAGCTGTGCCAGAGAGGTTTAGATTGGACGTTAGGTGAAACTTTGTAACACAAAGGGCGAGGTGACATTGGAATGGACTGCCCAGGGAGGAGGTGGAATCACCGTCTCTGGAGATGCCTAAGGCTGAACGTGGCACTTGCCATGGTATGCTTGACAAAGTGGGGCTGGATCCTAAGTTGGACTCGATGACCTCAGAGCGCTTTTCCAACCAAATTGATTCTGTGATTCTGTATGCTGACAGCAACTGTAATTTTATCAGTACAGTGAACTAGCAAAAAAAGAAAACTCGGCATTTCTTATCTTAGCAAACGGCAGGAGCCAGAACAGCACCGCAGAACAAGGGGCAATGAACCAGCCCTGAGGTTACCCGTGTGCAGGGCGGGACGGGCAGGCGGGACCCTCGGGGACGGGGCAGCTGCCCCGGCCGGTCCCGGCTCCCCGGGGGAGGCCCCGGCACGGCCCGGCCGGTCCCGGAGAGCCGGGGAAGACCTCGGCCGGTCCCGGCTCCCCGGGGGAGCCCCGGCTCCCGGGGGGGAGCCCCGGCACGGCCCGGCCGGTCCCGGCTCTCCGGGGAGGCCCCGCCCGGTCCTGGCGCAGCTTCCGGGGCAGCCGCGGCCGTTCCGGGCGGCGGCGCGGACGCCATGGGGGTGACGAGACAGAAACACGCTAAGAAGATCATGGGCTTCTACAAGCACAACTTCCAGTTCCGCGAGCCCTTCCAGGTGCTGCTGGATGGCACCTTCTGCCAGGCCGCGCTTCGCAACAAGATCCAGATCCGGGAGCAGCTGCCCGGGTACCTGGACGGCGCCGCGCAGCTCTGCACCACGCGGTACGGCGGCGAGCGCGCTCCGGCTGCCGGCCGGGCGAGGCGGTGGCGCTGGGGGCTGAGGGTAACTTGCAGGAGGCTGGGAGCATCCATCGGACCCAGCTGCCTTTCCGAAAGTGGCACCAACTGCGGGGCCAGCGGTAACCGCGCTGTGTGAGGGAGGGCCGGGTGGGTCTCGTCCCACCCGCAGCGTCTGCTTGGCGAGGTGGTAACAGCAGGGGCAAGCGGAGATTTCCTGGACCTGGAGGGAGTTCCTGCCTGGCGGGAGCTGCAGCCTGCCAGTGCCGGCTTGTTTCCAAAGCAGCTGTTCGCAAGGGAGGACAAGGATGGGCTAGACAAAGATATGGAAGTAGAGCATGCACACGGCATACTGAAGTTGCCTCCAAGTTGCCTTTGTTATTATTTGATTAGGTATAGTGTAAATATTAAAATACAAAATACAGTTACATTGTATATCTGCAATAACAGAATAGCCAACTGCCCGCTATGGAGGCAGATAGTGAAAATAGCCGGAAGAGGTTTACCCTAGGCTCAAAAAACACTGAGCCTTCTTGCTCAGCGTATGGAACTGGCCTGCACTTCTAGGCAGTATAAAGTATTGAGTCATGTCCTTAGCTGTGAAAGATTTGGGAATTGCTTTGATCCAAACTATTCCCATCATGTTGAAACGTCACTTCTTGCTTCTTTTGTCAGCAATATCTGTTGTTCACTTTGACCAGCTTCCACTTAGGCCAGCTGAATGAGCATGTTTTCTCTGCTGTCAGAATTCTGACTTGCTGAGACAGCACCTCAATGTTACGAAAAGAGCCTTGCAGGGGAAATGAGCTGGCTTGCTGTGACCCCCAGGTGGGGTCTCACTAGCATGGAGAAGGGGGGGAGAATCCCCTCCCTCACCTTGCTGCCTGCGCTGCTTTTGATGAAGCCCAGGACACAGTTGGCTTTCGCATTGCCAGCTCATGTTGACCTTCTTGTCCACCAACACAGGGCTGCTCTCAGTCCATTGTCAGGGCTGCTCTCAATCCATTCTCTTCCCAGTATTTGTGCTTGGGTTGCATTGACCCATATACAGGACCTTGCACTTGGCATTGTTGAACTCCATAAGGATTACACAAGCCCATCTGAAGCCTCTCCAGGCCCTTTCCCTCCAGAGTGTCAACAGCACCACACAGCTTGGTGTCTATGGCAAACATGCTGAGGGTTTCCCTGGATCCCACTGTCCATGTAACTGAAGATGTCAAATGACACTAAAGATGTCAAATGTTCCAATACCAACCCCTGAGGAATGCACTTGTCACTGGTCTCCACTTGGACATCGAGCTGTTTACTGCAGCTCTTCAAGTGCAACCCTCCAGTCAATCCATATCCACCAACTGATACATCTGTCAAATCCATGCCTCCAGTGTAAAGACAAGGATGTTGTATGGAACAGTGTGCAGAGCTTTGCCTAAGTGCAGTTGGGTGACATCTGTTGCCCTTCCTTATCCATCAACACTGTAGCTCTGTCACAGAAGGCTACCATATTTTTCATGGTTTCCCCTTAGTGAAGCCATGTTGCCCTCATTTTCCTCATGCCTTATGTACTTTCCAGGAGGATCTACTCCATACTCTTGCTAGGCACAGAGGTTAAAATATCTGGCCTGTTGTTCCCCAGATATTTTATTTCCATTTTAAAAATAAATTACATTTTCAAGTTTTATAATAAGTTAATTTAAAAAGAAATTAAATTTTAAAAATAATTTTATTTGTTAGGTAGTGGTTCATATGCTGTGTGGTATTCAAGCATAAATTTAAGGACTCAGCATTGTCCCTGATGTGAATTTTTAAATCATTTAATATATCCTAATTTTATTACTGGTTAATCATGTTTACAGCCAAGGAAACCTTGCTGATATCTTCAGATGGGCTATTGCTTTCTGGAGTTCAGAGCCTGAACAACTGGGCGTTGCTCATTCCTAAGTAGCTCACATCAGCCTTTTGCTGTTGTAAAAAATATGAGGGTTCTTTTTTGTTTAAAAATTATTGTCTCTTCTGGTTTTCAGATGTGTTATAAAAGAACTTGAATCACTGGGGAAAGCATTGTACGGAGCAAAATTAATTGCCCAGAGATTTCAAGTTCGAAACTGTTCTCACCATAAGAATCCTGTGAGTGGTTCAACCTGTTTACTTTCCATGATTGAAGATGGCAACCCTCATCACTTCTTTATTGCTACACAGGTAAAAGCTCATGGGAAATGTAGCTCCATTTCTTTTGAAGTGATGTTTTGATACCTAAGGATAAAGAAGCCTACAGTAGCCTTGATTATGAGGTTTTTAAATCGTTTGTGAGAATTAATCATGTAAAGCCTGACTTGCTCTTTAATGTATTTCCTAATAATGAAGCAGGGAATCTTTTCTCCTACTTGAACAAGCAGATTTTTTTTACTCTCTAATGATACTGCTTAGTTTAGCTGAAAGAGTAAGAAAACAGACTGACTAGGTATTGACATGTAAAAAACAACTCGTGAATGTTAATTTGCATATTGCTTGTGTGTGCATCCCCTTCTCTAAACTGCTTTGCACAGTACTCTGAAAAATGAAATTAAGTGTTAACATCCATATAACTTCAATTTAAATACATTTTAAACTAAAGAATAAATAACTATACAAATAAAAAGGCATTTTTTCTTGGGTTTATTATTGGGACTGCATGTATAAATGATATACAATATATATAAAAGAGTTTATAGCAGAATTCTTTATAGTTATGTAAGTTACAGGAGTTTAAAAATTATTTATTACAGAAAAAATTATGTTACTTCTTGTGTTGTGGTGGTCTGCATACAAGTGAATTGGGACTTTTTCCTCAAAAAATGTATGTGTGCATATACATGCAGGTAAAAGGAAAATGTTGGTAAATTTTGCATCAGAAGTACAGGTACTCAGGAGAGAAATTGAAATTTAGTTGTTCTGAAAGGCACTGCCATGTATATCTGCTAAATTAAGTTTCTTATCTTTTTCATAATGTAATTTATCTTCATAGTTTTGTATTAAAAGTAGGTGCATTTGAATTGCAAATACCATTTCATCTGAAAATATTGACTGAAGTGTTTAATTTTGCAGGACCAGGACTTATCAAACAAAGTGAAAAGGAAGCCTGGTATTCCTCTCCTCTTTATTATTCAGAACACTATGGTGCTAGACAAACCTTCTCCTAAATCTTTGGCATTTGTTCAAAAGTTGCAGACAAATCAGCTTGTTCCAGAGTACCAAAAACAAAGTATTGTGGAGCTTAAAGAAAAAGAAGGACTAGTAAAGCAACAAGGTGAAAAGAGAAGAAAACGTAAAAGGGCAGGCGGCCCCAATCCTCTCAGCTGTCTAAAGAAGAAAAAGAAGAAAACACAGGAGGGTCAGGAGCCTTCTGCTGAAAAAAAGAAGAGAAGAAAAAGAAAACGAAATAGAGTCAAAGCAGAAGCCATGCAGTCAGTGCAGAAGAATGAAGGAGAATAAACCCATCTTTGCAGACAAGACAGAATTTGAACATTGTTTGAACTTTGAAAAAAAAAAAGATTAATATGCAGTTATATGAAATTGAGTTGTTAATATTAAAATTTATTTTTATGAGGTGGCACTGCTTATTACAGTATCTCAGTATTTGCAGGTTATTGTCTAATAATTTATTCTGTTATTTAGTACTGGGTTTGTGACAAAATATTTAGGAACCCTCATATTTCATTATTCTCTCTATCATCATGGTTTGTGTTAAAATTCACATGCTATGTAGCAGATTTTTAGAAATGCTTCTTGGCTTCCATATAGATTTCAGTGGGATATTAGACTTCTTTCTGAATCGAGGTTGCTAATCTTAATAAAACTAGTTTTTACAGCTGGCCTGTTAGAGATTATGAAACTGACCTAAAATAACACAATAGCTTGTTTATCTCTGGATACAAAAGTTAACTCTTGCAAAGAGTTGCCCTCAAAAGCCCTGTCCAGCCTAAATTTCTCTCTAAGTACCATGTGAACCAATATGTCTCTGGGTGTTGGTCTTTATTTATTAAGAAAATCACTGAGGGTGTGCAATTTTGTTGTTATTCCTGACATTATAAGGGCATCTCTAGTCTTGCCTATTTCACCTGTAGTTTGTTCTTTATTTTTAATAGGAAAATGTAACTTAAAAATGCTGAATCAAAGCACTGGTAACACCTAATGCCATCACAGTAGCAGAGCTGTGCAGGATGCCTGGAGTACAAACAGCTGAGGGTGATGGGACTTGGGCCCTGATGACTGTTCTGCTGTTCTGTAAGGTTAGAAACAGATCAGAACTGGACTAGAGGAGAGTTGTGGTTTAACCCCAGCTGGTAACTCAGACCCATGCAGCTATTCACTCAACTTCCCCTGTCTTGGGATGGAGAGAATTGGAAGGGTGAAGTGAGAGAACTCGTGGGTTAAGATAAGGACAGTTTAATAAGGAAAGTAAAATAAGCATGCAAAACACAAGCAGTGCAGAAATAGGAATTCATTCACAGCTTCCCATGGACAGGCAGGTGTTCAGCCACCCCCAGGAAAGCAGAGCTCCATCAGGTGTAATGGTGACTTGGGAAGACAAACACCACTCCAAATGTCCTCCCACCTTCTTTCCCAGCTTTATATGCTGAGCGTCATGCCATATGCTATGGAATATCTTGGGTCAGTTGGAATCAGCTGCCCTGCCTGTGTCCCTTCCCAACTTCTTGTGTCCCCCCTGCCTACTTGCTGGTGAGATGAGAAGCAGAAAATGCCTTGACCCTGTGTAAGCACTGCTCAGCAATAACAAAAACATCTCAACACTTATGCACGAATCCAAAAACACAGCTACTGTGAAGAAAACTAACTACCCCAGCCTAAAGCAGCACAAGGAGAGTGTTTCTAAAATAGTTTCAAGTACCTGATTTTCCGTAATACCTATGGCTCCCTATGTCTTCTTAAATGGTGGCATTAGAGTCTGAAGCGAGTGACCAAAATGACAATAGAGAGATGTGTGGTATAGCACATGCTGTGGCATCAGTGTGCTCTCCCAGTGTTTCCAGTCATCTCTTGCCAGACTTTTATCTTTACTCAATGCATTTCTTCTTAACTGAGATGTTCTTAAAAGGGAAGTTTCCTGCTTCTTGACCTACATGGGTTTAAACTGTGTGTTCTAAACAGTCTTCTGTGTAGCATGCATTTGCAAAGTGGTTCTTGTGCACTGTCTGCACAGGTTCTTGAATGTCTGGAGTACACAGCTATAATCTGTGACTCTTTCTCTTGGCTTTTCAAATTATATAGACAGTTGTTTCACAGCTTGAATTCCTAGAGGGACTGGGCCAGCTAAACCTTGAGTGATGGGAGTTGGCCAGCTTGAGTGATGGGAGTTGGCCAGTCTTAGCAGACTCTGCAGGGTCACATCTGGCCAGCACAGAGCGGTGCACGGTGTGCTCTGTACTTGCAGCACGGGACACTGCTGCAGCCCCAGCCCAGGCCTTCCTCGCAACACAGCTGTTAGGAGCAGGCTGTGCCTGCATTGTTCTGTATGAGACCATAAGCATCTTTGGAACAGACTGTGAGAGACAGAAGCAGGGCAGAAGGGTGCTATAGTCAAGATGAAAGCTTTAATTGAAATTTAAAACAGTCACATGCTCATCGTGATTTTGTTCCCACATTAATTGCTGAAGTGAGTTCTGAGGAGAAATTTAGTAACTCCTGGAAATACCTTAATGCAGGATATTTGTTTGACACCTTTCTCAAGCTGTCATAGTCCCTATACCGTCACTTCTTTGGGTACAGTCCCATATTAATGTTTTTTTCTTCCCATTCCTCCATAAATATTGCTTATATTTCTTCCCCCTCCTGAAACCCACCCACAGACATCTCTGCTGTAAGTAAAACTTGGAGCAGACAGCAAAGTTGGTTCTCAATCAAAATCTCATTCTGAGTCAAAAGTATATTGAAACCCAGAAACTTTACTAAAAATATTGTTTTAAAAATAGAAAATAGAGCAGAAAACACCCTAATTATTTACAGCAGTCCCTTTCAGTGTCATTGAAACACAAAGCTTAAATTCACCTTTTTTTAAAGACTGTGAACAGACACAAACATAATTTCTTTAAAAAAACCCAATATTTTAACAGTCCTCTAAAGACTCCCACCTTACGGAATTTAAAACAGCATTTATCTGTTTCCTTAGCATTTGAACACAAACTGACTTGTGGTGCTGCTATTGGGAAGAACTGGAATACAAAGGGAGTGAGCTCTTAAGAGAAAAACTATAAAATTTATCTGCTGCATACTTGCAACTCTCCTCCTGCGTGGTAAGTAATTTGTGAGCTTTGGGAGAGAGCTCCCACCCAGGCAACAAGCAGAGGCTATCGGACCATGTGTTTTACCGCTTTGCAATTTGAAAGAGAAGCTCACCTCGTTTCCAAGAGAAGCACGTCCAGCAGGGTAAAGCTGACTGGCTGTGTTTATACCGGTAAATCAGTAGCCCTGGGAGCAGCCGGTCACACCGAGCCCAGCTGCCCGGGCCGGTTCTGCCGCAGCTCACACCGCTGTGGCTGCAGGCTGAGCGGTCCCTGCGGGTGCTCTCGGGCTGCACTGACTCTGCCTGCCAGGTTCTGTGAGGTTTAGCTGGCCCAGTCCCTCTAGGAATTCATCAGTGTGAATCTCTAGGAGTATCCCTAGGCCTGTGAGAAACACCACTGTGGGAGCACCCACAGAGCCAACTTGGCTGTCATAGGTGTTCACTCCACATACTGCCCAAAAAGCCGCTGCCTTATTTATCAATAAAAAGTCTGGAGTTGTGTCACAACTCTGCTATAGACAGGGTTCCCAATATAACTGCTCTCATGAAGTTTAGGATTATTTTGCTCTAGGGTGTTAGAGAGACTGGTTTCAGTTTTGAAACTACAGAAGCCAGAAGTAAATCAAAAGGAGCTTGACTAAAAAATTCTTTGGGGCTATTGATTCCCTCTTTTCTCAGACACTATAAAAATATACCCCAATCCTAGGCAGCAGCTCACTAAATCTTTTTTTTTTTTTTTTCTTTAAAAAGACAGGGAAATAACCAGTGTTATACAATACAATGTATGCTACATGTGCAGAGTAATAGAGGAAGAAAACAATCAGCCACAGTCTGCAGGGCATTAATGTTGAATTTAGGATGGAGTCTCCTCTACAAGCAGCAGAAGATATTTACCTAGACTGCCTGCCAATTCAATTGGCTGGATTTATATGTTAGTGTGATCCGGTACTGTACAACAAATCACTCCCTGGGCATCTGTTAATGACACGAAATAGATGAGTTAATTAGACGTTTCTGGAACCTGGGATGTTTATGAACCATTAAAGTAAATATGAATATGGTATGACTTGAGGAATAAATACATTCTGGTGGTGAAAATAAAATAGGATGTCCAGATCAGTCCTGCTCATTTGTTTTCAGCTACACTGATACAGTGTGAATGACTTCTCCATCAGCTTTATAGTGCTCCTGGAGTTTCTTGAACATGTTCTGTCAGATACAAGATGAAGAACATTGGAACAATACCATTATTTATATTCACTGCATCTTTCATATAGAAGTTTCACAAACAGCTACTGTATATTTCATACCTCTGTGCGGGCGTAATATCTCACACAGGGAGCAGCCAGAGATACGGGAATGAACAAATAAGAGCCCCAGCAGGTGTTATCATTTACAATTTAAGGGAGAAAAATTGCAGTGTTCCGAGAGAGAATGACAGAAAGCAAAAGTTTTTGTACCCGGAGAGTCAGGAGTGAGAGAGAGACTGCACCTTGTGATTTAGGAATGGCCTAACTAATGCCAGGAAAGGGACTTGTGATGTATTTCTGGTAATTATTATGTCTGTGCACTCCAAGCCCCAGATTTGTCTCAGAGAGCTCGGCTGTCTGCGTAGAGGCAGTCATTTTGTAAAAGTTTCTACAGCTTGTTATAGAAGAGACAGGCTGGGCTCCCTCAGGGGGACTTTGTTTTCTGATTTCTTCTGCAGTTGAGAGGGATAGCATGCAGCTGTGCTTTGTGTATGGATACAGGGAAACAACGAAGCTGTTAACGAGGGTCCAATTAAAAACAACCCAGAGCGGAGAGCTGGAAGGAAGAAAAAAGACAATATATTAGTCACTGAGATTTAAAGAAACCAAGGAAGAGAAAAAAAAATATATATGAGGGTTTCACAGTGTTAACTGGAGGAAAGAATTGGTCAGCAGTGAAAGGT